>NC_060188.1:22344994-22667494 GCF_021184085.1 Oncorhynchus gorbuscha | reverse complement strand
GTCCTATCTGAGAAATATGAGAAGTAGCTTATCTTGTAATTATTATTTTGTTCTCTAAAGAGCTCATTGAATGTTATCTTTGTTGTATTATCTTTGTTGCATTACATCTCTAACATCATAACTGAATCTAAAACTAATTTGTAATTGATATGTGTTCAGTCGTATCATGTGGGTGGATCAATCGTTGGGAAAAAAATATATACTCCCACTACCGTTTCTGAGTTCATGGCAAAGTAGCACAAGGATGTAACACTGCAAGGAAAAGCCATCTGTAGCCAGGTTTTGTAAGTCATCAGAAGGAGTAGTGTCATATATGGCTGCGTTTACACAGGCAGCCCAATTCTGAAATGTTTCAGATCTTTTCACACCAGCTCTTTTTCAGAGCTGATCTGATCAGTCAAAAGAACAATAAGTTACAGAAAAGAGATCACAATTTGGCTGCCTGTGTAAATGCAGCCTATGTGACGCCATCTGTGCTCATTGATGATTGATGATTGGATGTTTATATCTCTTCAGATTATGAACCTTATCCCTGAAGAAAAGAGTATTAAGTCCTCTATTTGTTATATTGTAAATGTGAACTACTTGCCTTGGATTGTAATGGATTGTGCTGCTGTTCATTGTACCATTCAGATGAAGCCGTCCATAAATAAAGATTGTATTTGAATATGATTCACTA
The DNA here is from genome assembly GCF_021184085.1 of Oncorhynchus gorbuscha. Taxonomy (NCBI): domain Eukaryota; kingdom Metazoa; phylum Chordata; class Actinopteri; order Salmoniformes; family Salmonidae; genus Oncorhynchus; species Oncorhynchus gorbuscha. Next base: position 22,666,815 of record NC_060188.1, on the reverse strand, counting down.
GCTCTTATCACATTTTGTTCTCCTTCGAAAAATATGTTTCCTTCTTTGTAGTGGACTTGCCCATATGATATCAACATGTCGCTCTTCATGTTGCATGAGTCTTTTTCTAAATGGACTCACAAACATATAGTAGCACTAGACACCTAGAAAAAAAACATTGATTAGAAATCTTCTGGTGGGGGAAACAGTCCTTTGTGTTTAGCTCTAAATGCCAGGGTTCATTTCGATTGTCTTCCAGACCGAAAGATTCCATCTCTGTCAGTCTTGTGTCAACATCTTCTCTCGCTTCTCCATGTCTCTTTATTGTGCTTTTCTCACTCTATCTCTACCCTCCCCCTCTCTCGCTCTTGCTCTCTGCTCTTGTCACTTAGTTTCAAGGCTTACAAAAGGAAACAGCAGATGTCTGTTTACAGGCACTCTCCTCACTTCCCTCTGAATGTCATTCTCAGATGCAGGCCTGTCTGCTCCCACCACCTCCACCTCCATTATCCTTCCACTCTCTCTCTCTCCCTCCACAGTGTTCCCTCTATCACAGTCCTCTTCCGGTTCCCCTCTTGGCCTTTCAGACCTTCACTCACCTCAAGAGAGCCACCTTGGATGGAAAACACGCTGCTGCACGACCACAGTGACCCCAAAGAGAAACACTCCAGTAATAAGGGCAGCAAGGTTATGTTGATTATGTCCAATCTATCAAACCATAAAAGTCTGAACCACAGTGGTGTCTCAGGTGTGATGGGGAGCAGACATTTCATGGTTCTGTAGACCAGACGTCATGCCCTGTGGTCAGAACCTGTTTAATGTAGCTATCATGCCACCTGACAGCTCTCTGTTTCTATCCAGCTGTGACCTATCTCAGCTTCATTTCCACTCCACAGCCTCCCTCTCCCACCCTCTGATTGGTTCACTGTTCTGCAACAGGAAGCTACACTACAGCTCCAAACCAACAGGTATGCTTTTATTTTGTATTTTGTTGATGCAGCAACACAGAGAAGCAAATGGAGGGAATTTGATATACAGTATGACCAAATATATTTCTGTAGATTACACACGACAGGTAGCCTAGTGGTTAAAGCATTGGGCCAGTATCCGCAAGGTTGCTATATCAGATCTCCGAGCTGACAAGGTAAAAATCAGTCTTTCTGCCCCTTGAACAAGGCAGTTATACCACGGTTCCTAGGCTGTCATAATAAATATGAATGTTTTCTTAACTGACTTGCCTAGTTAAATAAAGAAGAACATCAATGTAACATTCACACAATGATCTAAAGGCTATTGACACTCAAGGAAGGAATGCTGTGCATGTGGTAGCTGTATTGCTAAAAAGTCAATTAAGCTCATCTATTTTTCAGTCGAGATAATGATTATTTGGTTGGGTGAGAGGATGCTCAAAACAGCATTTGCATTGATACCCAGACAGTAAGAGCTTTAACCACTAGGTGTCCCCATAGTTTCACAAACCACTTTTTAATCAGTTCACTATTCAGACGTTAGGTGGCACATGGCACTGATGATCAATGCTGGATCTCTATTGGTTGAACTCATTACTAACTAACAATAACAGCATGTCTCTGGTCATCCATGTGTCACTCTACATCTGTGCTGAGCAGTAGGATCGCTGAACCACCTTGCTGGGAGCTCCAGCAATCAAACCAAATTGTATCCATTACATGCTTCCTAAACAACAGGTGTGGACTAACAGTGAAATGTTTACTTATGGGCCCTTCCCAACAATGCAGAGAGAAATAAAGTTGAAAAGTAAAACACATAATAATAAAATGAATAATAGATACACAATGAGTTGACTATATACGAGGGGTACCAGTACAGAGTCGATGTGCAGGGGTATGAAGTAATTGAGGTGTGAGGTGATTTGGGTGGGCATTCTATGTTCTTTTTTCTATGTGTTGTATTTCTTTGTTTTGGCCGGGTATGGTTCTCAATCAGGGACAGCTGTCTATCGTTGTCTCTGATTGGGAACCATACTTAGGTAGTTTTTCCCACCGGTGTTTTTTGGGTAGTTGTTTTCTGTTTAGTGTTCTGCACCTGACAGGACTGTTTCGGTTTCATTTCTCACTCTGTTATTTTGTACTAGTGTTCTGTGTTGATAAAAATCATGAACACTTGCCACGCTGCGCTTTGGTCCGATCCTTCTTCATCAGATGACCGTTACATGAGGTAGATATGTACATATAACTAGGAATAAAGGGACAGATAATAAACAGTAGCAGCAGCGTATGTTATGAGTCAGAATTTTTTTTTTGTAAATGCAGATAGTCCGGGTAGCTACAGTATTTGGTTAACTATTCAACTTATTATTTAGGAGTCTTGACTTGGGGGTAGAAGCTGTTCAGGGTCCTGTTGGTTCCAGACTTGATGCATCGGTACCGCTTTCCATGCGGTAGCAGAGAGAACAGTCTATGACTTGGGTGGCTGAAGTCTTTGACAATTTTCAGGGCCATCCTCTGACACCGCCTTACATAGAGGTATTGGATGGCAGGGAGCTCGGCCCCAGTGATGTACTGGGCCATCTGCATTACCCTCTGTAGCACTTTGCGGTCGGATGCCAAGCAATTGCCATACCAAGCGGTGATGGAGCCAGTCAAGATGCTCTCAATGGTGCCGCTGTATAACTTTTTGAGGATCTGAGGGCCCATGCCAAATATTTTCAGCCTCCTCAGGGGGAAGAGCTGTCTCTCTCCTCGGGCAGTGTCTGATGCTGGTGACAAACCCACTTCCCATCTGGGTAGGGGTTGTATTTTTCCCTACTTGCAGGATATATGTTGGACTCTATCCACTTCTATTGTGCCCTTCCTGGCATGGTCTGTATGGGCCTCTTCAGGGGCTCAGACTCAGTGGAAGGTCTTTGAAGGCAAACCAGGAGGACTGTGCCGTATCCTTGTTGCTGCTGGCCCAGCCCCCACAGGGCTCTGGCCCTCAACAGAGCACACGTGTGATGGGAGAGAGAGGGACCACAGTGGGCCTGCTGTGGGTCATGGCTCCCTCTCTATGTGTGTCAGGGACAGACAGCTCCATGGAGAGGACTCCTCCTGAGGCCACAGTAATACAGAACAGATGGAACCAGAGGAGAAGGAGAGATGTGGATACAGTAGCACACACATGACTTACTGTACATTGTGCTATCCTATCATCTATGTAAACGTCTGTGTTGAGTCAGTTGTGCCTACTAAAACCTGTCAAATCTTCCCAAACAATAAGCCTTGGGTATCAAAACATCTAAAATCAATACTTGATAGAAGGCAGTTTATGATGAGGGTGATAGACAGGCTTCAAGAGATGTACAACGTGAGATCAAAAGACAGATACTGGTGGACAAGGAGGCAAACAAGCAAAGGGTGGAGAGGAGCCTCTCCTCAGGAAACTCTAGGGTGGAGAGGAGCCTCTCCTCAGGAAACTCTAGGGTGGAGAGGAGCCTCTCCTCAGGAAACTCTAGGGTGGAGAGGAGCCTCTCCTCAGGAAACTTTAGGGTGGAGAGGAGCCTCTCCTCAGGAAACTCTAGGGTGGAGAGGAGCCTCTCCTCAGGAAACTCTAGGGTGGCCTGGCAAGGGATTAAATCCATGGCTATAGTGCCCTCCACATAGGCAGGGGGAAAACCAGTGCTGACCTCTGGAGACATGAGGGCCAGAACATGGCTAATGAACTGAATGTTTTATTCTCAAGATTTGAATCTGACAACTTAGTAATGAAATGCCTTGAGAAACTTGTGTAAAGTCATATTCTAAGCGTCACCCAGAAGCTTCTCGACCCATTTCAGTTTGCCTATCAGCCTAGAGGAGTTGATGTTGCCATTCTTACCCTCCTTAACATGGTCTATAGACATCTAGAGGGTGCCAAATCCCATGGTAGGGTACGGTTTGTTGACTTTTCTTCTGCCTTCAACACAATCCAGCCCTACATTCTGGCACAGAAACTAATTCGGGACTTCTCCTTATATGGGGGGCTGGTTTTGAGGATGTTGGTCTTCCTAAACTAACGCTCACAGCGAGTCAAAATAGGTCCCCACGTGTCAGACATACGCAATACCAACACAGGCTCTCCTCGGGGATGTGTTTTGGCCCCCCTCCTGTACATCTTGTACACTAATAGTTGTACTAGTTCCCATACTGACAGACACCTCGATAAGTTCGCTGGTGACCCTGCCTTGATCAGCCTGTTGCATAATGACGTGGAACACCATGGCCCGGTCCTAGATGGCTTTGTAGAGTGGTGTGAGGAATCACACTTGGTCCTCAATACCAACAAGACCAAAGAGATGTACATAGACTTCAGGAAGCATACGACACCTCCCTCTGCAACATCTATCAGAGGTCAGAATATAGAGATTGTAGAGGAATACACATACCTGGGTGTCCTTTTGGACAATAAGATTCAGTGGAGTAAATGTACAGACCTGATCTACAGAAAGATCCAACAGAGACTGTACTTTCTCAAAGACCTGGGATCTTTTAATGTAGACTTCTATACTGACTCTGTTTTACAAGTCTTTCATTGAGAGTATTTTAACTTTTTGTATTTTTTGTTGGTTTGGCAATGCCACTGTAAATCAGAGAAATATGCTGAGAAGGATTCACCACAGCAAGCAAGGTACTTGGAGTCACACAGACAGGCCTGGATGAGATCTTTAAGGTCAGGGCCCTTCGCAAGGCTCACAAAATAATTTTAGACCCAAGCCACCCCCTGTACCTGGACTTTGAACTACTCCCCTCTGGACGCATGTATAGGGCACCCCTCAGCAGGAAAAACAGGACTAGACAATAATTTGTGCCAGGTGTGATATCCCTCCTAAATAACTCGTACTAATGTTCCTAGCGACTCGGTAAGGCCAGCAGGATAGTCTTTTTTATATATTTGTTTGGTATGTAACTGTTGTGAAAGTTGTATTTAAATGCAACTTTAAACGTGTACATGACACTGCAACAAAATTTCCCCATGGGGACAATAAAGCCAGTAAGTATTGCTATCCTTGTGTAACCTGTCATACAAATACAGCGCCTTGGGAAAGTATTGACCCCTTGACTTTTTCCACATTTTGTTACCTTACAGCCTTGTTCTAAAATTGCTTAAATGATTTTTTCCCCTCATCAATCTACATATAATACCCCATAATGACAAAGTGAAAACAGGTTTTTAGAAATGTTAGCAAATTGTCCGTAGAGCTTGTAACAGGATCTGGAGAAGGGTACCAAAACATTTCTGCAGCATTGAAGGTCCCCAAAGAGCACAGTGGCCTCTATCATTCTTAAATGGAAGAAGTTTGGAACCACCAAACTGAGCAATTGGGGGAGAAGGGTGACCTCCCTGATCACCTCCCTGAGCAATTGGTCAGGGAGGTGACCAAGAACCCAATGGTCACTCTGACAGAGCTCCAGAGTTCATCTGTAGAGATGGGAGAACCTTCTAAAAGGGCAACTATCTCTGCAGCACTCCACCAAGCAGGCCTGTACGGTACAGTGGCCAGACTGAAGCCAATCCTCAGTAAAAGGCACATGACAGCCCGCCTGGAGTTTGCCAAACGGCACCTAAAGAACTCTCAGACCATCAAAACAAGATTCTCTGGTCTGATGAAACCAAGACTGAACTTTTTGGCCTGAATGCCAAGTGTCATGTCTGGAGGAAACCTCGCACCATCCCTATGTTGAAGCATGGTGGTGGCAGCATCATGCTGTGGGGATGTTTTTCTGCGTCAGGGACTGCGAGACTAGTCAGGATCAAGGGAAAGATGAACAGAGCAAAGTGCAGACAGATCCTGCTCCAGAGCGCTCAGGACCTCAGACTATGAATGAAAGTTTACAATGTAGGTGCATAGGTTGAGAGAAAATGTCAGTAATCGAGGTGACAGACAGTGACACATTCAATACCGCCTTTCCCACTGCCTGCATCAAACTGATCTAGGGTGTAATCATTAGTCCAACAGTTGCAAATGAGAGTTTCTATTGGACAAATTCAGGTATGTTTATCCCCGTTTCGTTCCATTTGCTTCAGCTTAAGAAATGTTTTTCAACAGAATCCGCAGAATGAATACTCCCCAGACCCAAACACAGTTCACTTTCATAGCAGCCACATCCAAACAGCATGATAATTTTGCTCGTTGTAGAATTCCTTCTTGCATCTATTCACTCTCCACCTTTTTCTTTCGCTTGACTTCAGTGCACAACACATCAGCTGTTTGTGACCAGGCAAAAAAAACTTTCCAAGCCAAACCTTCCTATCATAATGACTAACCGCTACACACAGCCTACCTACATCATTGTAGCTTGTTACGAATCCCTTTTGACCCGACAGTCTAGGAGGGATGGTAATGAGACCCGTAACATAACTCATGCAAATTATTATTGTGACAAAGTAAAAGTCTGCACGAAATAACCACGACAACAGAAATCTACCGTCAAACTCTAGGTTTATTTATAAACACACGGTAATGGGGGGAGCAGGAAAAGGGGCTGAGCTGGATCCAAGGAAAGAAACAATAAATATACAATAACACACCCCTAAGCTAGACTAGCCTACTTTAACAACAGCTAACTAACTAACCAAATATACAGTGGGTGGTCCGCCCAGTTCTAACTAGTGTATTTAACAAAGTTCACCTACGGGTAGTGTATGCCCATGGGCGACTTGTCTTGGTTTCCCCCTTTTCCCACCAGCAACAAACAAACACCATAACCAAAAACAATACTCACAGGGGATGACAAAGTGCTATGGAGGTGTTTAAACAAAAGAGAGGTTAAGACACAAAGCGAGAGTGAAACACAGAGACCTACAGACATGGCATTTACAGAGAGATTGAGCTCTAGAACAAACAAATGATGGGGTTTTAAACCATGGGGAAGGAACTGTGATAGGATAGGAAGTAGGAGGAGGTGAGTCTTCTGATTGATGATTGATTGTTGACTGATTGGGGAGTGATGGTTATCACCTGTGAGGGGAGAAGGAGAGAAAAGAAACACACACACAGGATACACACACACACACACACACAGGATAACTGTATCCGTAATATAGCTACTACAACTAACGCATTAGTAGACCCGCTACAATCATGCAGTACAGCGTACAGTCAGCAAGCAGTTTAGCAGTTAAACCAGCAGGCCCCGGTGGCAATAAAATAATAAAAACAAAATATTCCATAGCCAGCTAGCTAACATAGCATCCCTGTCTATTTGAGCTGGGTGTTTGAGTAGGCTAAACTAGCTAGCTGCATCTGCTAGCTAAGTGAAAGTGAACAAAAAATAAAAATAAATATAGTTAGCTCTCTCTCCCTCTCTCTTGCTTCTCCTTCATTTTTGAAGAAATTAATTTGTTGAAAACTGTCCAATTATTGTCTTTCTACTCACCACTTGTTATGCACTGCACTGCTAAAGCTTATGCTTTCAGTACTAGATTCATTCTCTGATCCTTTGATTGGGTGAACAACATCTCAGTTCATGCCGCAGGAGCTCTGATAGGTTGGAGGACGTCCTCCGGAAGTTATCATAGTTACTGTGTAAGTCTATGGAAGGAGGTTAGAACCGTGAGCCTCCTAGGTTTTGTATAGAAGTCAATGTACCCAGAGGAGGACGGAAACTAGCTGTCCTCTGGCTACATCGTGGTACTGCCCTACAGAGTGCTGGTGAGACTACTGTAGACCTTCATTGCAAAACATTATTTAGATGCCTGACTATATTTTGTATAGTTTTATCTAAAACTGACAACTTTTTAAATGTTTCACTATTTTTATTTTATGAAATTCACTGAGGTCCTCCCCTTCCTTCTCTGAGGAGCTTCCTCTGATAGCTACACAAACTGAGCAATTGAAACACAGGAACAAACTAATCACAGTGGATGGATTGATTTGAATGTTCTTCATGTAGGCTATGATACCCCCACTGGGAAAAATTGGGTTGCCATGATGTCATTAAAACCAGCTTTTTCTACTGGTTAGCTAGGTGTTTAGAGTACATACCGTTATGTAAATATGGAAACATATTGGAAGCCATATTGGAACATACTGAGCTGTCTTCATCAGGGACTATATCACAGGAGGCTGGTGAGGGGAGGATGGCTCATATTAACTGAAGTAATGGAGTGAATGGAATGATTTCAAACACACTGAAACCATTTGTTTGATGTGTTTAATAGGGGGGCTAGAGAGTGGGGTTAGAGTGAGTGGGAAGAATAGGACTGGTGTTGATCCCTAGGAATGTTGGCAGAGTTGTGAGCTATGGGATGACTGCTACTGCTCCTCCACTGGGTCCTGGCTCTGGCCCTGGCTGGGTCTCTGGCAGGTACGTTTAACAACACTGTGATCTCACATGCCCATCTCACATCAGACAACCCTAATTCCCCCACAGAAATGTAACACTATAGATCCCTGCTCTGGAGCTCAGGCCGACCCAGAGTCCCCCCCCCCCCACTCACACACTCACTCACACACTCACACACTCACACACACACACAGATAAAGCACATACACACACACACACACACAGATAAAGCACACACACACACACACACACACACACACACACACACACACACACACACACACACACACACACACACACACACACACACACACACACACACACACACACACACACACACACACACACACACACACACACACACACACACACACACACAGATAAAGCACACACACACCTGCAGCGTCCCATGCTGTCTGGGCTACCTGGGAAGCTTGTTCCTCTGCAGGCTTAGTCATGATATCATAGAAGATAGATTTACATCTGGGATTTATAGGCAGAGGGCTGTCATTAATGCCAGGGAGCACTTTACTCTGTTCGTGTTCAGACCTGTATAGTGATAGCAAAGCCCGACTCATTGGGAACTTCCAGTGCAGCTGTATCAAACACTGAAACTTACCCTTAGAAAGAACCCCCTCCTCCCTTAACATGTCTCTTCTTAACAAGAAGTTACTGGAGCAATGAATAATGTAATGCCACTGGGGGAGAAATCCACCCAGCCAAGAAATATTCTAATCAGTGATTGAAAATGTGATCAAGACCAATGTGTCAGAAACACTGTGCTTTGAACTGACAGGGCCTAATGAGTTTCCCACAAATAGTGTCCTCTCTGGCCCGGCACACACAACGTGGGCCCAGACACCTGTTGAAAGACTCTTTGGTTGTGGTCTGCAGAAGGGAGACGGTTTGGCCATGGCGTCGGGATAATTACATACTTCAGAGCTTTAGCCTCTCCTCTCCAGTGGAGATGGTGGCCTGGAGGGGCCAGGGTGAGGAGAGGCAAAAACAGCGGGTCCTTTGTGGCTTCGGGGCCCCTGACAGAGAGAGCAGAAATGATATTGGACAGCTCGCCCGGAGGAATGCAACTGGGACAGGGCTGGAAAGGGGTCGAGCCCAGCGCCTCGCCTCCACTGAGCCACTTAAAAACGGCCCGTTGCTCCCAACCACTCGGCATGTGTCCATAAAACTGCAGAGTCACCCCTATGGCTCCACACAGGACACCCGGGCACAACTACAACAGCTCAGAGAAAAGGAGTGGGGAAGGGAGGGAAGAAAGAAAGAAAGAAAGAAAGAAAGAAAGAACGAAAGAAAGAAAGAAAGAAAGAAAGAAAGAAAGAAAGAAAGAAAGAACGAAAGAACGAAAAAGAAAGAAAGAAAGAATGAAGGCATGAGGGAATTCATTATGAAATTGTGGAGGGATGAGGTGTGTCATTATCTAGGTGTGTATCATAAAGCTGGTGTCCATGTACAGACCTATGATTACACTAGCTATACACATGGTAAACAGTAATCAGAAGACACTATTGTCCTAACAACACGCTGTAAGCAGTGAATGAGTTCTAGGTAATAAAACATAACATTTTAAAGAACGTAGAAAGCACACCAAGGCTAAAAATCATGATTGAAGACATATGCGCTAAGTTGTTTACAATGAGCACATAACCATTTTTCATTGAGGCCTTTCTGAATAGAGCTCTATATGAGTGCTCCCTCAAGTTCAGCCACAGGATCTAGTTCTGCATAATCCCAGCCAGAAAAATACGAGGAAGTCATCACATGAGCAGCATCTGATTCTCCCCTGGTCCTTGTGTTTCTGTGGCTGGCACTTTCTCAGTAATGGAATGGACAGAAGCCAGCAGTGGAAAACATGTTTTGCCTCACAATTCCTACTGACTCTAGGGCCTTCAGCTGGCCTGATCAATTCCTACTGACTCTAGGGCCTTCAGCTGGCCTGATCAATTCCTACTGACTCTAGGGCCTTCAGCTGGCCTGATCAATTCCTACTGACTCTAGGGCCTTCAGCTGGCCTGATCAATTCCTACTGACTCTAGGGCCTTCAGCTGGCCTGATCAATGTTGCCTCCCATCCTTATATAGGCAATCTAATCACAACATATTGACAACCTTTGTTTGTTCATTTTTTCCCCTCTGCCTGCAGCCAATTTCTGGTCGGCTCACCGTGATGAGTGGAAATACTGCAAAAACAACAAGATAAAGATAAGAACATTTTGAAAGTGAAGCTGCTCAACCTAGCCCAGAAAACCTTTTGAAGTGCTGGGAGACATTCATTTTTAGTACCGGAATGAAAGCAGCCTGAGTTTTCCTCTCTTTGGACTGGTCTGGGGGCTATCTGTAGGCCTCTGAAGTGTAGTACACAATATTGTGGCGTGGCCTGTCCACATGAATCCTCTGCGTACCTATTCAGCTCTGCTTTTCACAGACCCTGTGGTTCCCTCCACTGGCCCCTTACACACACATCAGCACCCAGGCTTCCTGCTACAGCACACACGCCCCAAACAGTTAGACTCAGCCTCCGCGCTGAGCAATCTGTAACTTTACATCTAGCTCAAACCTCACAAACATAATCAGAGGTTAGAAATCAAAGGGACTCTTATTTTCCAGCTTGTTGTAACTTCAGATTTGTTTTGAGCTTGATGCATCCATCCAAATGACATCCCATGAGTTTGTTATTAAATCATTTATTGGCCTTGTGCAGAATTTCACAGAGTGAGGATTAGTCTGGGGTGGTTGCAAATCTAAACCACACCATTACATCAGGGACCGAGGTGATTTCAGAGATGACACTTTGACCAGAGCACTTTATTGGTCTTCCTTTTGTATATCTCACAGTCTGTCTCAGCTTTCCATGTCTGTCTAATGAATGAGTATAGAAAGAGAATGATTTTTTGAATTGTAAAAATAAATCAGATATCTAAAAAAAACAAAGAGAAGAATCAATGAGCAGTCCAGTCACCACCAAAGTCAGTATTAATTGAATTTGAAGGACCACCACCCTTGTATTTGTCTCTGGATACCCCCACCCTTGGATTGGTCTCTGGATACCCCCCACCCTTGTATTTGTCTCTGGATGCCCCCCACCCTTGTATTTGTCTCTGGATGCCCCCACCCTCGTATTTGTCTCTGGATGCCCCCACCCTTGGATTGGTCTCTGGATGCCCCCACCCTTGTATTTGTCTCTGGATGCCCCCACCCTTGGATTGGTCTCTGGATGCCCCCACCCTTGGATTGGTCTCTGGATGCCCCCACCCTTGTATTTGTCTCTGGATGCCCCCCCCTTGTATTTGTCTCTGGATTTTCTCCTCTCTGAATCGGCATTAGCCCTATGATGTAAAGCCCACAATCATCCATTGACACTGTGGTGGTAGTAATCTTCAGTTCATTTCCTACTACAGTTCTCCACGAAGAGGGCATCCGAGGGTCAAGTGGTCAGTCCCCAAGCCAAAGTTTTCACAACTCCCTCTTTGATGTCTTTGATGACCAGCAAGTAACAAAGACAACCGTATCCATGACCACCAGCAGTGAATGAGAAAGAATGCAACCAGTTGCCATAGATGTAATCCCCTGGTTCATGTCAAGGTCAGCAGACTGCCTTGACTTCCCTAACATGGAAAAACAGTCCTGCAAGTGGTGCTAATATACACAAACTGTAACATAGCTTTAAAACAATGAAGAGGTGGAAACACTAAACAGACTGTAATAGTTTCCAAACCTTCTTGATTAAATGACACTGCATACTGTTTATCAGATTACGTCCGCCCCTGTTGAACATTGTAGCCTAATCAGTATTGGATGAATGTAAAGATTGAAGTGCAGGGGGAAAACAAGTGTAGTACATTATGTTAGTATGATGCCAACCATTCAGTCCTGTTGGACAAGTGCCAGTCAGTGCATGTGAAGGGCCTCACATCCCTCCATCGCACCACTAACACTGACGCACAACACTGAGGGGGCGAGATACACATTTGAGGACAAGCGAAGACAAAAGTAATACAAAAGCAACGATCTCCAAATGTCTCAGAGTTTTGTGTTGGATTTTCTGAAAGTTACCGGAATTGTGCAACCCTAAATCTGAGAGAGAGAGAGAGACCTGGCTGTGGGGTGTAGTCTGAACCTAAAGGAAATGCTCATCCAGTTCATTAGAAGTACCATAAAATGTCCCCCAGTAAAACGTCCTGCGGCGTGAGGGAGACGCAGGCCTAGAAAAAGCTCTTTCTTCTCCTCCTGTGACCCCGCTGACTCCTGGTGGGACCAGGACATTGAGGTTGTGGGAATGTACTCAGGGAGCCTTCCCACTAGGGACCTCAGTGTGAGTGAGAAACACAGATTTCAACACACACAGCCTCCCTCTCTCCAGTGCCATGGTCACGAGGGGGCTGTAGTGGGTACAGTATGTGTGTCTGAGGAACAGTTTGTTATGTCAACTTCACTCTCTCTCATGCCCTGGCCCAGACCTCCATCAGACCACAGAGAAACAAGACCCAGGGACTCAAGACCCAGACCTCTCCATGCCTGGATGACACCCATCCACCATCCAGCCCAACCTCCAACTCATCCAGGGGAGGGGAACTGAACGGGCGGTTCAACAGCAGAGGGATGAGGGTGTGGCAGAGGGGAGGTCGGAGTGGAAGGTTTTGATTCAGGCAGGAACAGCTGTTAAAATGTTATCCTAACATTCTCTCAAAGCACATAGAGAAACCATGTGTCTCAACTCACGCAGCTGTCCACTTTAGTTCCATAGTCCTGTGAACCTGACACCAGCTCCAACTGGGAACACATGTTTAAAATATATATATATATATTTCACCTTTATTTAACCAGGTGAGCTAGTTGAGAACAAGTTCTCATTTACAACTGCGACCTGGCCAAGATAAAGCAAAGCAGTGCGACACAAACAACAACACAAAGTTACATGGAATAAACAAGCGTACAGTCAATAACACAATAGAAAAAAAATAAAGTCTATATACAGTGTGTGCAAATGGCATGAGGAGGTATGGCAATAAATAGACCACAGTAGCAAAGTAATTACAATTTAGCAGATTTTTCCTGTTGGAAATGAACATCCCACATGAGCTCTACAGGTGAGAACTAACTGTAGGCCCTCAACACGTAGTTCATGACTGAATGACAGTCCATATCGACATTAGGGATGATATGTGCAGTGAGAGAAGAACATTCTGACATGACATGCTGTATACAGAGTCTTTGAGGTTGGTTTCCTGTCAGGGAAAGGGGCCCTGTCTTCAATCCCTCCTACTGCTGCCTGCTGCAGAACATTTGGAAGGATTTGACAGGATTCCAAATCCATGGCCTGATGTATGTGAGTTGAGCTCATTCCATCACATTGAAGTCACATGTTCTTGTGGTTTCAGCTTATCACGCTCTGCGCAACATGCTGTCACATTGGTACAGTATACAAACTCCATATCAAGTACTCCTTATTAGCAATAATTGAACATAACTTCCATATGTTCCAAATGTGTGTATTTGCAGTGTGCCAAAGGCAGACCATAGAGATACTGGCACAGTGGAACAACACGGCTGGGAGAGAAAACACATCTGGACCAACATTTTACTCTAAAGCACATGGCAACATGTCCCCAACATGCCAAGCGTTTGTGTGTATCCATCCATCCAGCCATGGATTTAGCCTACATCCCACATTGTAGCCCTGCTTTCCATGCAGACAGTCAAATCATGTATCATCACATTGAAGTCACATGTTCTGTGGTTTCAGCTATCACGCTCTCCTCCGCCTGATGGATGTCATTGTTGACTCATAAGGGACCACCGAGGCTGCTGCCAACACTCACAATCTGCTCTCATCAGCCCCCACAACCACAGCGGCAGGCTGTGTGGAATTGTGGCTTCGCTGTTCAGCGCTGCACTCTGTTCCTCTGTCATGTGGATGGCATGTGGCGAACTCGGCTTTCCTGAAGGACCTGCCATCTAATGCTAAACCTCCATCCCCAGTGTGGCACGCACGGTGCTGTATGCTCCTCTCCTCCCGCTCCCTGGCACGGGCTCCCCTACACTAACGCTGGTCAAATCTAGCGTGCACTAAGTTGGGATGAAAAGGAGGGGAAATTGTGTGTGCCATTTAGCCAAGGCTTTGAGTCCTACATCACTTACTCTCATATGTTGCTTAATAGGGTCCTGTTATATTCCCATAATTTGTTCCTGTTGACAACAGACTTTATCGGAGAGATAGGATCTGTTTTAATGGACCTGTTTGCTACAGCCATCTGGCCTCAACCCCTGAATAACAGCTCAGAGTCCATAATGGATGGTTGATGTATTTTTCCAAATATAAATATAACATTTTATGATAATTGTGATTAGCTGGAACTACTGTGTTATGACTTCCTTCTCAGAGTGAATCTAAAAGCTCACGGAATAATGACTCAGCCTTGAATACGAAGGCCCAAACCCAGGCCCAAACACGCACTGTTTTTATTCCTCATTCACAAACATTTTCAAACCAACTCAAGGTTGGACTACCAGATTCGTCTCTCTTCTACGGAGCCCTCTCTCTCTACTCTGACCACAGAGCTGCCTGGGCAGAAGAAGAACTCTCCCCTCTGCAGGAAGTGTTATTAAAACTGGTCCTTTGACAAGCACAGGAGTGTATCTAAGAGAGAGGGGCTGGACCTCTGGTTCTAATCATGGCAGGTCTGGCTGTTTATTTAGTGAGCAGAGCCCTGCCTTGCCTTGCTGGGGATCCAGCCCCGCTGGCCCGGGGGGAGCAACTACATCCAGATGCCTGTTAATTGGCAACACAAGCCAGTGCTGTCCCGTCCCGTCCCATTCTCTCTGGTGCTTTTAGTAGCCGATCGGTATCGCCACAGAGCCCCATAGACGTCCAATACTTTCCTGTGCCCTGTTCATATTCATGTAGGCTGTGTTATGTGGTTGTTCAGTGAGCCCATGTGTGTGTTTTTAGGGTGAGGCGACTCCTCACGGTTCTAAGTAACTACAATGTTACTTGAAATGATCTGTTAAAAAGCCTGGGAAGAAAGTCTGCTTTAAAACTATGCACTTCAGGACGTTTCATGAGGCCATGAACCATGAATTCAAAAAGGTGAGATATTTTGAAATGGAATTTACTGGAATTTGTCATTACTACGAGTCAAGGCAGGGGAAAGTTATTCTATTTTCTGGAATCGTTCCATGAAAAGGCAGGCCTCCGGTGAGCAGTCTTAGAAAACCATGATGTATTATTGCACAATGCCTAGGTCTGCAGTCTGCAGTGTGCCTCACTGCATGGTGTGTTTTCTCTCTTTGAAGAAGTGGGGAAGCATGGAGGGGAAAGAGCCACGGCATCTCTCTGAGAATCCCTAATGTACATAGTAACACACACAACCCCCCCCCCCCACACACACACACACACAAGCCTTCTCAGCATTTTATTTCTCTGTGTTTTGTTGGCAGGGTGGAGTCAGCTAGATGCAGCAGCCAGCTACATAGAAATAAAAGGGGCTGTCAAAATGCTTTGTCTCTGATGGGACTTTACATCCTGTCTGCTCCCTGTTAATTGTGGTAGAACACTCTAGTTACATCAAAATGAAAGGCCAAGAATGCCCATTAATTCAAACAATAAACATGCAGTCATTATACCCTTTGGCACTTACATCATCTGAAAGCCTGGGGAGGATACCATAAGGATTATGAGAGATGTGATATAGACAGACATGGTGACGCCATCTTTTATAATCATTGTCACGTCCAGAGGCATGAAGTTAAATCAACACTAATGAAACAGTTGTCGTGTCTTTGGCTATGCCGGATTAAGTGATATGACATGCTATTCTATAAAATAATTTCTCCGTAATTAATATTACCTGATTGAGCTAATCATGTAAATGTAATTAACGAGAGTCGGGGCACCACTAAATAATATTTATAGAGCTGTTATCTTCCGAATAAACTCTTAAAGACCTAGTAATATTTTACACCTTAATTCAGTCTCATCTGAAAGTTGTAAATTCTTGGTTATCTTCACGAACCCTGGCTAACAAGTTGAATCAGCAATACAAAATTGGGTTTAATTATGTATTTACTAAATACCTAACTAATCACACAGAATTATACATACATATAATTAATCATAACTTGAAATGACGTCATAAAGGAAAACGTCCCTAGTGGGCAAAAAAGATATGACAGCTTGTTACACAAAAGAAAAGGGTCTGGGTTTGAGTGAAAGAGCGGGAAGACTGAGTAACAAAGGAAGAAGCTGTGTTATCGTAAATACAGTATCTTATGCATTCTAAATTACCGCCCATTTGGAAAAGGAAAATGCAATAAATATTTACTCTGAGCTGTGCTTCAGTAGGTTGGTGGTAGATGGAAGGCCGTGTTGCCAAATCCGAGTCCTCTGTCCTTTGAAGAATGTCTCTGGTGGTCAATTGGATACGTTGTAGTAACGTCATTGTGTGATGGACGGGATACTCTGTCTGTTCCTTCCTAACCCTTGTTTGCAGCTGCTGTTGCTAACTCAACAGCTAGGAGGTATCACTTCTGTAGTGAATAAGAGTTCAAAGTTCATACCATTCGCAACCAAAGCTCACGCTGATGTTGGCTTCATTCTGTAGTTATTATCTGAACCATTCTGACATCGGAAAGTCGTCCTCACATCCTCGGAACAGGAGGTTATATTGTCGTCAAGGCTTTATATAGTGGAGCGAGAAGGGTGTGTCTGAAAAGTTTTATAACCCATGACTCTTCACAGGGGCGGGCCACTGATTGAGCAGAGCCCTAACCTTATGAAAACACAACTCTCACATTTTAGAAGCTAAAATCACATTTCATCCCATCACAAATAATTTCATGTTCAAACATTTAAATTGAACAACAATTCCATGTGAATCCGATAACTCTGATGTGTAGACTTTCCACTGTAGAGTTTATGTCATCTTATCATTGATGAGAATGTTTCAGAAGACAACCGAACTGACATCATATTCATTAAGTACCACCGCATATGTTCAATTGGTCGGATTACCAGAATACAGTTCACCTTCTGATGTTCCCAGAATCTCTATGTTAACCAAGGGGTTTGCAAATGTAACACCAGTAGGGTAGAGAGAGGAAAAATGGGATGAAGAGGTATTTATGACTATCATAAACCTACCCCCAGGCCAATGTCATGACACAGTCCTTAGTCTGTCTGCCTGTATAGTACTATGAGAGGTTGGCACAAAAGGCTCATATGATATGAACCCCCACAAGACTTGGAAACCATAACAGCAAGACAATCATTACATATAATGACACCATATTATTTACGCAAAATCTGTAAATACAATGATGCCATGACATCTTGCGTTGATGGACAAGAACTCATTTGCACAATGATTTATTGTTTTGGCCGGACTTCAGTAGTCAAACTACATAATCATGAACATTTGGATTATGTAAACTGCAACAAAGAAGGGGGAAGTGCTTATACGTTTTCTCTTGAACAATGGAGCGAGAAAAGTTCAACTGACATTTCGTGATTTGAATCCAACAGATGGATTTTATGGCCTTTAGGAATCAGATGAAGAAACTAAAGGCATTTATTTTCTGTAAGTAATTACAGTAAATGCATCTCCTGACAGGAAGCAGAGCGTTATGTAAGGCTGGTTCTGTTCCAGTCACATATGCATACAGATTTGATAGTGAATTTGAGCATTGCATTCTGTTCTGTAGACTGAAAGCTAATAAGAATGTTTACTCAGAGAGAGGGAGAAAGAAGGAGGGAGAGAGAGAGAGAGAGAGATAGGAGTTGATTTGGATATTGTTTTTAATGCACACATGCAGCAGGGAATGACATGTTATCAATGTTTAGAGTTCAATGTAACGCAATTGTCCTCTGTCAAGGGCTTAAATCCCACAGAATAAAACTTAGTCTAAACAATATCCCATTTAGTCTGTAGCTATACCTTCAAATTGCTCCATCACACTCTCAAAAAACATCTTTAATAACGGAATCATGACAAAGCGAATTTACGGCCTATAACAGCCCTTTCCAAACCACTCTAGTATAAATGCACTTAAATGTCATCAGAGGTTTGTGGATATGGTGAGTGGTGGTGGAACAGTGTATGCCTCCAGTCCCCACTATCTCCCTGCCAAACCTCTCTCTGCTCCTGGATTCCACAACTGGGTGGTCCCCATGCCTAGGTGAAGATGTGGGCTTCAATTGAATTCCCTTCCTATGTGATCAAATAACATTACAGAAGAGACAAAACCTTGTCTATCTATCAAATAGCATGCATCCACCATTCATCCTCCAACACACCACATACAACCTCCAGCATAACACATACAACCTCTAGCACAACACATACAACCTCCAGCACAACACATACAACCTCTAGCACACCACATACAACCTCCAGCAGAACACATACAACCTCTAGCACACCACATACAACCTCCAGCAGAACACATACAACCTCTAGCACAACACATACAACCTCCAGCACAACACATACAACCTCCAGCACAACACATACAACCTCCAGCACAACACATACAACCTCCAGCACAACACATACAACCTCCAGCACCACACATACAACCTCCAGCACCACACATACAACCTCTAGCACAACACATACAACCTCCAGCACAACACATACAACCTCCAGCACAACACATACAACCTCTAGCACAACACATACAACCTCCAGCACAACACATACAACCTCCAGCACAACACATACAACCTCCAGCACCACACATACAACCTCCAGCACCACACAGCCTAAAGGAAGAGAACCCACCATGTGGAGATAGAGTGGGCAGACAAAGGCAGCCTTGTGTGTGTGTAGCAGGCAGCAGCGGTGGAATGCTCAGCCTCACACCAGGCCTGTTTTCTAGGTTTATCCTTATCTGATAGAGTGGAAAAGCCTAGGTCTCTAATTTGGCACTTTAAAACATGCCTACATGTCAAGCAGGGTGCTTTTTGAGATCTGTTCGGTTTCGGTTAGATTTTTTTATATCACAGTTTTACATTTTTTGGGATATTTTTTAAAAACTTTAAATGAACCATGCATTATGTGGGTTGAATGCTGTTACAACATAAAATAAAATAAAAAATATTACAAGTCCCATGATGGTCGTGACTGCCCATTACTTATCACTTATTAACCATCATTTTTTCACATTACTTTACTTTAATAAATATTTAAGTTCTTGTGAATGTTGCATTTTTTAATTTAATGACTTTATTATTTCATTCCAAATAATCATCTCATCTCTATAGAGCTTCTGCCTATGCTGCCTGACAAAATCACTATTTTAGTAGTAAAGAAGACAAGCTTTTATTGTTGAATACCAACTATCAATCACTTATATCATGTATTTTCAGGTAGACATACCTCGGGAAGCAACTGCTCTCTATCCCTCTCAATCGAGCTTTCTTCTCTCGGTCTGCCAAACACAGACCAGACAAGTACTTTCTTATCTCGGTCTGCCAAACACAGACCAGACAAGTACTTTCTTCTCTCGGTCTGCCAAACACAGACCAGACAAGTACGCATGCAATGGATTTTGGGCGTTGTAGTTAATTACCATGTTTTCTGTGCTAAACAAAAATATTAGCCTGTTGGAAACAATAACACGCCTACATCGCACAGTTTGGGCTTGATCTGATTTATAGCAGTATATGGATATACTGTATATGGTTTGTGTGCATTTCCAGTTCCATTGACAGACAGTCTGTATATTTTTCTCGAATGATTTTAACTGAAGCATGGCCAGTGTGTTTAGTTTAGTCACATGTTTTGGCTGTCAAGGGAATGTTGTGGCTGATGTGTAAAAACAACCCCTCTCTCTCTCTCTCTCTCTCTCTCTCTCTCTCTCTCTCTCTCTCTCTCTCTCTCTCTCTCTCTCTCTCTCTCTCTCTCTCTCTCTCTCTCTCTCTCTCTCTCTCTCTCTCTCTCAGTAATGATTCTCCAGGAGGCCACAGATCCAGATACCATTCAATCCCTTCCATGTGTTCACTATAAACATGTGAGTGCTGTGCCCCACCCACCTCAACATGACATCACCAGACTCACTCACACAGCTCATCCCTCTCCCATCAGAACCAGTGGAGCTGAACAGTACACACACACACATGCAAAACATACCGGCACACACACACACACACACACACACACACACACACACACACACACACACACACACACACACACACACACACACACACACACACACACACACACACACACACACACACACACACACACACACACACACACACACACACACACACACACACACACACACACACACACACACACAGACAGACAGTACAGAGCTCGACAGAACAAGACAAGAAAATAACCTGCAGTAACCAGTGGTCTAAACACTTACATGTAGTTACAGGGAAAGACTACACAGGAGGCAAAGAGGAAACCAAACAGAATCTGATGGTGCCAGTAATACATTAGCTGACAAGCATCTGCATCTCCCAGAAAAACCTATGTGGTCATTCAAGAGCTCCCATAAAGCATGGCTTCCAGACGAGCGCAGCCACCTAAGCACTACCTCCACACAAACCTCCCAGAACGCACCCAAATGTAGCCAATAAACAGACATAGAGGAGAGTAAAGTAGAGTAGAGAGGGTATCTGGGGAGGGCCGGGATCAGGGTGAGATCTGATGTAGCCAGACAGACAGAACCATGTTGGGTTGCACTGGGAGGGCTACGGGAGGTTTGAACGGAGGCCGACCCTGTTCAACCCTGTTTGGTGTCATAGTTGATATCTATTTGTTTTAGGGAGGGGATCTAGAGAAAAACAGGGAGGAGAGAAGTAGGGAGGACCATAGGAAGGGAGCAGGCTATGCTGTTGATAGGGACTTGCCTCACAGGGAGGCAGCCACCACAAGAACAATGGAGATTAAGAGCGCTTCAGTGGGGGACGGGGGCCCATTGAGGGGCGGCAGTACGGTCCAAAACCCAGCGGGATGGGGAGAGGGAGGAGAGGGGGAGGAGGTGGTGTACTGCTAACAGTACACCACAACTCCCACACAGACAAACCAATGGGATTTCTGACCTTTCCCCACCGCATAGACAACATAGACATGCTCTGTTCTGTGTTTATTTATTAAGATGCAACAGATGACAAACAAACAGCCAACTGTCTTCTAATCTGCTATGCCATATGGAGGTAATGGGACTAAAATCTGTCAAGTCATAAATTGGTTTCTTAGTCTTTTTTGTTTTTCAGCCACATGCAGCGTATAACACTTTGGTTGAACTGGAGTTGAACACCATGTGGCTGAGACAAAATGGCCATTGTTTAAGAGCGTCAGCCAGGCTTTTGCTTTAATAGTGTGCCCTGTTATAAATGCATCCGCTTGAGGTTGAACAGAGACCAGTGGTGATGTTTTTCTTTTTACTTCTCCTTCGGCCTCATCTGTTTTGCTTGGCCGTGTGAGAGAGGAGAGGCAGGCAGAGAGCTCAGGGCTGTTCCGGTGCATGGTGTGTGTGTGTGTGTGTGTGTGTGTGTGTGTGTGTGTGTGTGTGTGTGTGTGTGTGTGTGTGTGTGTGTGTGTGTGTGTGTGTGTGTGTGTGTGTGTGTGTGTGTGTGTGTGTGTGTGTGTGTGTGTGTGTGGTAGTCTAATGATTAAGCTGTGCAGGAACCATTAGAGGAGAGCTGCCCACACCACCCACTGGTGTCAGGATGTTGGATGTGTACTCAGTGGTCATCTCCCTCCTACCTCAACCTCCTTCTCTCCCTCCTCTACTCCCTCTCACATCCACTTTATCTTATCTGCAAGCCTTATTTGAAGTGGGATATGATCTTCCGTGACTTAAGAACATTTGAGTGACCTTGCAGTAAGGTTCAGAGTCAGCAGCAGGCACGTGTTCAGATAGGGCTCTAACTGAGCAAAGCAAATGCCCCTTTGACCTTCCAGTCTCCAAAAGTGGCCTTTTGGGTAGTAGTAGTATAATTTTCCCCCAAAGTCTTTATTGTTGGTGTTGTTGTTGGTCTGAACTCACTGCCTGTAGTTCGTTGTTAATGTTGTTGAAAATGGCAGATTTGGTCATTGATAAGCACCTAAATTGAAACATGATAGTATGTATGGCACCATTCCCTAAACTCAGTCCTGGGATGCACATTTCTGTTTTTGCCCTAGTGCTACACAGCTGATTCAAATAATAATCAAGCTTTGATTATTTGAATCAGCTGTGTAGGTCTGGGCAAAAAAGGTGTGATCGCTTCAGTTAGTCAACAGCAAAGCAAGATAGCTTAAAAAACACTGTTTCCTTGAGTCAAGAAAGTGCATTGAAATCACTTAGGAACTGTGCACACTTTGGAGAGTTGTGTGGCCACTTGGAGACACGAGACAAGTTAGACCTGTCACTCAACCCCTTTATCATCCCTTTTTCTTATTTTGCACCTACCTCAAAATGCCAAATGAATATTCTTATGTTACTGAATGTATCCAGAGTATTTTAAGATTTCGTTATTGACAAATGCTGTGAAAAGTAGGCTACTTCAAATGTAATGCACATAAAATCAACAGTGTAATGTTTGGATTCAGTCGTGTGTCAGGTGAACTGTTGTCATCGCCTTTGGTCTGATCATTTCCCCTTAATCTCCCAGGTTTTCTCTTTCAGTTGCTACCATGGTCATGCACATGCTTTTTTAGTTATTCTGTTAGAAACATTTAAATGTGGCCCTAGCCATACAGTGCAATGCAAAAATATTCACCACCCTTGGCATTTTTTGTATTTTGTTGCATTACAACCTGAAATTTAAATGGATTTTTATTTGGATTTCATGTAATGGACATATACAAAATAGTCAAATTGGTGATGAAAAAAATAAATAATAACTTGTTTCAAAAAATGCAAAACAATAACACACGTAAAAGTGGTGCTTGCATGTGTATTCACCCCCTTTGCTATGAAGCCCCTAAATAATATTTGGTGCAACCAATTACCTTACCTTACATAATTAGTTAAATAAAGCCCAGCTGTGTGCAATCTAAGTGTCACATGATCTCAGTATATATACACACACCTGTTTTGAAAGGCCCCAGATTCTGCAACACCATAAAAGCAAGGGGCACCACCAAGCAAGTGGCACCCTGAAGACCAAGGAACTCTCCAAACAGGTCAGGGACAAAGTTGTGAAGAAGTACAGATCAGGGTTGGGTTATAAAAAATATCCCAAATTTTGAACATCCCACAGAGCACCATTAAATCCATTATTAAAAAATGGAAAGAATATGTCACCACAACAAACCTGCCAAGAGAGGGCTGCCCACCAAAACTCACGGACCTGGCAAGGAGGGTATTAATCAGAGAGGCAACAAAGAGACCAAAGACAACCCTGAAGGAGATGCAAAGCTCCACAGCGGAGATGGGAGTATATGTTCATAAGACCACTTTAAGCTGTACACTCCACAGAGCTGGGCTTCACAGAAGAGTGGCCAGAAAAAGAAAGCCATTGCTTAAAGAAAAAAATAAGCAAACACGTTTGCCAAAAGGCATGTGGGAGACTCACCAAACATGTGGAAGAAGGTTCTCTGGTCGGATGAGACTAAAATTGAGCTTTTTGGCTATCAAGGAAAACGCTACATATGGCGCAAACCCAACACCTCTCATCACCCCGAGAACAACATCCCCACAGTGACGCAGGTTGGTGGCAGCATCATGTTGTGGGTATGTTTTTCATCACCAGGGGCTAGGAAATTGGTCAGAATTGAAGGAATAATGGATGGTGCTAAATACAGGGAAATCCTTGAGGGAAACCTGTTTCAGTCTTCAAGTGATTTGAGACTGGTATGGAGGTTCACCTTCCAGCAGGAAAATTACCCTAAGCATACTGCTAAAGCAACACTCGAGTGGTTTAAGGGGAAACATTTAAATGTCTTGGAATGGCATAGTCAAATCCCAGACCTCAATCCAACTGAGAATCTGTGGTACGACTTAAAGATTGATGTACATCTGTCACGGTTCATGAATCCACTGCCTCCCTCTCTCTCTCTCTCTCTCTCTCTCTCTCTCTCTCTCTCTCTCTCTCTCTCTCTCTCTCTCTCTCTCTCTCTCTCCCGTGTTTGTGTGGGCGTGGTTCCCAATCTCGGCCTGATTGTCTGCGCCAGCTGGAACCACTTATCTTCCCTTTATATGTTCTGTAACCAGTGTTTCTTGTTGTCAGATCGTTGTTACTTCCCTGAGGTTGTGTTGTTACTTCCCTGAGGTTGTGTCGTGTGTCAGTGCTCATCTCTCGCCGCCCTTGTGTGGATTATCTGCTGTGCTCCTTCCTTCCCATCCGGACACACTCCCCTGGATTTCTCAGCACGCTATCACCAGAGGATGAGCCCTAGTCCCTGGGTTGGATTCCGTCTGAGTACAGTCTGTCTGTCCTGTTGCTGATATATATTGTATTCATTAAACCATCGTTGCTTGCATCTTGCATCCGCCTCTGTATTGTCACAGAACGATCTGACCAGACCATGGATGCAGCGAGTTCAACGAGTCTGACCGAATTCATTTCCCGCAGTATCACGAGAATGGATCAACAAGAGGAGAACATCTCCAGCACAGGTCGGGCAGCACAAGCCATTGCGACGCAGGTATCCCAGCTGATCCAACAATTACAACATCTGAGGGGTTCCGCTGCGCCACCTACACCGGCAGTTCAACCCGCCCCGCCAGAGCCGGATTCCCAGCTAGAGCCACGGCTACCGACACCAGAGGGTTATTCAGGTGATCCTGACTATTGCAGAGCTTTTCTTACGAGATGTTCCATGCATTTCTCGTTGCAGCCACGGACCTTCAACCGTGAACAGTCTAAGGTAGCATTCTAAGGTAGCATTCGTACTCACACTGCTATCAGGTAAAGCGGCTCTTTGGGCAACGGCGGTGTGGGCGAACCAGGACCCATGCTGCACCTCTTTCCAGACACTCTCCGAGGAGATGAGAAGGGTTTTCGATCGGGCCGTGGCAGGTAGAGAGGCGGCCAGACTACTCGCTGACCTTCGCCAAGGAGACCGTTCCGTATCGGAATACTCCATCCAATTCCGCACTCTGGCCGCAGAGTGTCAGTGGAACGAGGAGGCGCAGTGGGACATGTTCCTGCATGGGCTGGAGGACCGGATCCAGAAGGAGATTTATGTTCTGGACCTTCCCAGGAGTTTAAATGGACTAGTGGAACTAGCCTTGAGGGACGACGCTCGTCTGAGTCGTATTGGCCGCAGAGCATGCCCTAACAGACCGTATAACGACACGGAGGGCTGGCATGCCAGCGGCGGGAACACGGCCAGTTCAGCCTCCGCTCACGAACCCATGCAGCTGGGGAGAGCTCGCCTCTCTCGGGAAGAGAGGGAGAGGCGGAGATCCCAAGGACTCTGTCTCTACTGTGGTAGAGCGGGCCATTTTATCCACTCCTGCCCGGTAAAAGATCAGGCCCGGTAGTAAGCATGAGGCTACTATCGGGTGGTGTCACCACAGAGAAGACCTCATCATCTACTCTCCTCCCGGTAAGACTAAGATGGGCCACCCACACGCACGACACCCAGCCTTACTGGACTCAGGAGCAGAGGGTAATTTCATGGACACCAAGCTCGCTTACAAACTCCAGATTCCTATCAACTCACTCACGCACAAGATATCCGTCAACACTCTCAATGGTCAAGAACTCCCCAACATTTCTCACACCACTGAACCTATCACACTCATCA
The DNA here is from genome assembly GCF_021184085.1 of Oncorhynchus gorbuscha. Classification (NCBI taxonomy): domain Eukaryota; kingdom Metazoa; phylum Chordata; class Actinopteri; order Salmoniformes; family Salmonidae; genus Oncorhynchus; species Oncorhynchus gorbuscha. The sequence continues at coordinate 22,640,841 of NC_060188.1, read as the reverse complement.
CTTCTGGCAATCACACTGAGACACTATCATTTCTACTCATGGACTCACCCCTTGCACCATTAGTTCTCGGCCACCCTTGGCTCACCCAACACAACCCCAGAGTTGACTGGGTTCATAAATCTATATCCATGTGGAGTAACAAGTGTCTTGAGTCATGTTTAGTGTCTGCTTGTTCGTCTGTGTCTGATTCTGTGTTTCTAGAGGAGGCAGTGGATTTGTCTAACGTGCCCGTTGAATACCTTGACCTGAAGGAGGTGTTCAGTAAGTCCCGTGCTGCTTCTCTTCCTCCGCATCGTCCCTATGACTGTGCAATAGAATTATTGCCAGGTGAGTCTCCGCCTAAAGGCAAGTTATATTCACTCTCTGTTCCGGAGAGGGAGGCTATGGAGAGATACATCTCTGATTCTCTGGCATCTGGATTCATTCGTCCTTCCTCTTCTCCAGCGGGGGGCGGGGTTCTTCTTTGTGGGGAAGAAGGACGGATCTCTGCGTCCTTGCGTTGATTACCATGGGTTGAATAACATCACAGTGAAGAATACCTATCCCTTACCGTTGATGTCCTCAGCCTTTGAAAGGTTACAGGGAGCATCCGTGTTCACTAAGTTGGATTTACGTAATGCATATCATTTGGTTCGCATAAGGGGGGGGGGGGACGAATGGAAGACCGCGTTTAACACCCCCAGAGGGCACTTCGAATATTTGGTCATGCCTTTTGGGCTATCCAACTCCCCAGCGGTTTTCCAGGCACTCGTCAATGACGTACTGAGAGATATGATTGATCAGTTCATATATGTTTACCTGGATGACATACTGATTTTTTCTTCTTCTCTCCAGGAACACGTTCAGCACGTCAGACGAGTGCTTCAGAGGTTGTTGGAGAATGGACTTTTTGTCAAGGCGGAGAAATGCATTTTTCATGCACAATCCGTTCCATTCCTAGGTTACATCGTCTCGACTGAAGGTATTCGCATGGATCCTGACAAGGTTAAGGCTGTGGTGGATTGGCCTAGCCCAGATTCCCGTAAGGCCCTACAGAGGTTTCTGGGATTCGCCAATTTCTACCGGCGTTTCGTTCGCAACTTTAGTCAGATAGTCGCTCCTCTTACCTCCTTAACCTCCCCCAGAGTGACGTTCAGGTGGTCCGATACAGCCGAGGCTGCATTCGCCAAACTCAAGAGCCGCTTTGTTTCGGCTCCCATCCTCATAGCTCCCGATCCCTCGCGTCAGTTCGTGGTGGAGGTGGACGCTTCAGAGGTGGGGGTAGGTGCGGTACTTTCCCAACGTTCCTCTTCTGACGACAAGATGCACCCTTGCGCGTTCCTTTCCCATCGGTTATCACCTGCGAAACGCAACTACGACATTGGCAACAGAGAGTTGTTGGCAGTGAAGTTAGCACTGGAGGAGTGGCGCCATTGGTTAGAGGGGTCGGGGGTACCTTTTATAGTTTGGACCGATCACAAGAATTTGGAATATATCAGAACCGCTAAGCGACTTAACTCCAGGCAGGCGCGGTGGGCACTCTTTTTCGGACGTTTTGACTTCTCTCTCTCGTATCGCCCGGGTTCCAAGAATGTCAAACCCTATTCCCTTTCTCGCATTTTTGACCATTCCGAACGCCCATCCAGTCCCAAGTGCATCCTACCCGGGACCCTAGTGGTCTCCACACTCACATGGGAGGTTGAATCGAGGGTCAAAACGGCCTTAGAAGGGGTAACGCCTCCGCCCGGTTGCCCGCCTAATCGGTTGTTTGTGCCGGAGGGGTGTCGGTCCGATGTTATTCGGTGGGGGCATTGCTCCAACGTAGCGTGTCATCCAGGAGTCAGCCGCACTAGCTTTTTGGTTAAGCAACGCTTTTGGTGGCCACTGATGGTTCGTGACATTCACAGTTTCGTCTTGGCTTGCTCGGTTTGTGCCACTGGGAAGACTTCTAATCGACCCCCAGATGGGTTACTCCAACCGCTGTCGGTCCCTTCGAGACCCTGGTCCCACATCGCGCTAGATTTTGTTACCGGCCTTCCACCCGTGGATCACGTCTTTCGCTTACATGGCCTGCCGATGGACGTAGTTTCTGACAGGGGGCCCCAATTTGTGTCCAAGTTTTGGCAAGAGTTTTGTAGGTTACTGGGAGCGAGTGTCAGCCTGTCTTCAGGGTTTCATCCCCAGAGCAACGGTCAAACGGAGAGGGCCAACCAAGATTTGGAGAGAGTGTTGCAGTTTTGAAGGAGCTGGAGCAGTTTTGCCTTGAAGAATGAGCAAAAATGCCAGTGGCTAGATGTGCCAAGCTTATAGAGACATACTGTTAAGCGGAGTGACACAGGGGAACCCAAGACCAGACTCAGATGAGGAAACAGGGATGAATTAACCAAAATATTTATTGTTACACAGGGAGATTTGGAGTGCAGATCCAGGGAAGCTTGGATGAGTTGCAGAAAAAGACTGAGGTTGGATTTAGCCGAGTAGAACAGGGTAAACAGGTCCTAAGGGTAATCCAAGGTAGTGGTGGTGAGTAAAATCCAGAGCAAGGTAGTTGGGTGGTGAGATGTGGAATGGGAGACAAGAGCCAGAGACAGAGCGGTAAACTGCAATGAGAGGATTAACAGTGTCAGGCAGGGAAACAGGCACAGCAGAGTAACAGGATCTTGAATAATCATAAATGTCTAGAATCATGAACTGACTGAGCAGAGATTATGATCTGGCATTGTGGACGTAGCAGGACTGAGTATTTGTCGAGGTCTTGATTATGGAACGAGTTGCAGCTGGTAGGGATCTGCTCTTACTCCAGCACACCTGTCTCCAACCATACAATCACACAGTGAGGGATAGGGAAAGAGAGAGAGCGTACAGGGGGAGTAACTGCAGGTCAAGAAAACACCGGATGAACACCGGAGGGTGTAGCAGGAGCAGATGTGACACATACCCAAAGATAATTGCAGTTGTAATTGCTGCAAATGGTGACTCTACAAAGTATTGATTTTGGGGGGGTTGAATAGTTATGCACGCTCAAGTTTTCTGTTTTTTTTGTCTTATTTCTTGTTTGTTTCACAATAAAACATATTGTGGTAAAACAAAGTGGTAGGCATGTTGTGCAAATCAAATAATACTAACCCCCCAAAAATCTATTTTAATTCCAGGTTGAAAGGGAACAAATTAGGAAAAATGCCAAGGGGTGTGAATACTTTCGCAAGCCACTTTACAGGCCAATTTCCACGATTGTAAAGGGTTAAGCAAAGCAAGGAATGTAATAGCTCACTGGGCACACACTGGTTGAATTAATGTTGTTTCCACGTCACCAATGTGAAATAGACGTTGAATTGACATCTGTGCCCAGTGGGCGATATGTGCTACATGACTATAGAGGGAGTGGCAGGTAGCCTTGAGGTTAGAGTATTAGGTCACTAACCGAAAGGTTGCTGGTTCCACTACCGGAGCCGACAAGGTTAATAAATCTGTTGCTGTGCCCTTGAGCAAGGCACTTAAGCCTAATTGCTCCAGGGGAGCTGTACAATGGTGGCCCCACTCCCTTTCGGTGCCTTGGGGAGGTTGGCATATGCAACAACAACAAAAAATCATTATTAAACACTTGTGTGAACAGGACAAATATAAGAACCCCCCAAGTTATTAGAGTTATGAAATTACTTTGAGACTAAGACTTATTTAATTTGCCATTAAGATGTGACCATCTATTTATTTTATCTAACTAAATAATCAAAGTAGCCTAATATTTGCTCAACAAGTCTATGACCACAGTTGGGATTTTTGTTTTTGGGGTGCTCTTTTTTTAGTTTTTAGCACATGCCCCCCAAAATGGCTTTTCACCGCCATGGTCAGCAGGCTTTAACATACGGCTCTTCGAGCATCCCTTCTTGTTGTCTATAGCTAACTTGGAGGTCATACCTGCTCTAAAAACAAGTCACTTACAATTCAGCTTCTCTCCTCTCTACTGCATCTGCACTTAGAGCCAGAAGAGATTCCACAGGGCTGGTGAACTGTATGATGTACTAAGCTGAGCTGACGCACTTTCAACTTTTTTGAAAAATATTGGCCCAGGAATGCAGATTAGGCTCTGGTTGAAGCTGGTTATATAAAATAATAGTCCTTTGCCTGTTCAGGAAGCAGAAACATAGCTTTGTGATGAAAGGCCTTGATGGGATGCCAGGGTTTAATACACACCAGTGAATTCATAATGGCGGGGGAATAAACGCAAGTTACTTCATCTCAGGACAGGTCCTTCATGACTGCTCTGTTTCAGTATACCTATGGTAAAAAAAAAGTTTTTATTTATTTAATCTTTATTTAGGAAAAACAAGGTAAATACTGATACTGTCATGAGGCAGCAGGGATTTGTCGCAAACACTGTTTTGTATTTTTGTCTATCTATTTGTCCATCCATCCTTATTTTTTTATTAGGGTATTATATGTCCAGGTTTGATGTTTAATGATGCTATTGAGGGGCACATAAAGAGCCAACATCTGGCAGTATGGTGATTGGTTTACACTAGGCTGTATTGCACTCTTTTTAGAGCAGCTCTTTTCCTGTAATACATACTCTGTTGTATATGTGAGTCCACTTCTGAGTCCATGAATGTGGGTACTACTGTGTAAACATATCCAGGACACAATGATATCTGATAGGACTGTGAAACACATGATGGTTTTCTCCCTTTGCAGTAGTAGTTCTGTACTACTAATGGTGGCTACATGGGAGGTATTTCACTTACAATTTGGTGCACCACAATCTGCATGCAGAGAGTAAGTACTTGGATATATGTCCCCCATCAATTGCAGGCTTTTTCTTTTTGGGTACATAGTGTGGGCAATAATGATGATTATGACCACAACATGGAAGTATTACATACTCTGATCATAATAACAGCTACATGCATATCAACCCCATTATTCCCGGGAAAAAAAGAGGACGTTACAGTACATGGTCTCTTTTGAACTTGTTTTTTTTGCAACGGGTGTCAGAGAGGATGGTGTCAGAACATGATATTTTTCAGGAAGAGAATTCTTGGGAAACAGTCATTCTTGTACTTTCTTCTTAGTCATAAATTGAAAACACATGTACAGGAATAACATTTGTTCCAGAACAAAATCTTAGATAATCTCCATTCAGATTTGATTAGTTGAACTTGAAGCATGAAGACCGCAAACGTTGATTTGCAACTGAAGACTTTGTGCTGCAAGATTTTGAAGGTGGATGAGCTCGACTGTGTACAATACATAATTAGTTGTGTTAGTCCCTAAACCTGTCCAGTACAATTGTGTGTGTGTGCTCATGCATGCGTGTGTGTGTGCGTTCATGCGTGTTTGTGTGTTTGCTGTGCAGAGCTGAGGAGGAGGAGGAATGCCCCCCTCAGTGTGGGACAGGCAGTAGACAGAGCAGGGCTTGTCACTGCTGGTGTTATCTGATGAAGGGGCCCCAATGCATCTCAGGGTTGGTAGTGGCAGGGTAGGAGGTTAGGGGAGGGAGGGAGGGTAGGAGGGAGGGAAGGAGGTTAGGGGAGGGAGGGAGGGGTTAGGGGAGGGAGGGAGGGAGGGAGGGAAGGAGGTTAGGGGAGGGGAGGGAGGGAGGTTAGGGGAGGGAGGGAGGGTAGGAGGGAGGGAAGGAGGTTAGGGGAGGGAGGGAGGGGTTAGGGGAGGGAGGGAGGGAGGGAGGGAAGGAGGTTAGGGGAGGGTAGGAGGGAGGGTAGGAGGTTAGGGGAGGGAGGGAGGGAGGTTAGGGGAGGGAGGGAGGTTAGGGGAGGGTAGGAGGGAGGGTAGGAGGTTAGGAGAGGGAGGGAGGGAAGGAGGGAAGGGGGCCTTTCTGCTCCATTAAGGCTGCTGCAGGAGGCCCCTCAATATTACTCCACTGTGAAGGGCACCTTCCACCCCTCTCTAAAAACCTTTCATCTCTGATCATGGAGTGCAACACAAACAGAAAAGAAAGATTAAAACATTGTAAGTACACACGAGCAGGCCCGGTCAGCCGCAGACTAGGTCAGGTCAATGGCAAAGTGAAACCACAGAGATCAATAATATCATCTAAACTAGAGCAGAATATGGGAGATTTAGCTACACAAGTCAGTTAAGAACAAATTCTTATTTACAATGACATCCCCTGAACAGCTGCCTTGCTCAGGAGCAGAGCAACATGTTTTTGCCTTGGGGACTTGAGCCAGCAACCTTTCAGTTACTGGCCCAACACTCTAACCACTAGGCTACCTGCCACCCCCAGATACAGGTTGGCATCACTGGTAACTTTGTGACGAAAGAATGACACAGCAGGCATGTTCTACTCTGTAGGCAATACACTGTAAAAAATATGTTTTTTTTAAAGACGGTTGTTTTTACAATAACTTACTGTCAGCCAGTAAGTTAGGAAGGAATAGTATGTTACCGTAGCGTATTTTACAGTATCCAATAATGTTACTGTAATTGATTTACAGTACCGTGATGAAGTTGGCCATTACTGTGCACATGAAAAGGTCAGGAACAGTTTTACTCCAAAAATGTATTGTCAATAAATAGATAAATAAAACAACAGCTTATTAAAAGCAGGCTAAGAGCTAAAAGTCTAAAACAAAGATGAAAAGGTAAGAGCATCAAATCTAGAAGACATGGTTTCCTCTATCCTTGCTTCCAACTGTAACGGAAGCCTCCCTAGTGGTGGCGGTTTTATGACTAAAACACACAAATAGCGTTTACCAGCCGAGTGTCCTTAGCACCTCTGAAAGTCATTTGCAAACCTACTGCGCACCGATTTTCCATGTAGAATCGGGTGAAAAATGTCAGCAGTCAGGTGTCTAGTGCCATGTGTGAGCCTTTGGTGAAGAGGCAACAAGAAGTGGAAGTGCAATGTCCAGGTTGGATGTTTATTTACAGTGCAGGAGTGGCTAATTGGGATGGCAGGTATTCCCGAGCTGACAAGGTAAAAATCTGTCTTTCTGCCCCTGAACAAGGCAGTTAACCCACTGTTTCCCGGTAGGCCTTCATTGTAAATAAGAATTTGTTATTTACTGACTTGCCTAGTTAAATAAAGGTTCAAAAATAAAAAACACATATTTATACCAACAAAATATCAAAAAGATTGTAGACAGGTACATAAACTGGTAATAACTGAAAATAAATCAAATAAAAGTTGAGCTCAATAAATCAAACAAACCACCAAATAATGTCAGCATGAAGTGACAGGGTTTAAATATAATCCCATCAGGCCTCACCTTGGACTGTACCATTTTCAACCAATCACAAATCAGTGTTACAATTATCTTCAATAAAGACATGAAATGCACTTGGGGCTATGTACTTTATCCCTCTGTAACTTTCTCACTCATCATTATTCACAATTCATTCAGAATGATCCGTAATCATGGTAGCATCCACATTAATGTAGAAGTATTCAGAAATATATTCTATTCTTATTTGCAATAAAAGTGACCCCAAAATGACACAATACATTATTTACCATTCATATCTATTGGGCACAAAAATCTTATCTGAAATACAACCAAAACGAACTGCAAATGAATCCAACATGTTTATATAGTCACAAGTTTGACGTAGTCAATGAGTGTTAGGAATATGGGACCAAATATTAAACGTTTCACTATTTTAGTTATAAGAATCTTTACAGGTGTCAATAATTCTGACCCCCACCTTTTTGAGAGAAAAAAAATATTACTATATAAATATAAAATATATTAGTATTAAACCAAATCTATTTCTCTGAGCAATTTCCTTAGTATAAAATAATATAGTTTCCCAATTTATACAATAGCTCAGTATTTGTATTGTTTATTTTTTAAAGTCATTATTTCTCATCTTTATCAAGGGTGTCAATAATTTAGGACCTCACTCTGTACATGCAAAAACACAGATGTAAAAAATCAGACCTGCATTATAGCAGTGATACATGTTAATGATAATGCTTACTGTTGTTTTACAGTAACTTACAGGTAACTGGCTACCAGTAAGTTGCTGTAAACAATATATTTACTGTAATCCATTTATGGTACCAATACTGGTACTGTAATCTATTGTCTGGGTTACGGGGGGGGGGGTGTTTGATTTCAGGCTGCAATTCGCCTAATTTCCACAAAGGGCCTGCGTTTTACATATAGCTGCTATTATATTTGTGCTTGGTTTACTTTTAACAATGGAAAATGATTTAACATGTGCCTTTCTGATTGTACATTTTTACTATAATATAAAACATTGTGGCCACTAACACAGCAATGCATCTCTAATAACAAGACAGGTACCAATTGACTAAGAATAAAATATGACATTGCTTCAGAGGATTTGCTTTGATTTTGTTGCCTTTGTGCTTTTCGTGTGACATTCTATTTTGAATATTCACAAATACAGTAAGTGAACTGCTACTGTGTTTTACGTAGCATTTGTTTTACAGTAATGTTCAAAATTTTAAATATTTCCTGGCTGTTTATTTTTTTCTCCACAATGCAATGTAATTTCAGGTAATCTACTGTATTCAACTCATACTGTATGTTACTGTTGATTATACCATTTTATAAACTGGGTGTTAAAACCCTGAATGCTGATATATCAGACCATATACCACGGGTATGACAAAACGTGTATTTGTACTGCTCTAATTAGGTTGGTAACGACTTTATAATAGCAATAAGGCACCTCAGGGATTGTGGTATATGGCCAATATACCACGGCTAAGGGCTGTATCCAGGCACTCCGTGTTGTGTCGTGCTTAAGAACAGCCCTTAGCCATGGTATATTGGCCAAAACACATTTCCGGTCACAACTTGCAGGCTTGTTTTCGAATTGCTGTGCATTTTGTTGCCAACCTATTTTGCTACCTGACAACTTTACGGGTTTCACTTTTTAATTACCGTTCATATATTTATTTTTTCCTCGACTTTTCTTTCCTCGACTTTTTCACTCCGGACGCTTTATCTGGACACGATTCGTCAGGACCTCCAACAGCCGAAGCTAAGTAGTAACATTAACATGATGCCTTCTAATTGCAGCCGCTGTGCTCGCCTTACGGCGAGGATAGCTGTACTGCAAGCCCAGCTTCAGACGCAATCGTTAGGCAAGGGTAATTTCAGTGTAGGAAAGGATGAAACAGCGTCTGTGCCACCAGTAAGTACAGATAGTAGTATAAATCCCCTGGCACAGTCCCCGCAGCCGGACAACTTTCTCACGGTTTCTGGAAGGAAATGCTGTAGGAACGCTCAACCGGTGTCGCTCATTCAGCAGACAGAAACTTTCAACCGGTTTTCCCCATTAAGCAGCGGGTCGGTGTCAGAGGCCGAGTCTTCTCTGGTCTCTACTCCTCCCGTTACGGGGTCTGAGACGCCGAAGCTTCCCACCATTAGCTCTGACAAATTGAAAACTCTAGTCATTGGCGACTCCATTACCCGCAGTATTAGACTTAAAGCGAATCATCCAGCGATCATACACTGTTTACCCGGGGCAGGGCTACCGACGTTAAGGCTAATCTGAAGATGGTGCTGGCTAAAGCTAAAACTGGCGAGTGTAGAGAGTATAGAGATATTGTTATCCACGTCGGCACCAACGATGTTAGGATGAAACAGTCAGAGATCACCAAGCGCAACATAGCTTCTGCGTGCATATCAGCTAGAAAGATGTGTCGGCATCGAGTAATTGTCTCTGGCCCCCTCCCAGTTAGGGGGAGTGATGAGCTCTACAGCAGAGTCTCACAACTCAATCGCTGGTTGAAAACTGTTTTCTGCCCCTCCCAAAAGATAGAATTTGTAGATAATTGGCCCTCTTTCTGGGACTCACCCACAAACAGGACCAAGCCTGACCTGCTGAGGAGTGACGGACTCCATCCTAGCTGGAGGGGTGCTCTCATCTTATCTGCCAACATAGACAGGGCTCTAACTCCTCTAGCTCCACAATGAAATAGGGTGCAGGCCAGGCAGCAGGCTATTAGCCAGCCTGCCAGCATAGTGGAGTCTGCCACTAGCATAGTTAGTGTAGTCAGCTCAGCTATCACCATTGAGACCGTGTCTGTGCCTCGACCTAGGTTGGGCAAAACTAAACATGGCGGTGTTCGCCTTAGCAATCTCACTAGGATAATGACCACCTCCATTCCTGTCATTACTGAAAGAGATCATGATATCTCACATCTCAAAATAGGGCTACTTAATGTTAGATCCCTTACTTCAAAGGCAATTATAGTCAATTAACTAATCACTGATCATAATCTTGATGTGATTGGCCTGACTGAAACATGGCTTAAGCCTGATGAATTTACTGTGTTAAATGAGGCCTCACCTCCTGGCTACACTAGTGACCATATCCCCGTGCATCCCGCAAAGGCGGAGGTGTTGCTAACATTTACGATAGCAAATTTCAATTTACAAAAAAAAAACATGACGTTTTCGTCTTTTGAGCTTCTAGTCATGAAATCTATGCAGCCTACTCAATCACTTTTTATAGCTACTGTTTACAGGCCTCCTGGGCCATATACAGCGTTTCTCACTGAGTTCCCTGAATTCCTATCAGACCTTGTAGTCATTGCAGATAATATTCTAATCTTTGGTGACTTTAATATTCACATGGAAAAGTCCACAGACCCACTCCAAAAGGCTTTTGGAGCCATCATCGACTCAGTGGGTTTTGTCCAACATGTCTCTGGACCCACTCACTCTCACAGTCATACGCTGGACCTAGTTTTGTCCCATGGAATAAATGTTGTGGATCTTAATGTTTTTCCTCATAATCCTGGACTATCGGACCACCATTTTATTACGTTTACAATTGCAACAAATAATCTGCTCAGACCCCAACCAAGGAACATCAAAAGTCGTGCTATAAATTCACAGACAACACAAAGATTCCTTGATGCCCTTCCAGACTCCCTCTGCCTACCCAAGGACGCCAGAGGACAAAAATCCGTTAACCACCTAACTGAGGATCTCAATTTAACCTTGCGCAATACCCTAGATGCAGTTGCACCCCTAAAAACTAAAAAAATGTCTCAAAAGAAACTAGCTCCCTGGAACACAGAAAATACCCGAGCTCTGAAGCAAGCTTCCAGAAAATTTGAACGGAAATGGCGCCACACCAAACTGGAAGTCTTCCGACTAGCTTGGAAGGACGGTACCGTGCAGTACCGAAGAGCCCTTACTGCTGCTCGATCGTCCTATTTTTCTAACTTAATTGAGGAAAATAAGAACAATCCGAAATTCCTTTTTGATACTGTGGCAAAGCTAACTAAAAAGCAGCATTCCCCAAGAGAGGATGACTTGCACTTTAGCAGTGATAAATTCATGAACTTCTTTGAGGAAAAGATTATGATTATTAGAAAGCAAATTACGGACTCCTCTTTAAACCTGCGTATTCCTCCAAACCTCAGTTGTCCTGAGTCTGCACAACTCTGCCAGGACCTAGGATCAAGAGAGACGCTCAAGTGTTTTAGTACTATATCTCTTGACACAATGATGAAAATAATCATGGCCTCTAAACCTTCAAGCTGTATACTGGACCCTATTCCAACTAAACTACTGAAAGAGCTGCTTCCTGTGCTTGGCCCTCCTATGTTGAACATAATAAACGGCTCTCTATCCACTGGATGTGTACCAAACTCACTAAAAGTGGCAGTAATAAAGCCTCTCTTGAAAAAGCCAAACCTTGACCCAGAAAATATAAAAAACTATCGGCCTATATCGAATCTTCCATTCCTCTCAAAGATTTTAGAGAAGGCTGTTGCGCAGCAACTCACTGCCTTCCTGAAGACAAACAATGTATACGAAATGCTTCAGTCTGGTTTTAGACCCCATCATAGCACTGAGACGGCACTTGTGAAGGTGGTAAATGACATTTTGATGGCATCGGACCGAGGCTCTGCATCTGTCCTCGTGCTCCTAGACCTTAGTGCTGCTTTTGATACCATCGATCACCACATTCTTTTGGAGAGATTGGAAACCCAAATTGGTCTACACGGACATGTTCTGGCCTGGTTTAGGTCTTATTGTCATGCAGGTGAAAGAGGACCCAAAAGCGACTTGGCGAAAACAGAGTCTTTAATCCAGTAAAGTAAATACAATCAAAAAACACAACTTTCACTCGAAATGACGAGGACAAACTGGAGACTCGATCTTGAACAGCAGGTGAACAGCAGGTTGCCTCGGGAAGGCACTTGAACCAAACAGACTCAGACACCTGCTCACCACGCAGCATCTGAGGAAAACACGACACGACAGGGCGATACACAAACACAGCACGGTGAATTCTAGACAAGGAACCGACAGGGCAGAAACGAATAACAAGGAGAGAAATAGGGACTCTAATCAGGGAAAAGGATCGGGAACAGGTGTGGGAAGACTAAATGATGATTAGGGGATTAGGAACAGCTGGGAGCAGGAACGGAACGATAGAGAGAAGAGAGAGCGAGAGAGTGAGAGAGGGAGGGGGAGAGAGAGGGATAGAAAGAGGGAAAGAACCTAATAAGACCAGCAGAGGGAAACGAATAGAATGGGAAGCACAGGGACAAGACAAGATAATAAATGACAAAACATGACAGTACCCCCCACTCACCGAGCGCCTCCTGGCGCACTCGAGGAGGAATCCTGGCGGCAACGGAGGAAATCATCAATGAGTGAACGGTCCAGCACGTCCCGAGACGGAACCCAACTCCTCTCCTCAGGACCGTAACCCTCCCAATCCACTAAGTATTGGTGACCCCGTCCCGAGAACGCATGTCCATGATCTTATGTACCTTGTAAATAGGTGCGCTCTCGACAAGGACGGGAGGGGGAGGGAAGACGAACGGGGGTGCGAAGAAAGGGCTTAACACAGGAGACATGGAAGACAGGATGGACGCGACGAAGATGTCGCGGAAGAAGCAGTCGCACAGCGACAGGATTGACGACCTGGGAGACACGGAACGGACCAATGAACCGCGGAGTCAACTTACGAGAAGCTGTCGTAAGAGGAAGGTTGCGAGTGGAAAGCCACACTCTCTGGTCGCAACAATACCTTGGACTCTTAATCCTGCGTTTATTGGCGGCTCTCACAGTCTGTGCCCTGTAACGGCAAAGTGCAGACCTCACCCTCCTCCAGGTGCGCTCACAACGTTGGACAAACGCTTGAGCGGAGGGAACGCTGGACTCGGCAAGCTGGGATGAGAACAGAGGAGGCTGGTAACCCAGACTACTCTGAAACGGAGATAACCCGGTAGCAGACGAAGGAAGCGAATTGTGAGCGTATTCTGCCCAGGGGAGCTGTTCTGCCCAAGACGCAGGGTTTCTGAAAGAAAGGCTGCGTAGTATGCGACCAATCGTCTGATTGGCCCTCTCTGCTTGACCGTTAGACTGGGGATGAAACCCGGAAGAGAGACTGACGGACGCACCAATCAAACGACAGAACTCCCTCCAAAACTGTGACGTGAATTGCGGGCCTCTGTCTGAAACGGCGTCTAACGGGAGGCCATGAATTCTGAATACATTCTCGATAATGATTTGTGCCGTCTCCTTAGCGGAAGGAAGTTTAGCGAGGGAATGAAATGTGCCGCCTTAGAGAACCTATCGACAACCGTAAGAATCACAGTCTTCCCCGCAGACAAAGGCAGACCGGTAATGAAGTCTAGGGCGATGTGAGACCATGGTCGAAAAGGAATGGGGAGCGGTCTGAGACGACCGGCAGGAGGAGAGTTACCCGACTTAGTCTGCGCGCAGTCCGAACAAGCAGCCACGAAACGGCGCGTGTCACGCTCCTGAGTCGGCCACCAAAAGCGCTGGCGAATAGACGCAAGAGTGCCTCGAACACCGGGATGACCAGCTAACTTGGCAGAGTGAGCCCACTGAAGAACAGCCAGACGAGTGGAAACAGGAACGAAAAGGAGGTTACTAGGACAAGCGCGCGGCGACGCAGTGTGCGTGAGTGCTTGCTTAACCTGTCTTTCAATTCCCAGACTGTTAACCCGACAACACGCCCATAAGGAAGAATCCCCTCGGGATCAGTAGAAGCCACAGAAGAACTAAACAGACGGGATAAGGCATCAGGCTTGGTGTTCTTGCTACCCGGACGGTAAGAAATCACAAACTCGAAACGAAACGAAAAACAACGCCCAACGAGCTTGACGGGCATTAAGTCGTTTGGCAGAACGGATGTACTCAAGGTTCTTATGGTCTGTCCAAACGACAAAAGGAACGGTCGCCCCCTCCAACCACTGTCGCCATTCGCCTAGGGCTAAGCGGATGGCGAGCAGTTCACGGTTACCCACATCATAGTTGCGCTCAGATGGCGACAGGCGATGAGAAAAATAAGCGCAAGGATGAACCTTATCGTCAGACTGGAAGCGCTGGGATAGAATGGCTCCCACGCCTACCTCTGAAGCGTCAACCTCGACAATGAATTGTCTAGTGACGTCAGGAGTAACGAGGATAGGAGCGGACGTAAAACGTTCCTTTAGAAGATCAAAAGCTCCCTGAACCGGACCACTTAAAACACGTCTTGACAGAAGTAAGAGCTGTGAGAGGGGCAGCAACTTGACCGAAATTACGAATGAAACGATAGAAATTAGCGAAACCTAAAAGCGCTGCAACTCGACACGTGACCTTGGAACAGGCCAATCACTGACAGCTTGGACCTTAGCGGAATCCATCTGAATGCCTTCAGCGGAAATAACGGAACCGAGAAAAGTAACGGAGGAGACATGAAAAGAGCACTTCTCAGCCTTTACGTAGAGACAATTCTCTAAAAGGCGCTGTAGAACACGTCGAACGTGCTGAACATGAATCTCGAGTGACGGAGAAAAAATCAGGATATCGTCAAGATAGACAAAAACAAAGATGTTCAGCATGTCTCTCAGAACATCATTAACTAATGCCTGAAAAACAGCTGGCGCATTGGCGAGACCAAACGGCAGAACCCGGTACTCAAAATGCCCTAACGGAGTGTTAAACGCCGTTTTCACTCGTCCCCTCTCTGATGCGCACGAGATGGTAAGCGTTACGAAGGTCCAACTTAGTAAAGCACCTGGCTCCCTGCAGAATCTCGAAGGCTGATGACATAAGGGGAAGCGGATAACGATTCTTAACCGTTATGTCATTCAGCCCTCGATAATCCACGCAGGGGCGCAGAGTACCGTCCTTCTTCTTAACAAAAAGAACCCCGCCCCGGCCGGAGGGAAGAAGGCACTATGGTACCGGCGTCAAGAGACACAGACAAATAATCCTCGAGAGCCTTACGTTCGGGAGCCGACAGAGAGTATAGTCTACCCCGAGGAGGAGTGGTCCCCGGAAGGAGATCAATACTACAATCATACGACCGGTGAGGAGGAAGGGAGTTGGTTCACCGACTGAAGACCGTGCGCAGATCATGATATTCCTCCGGCACTCCTGTCAAATCGCCAGGTTCCTCCTGAGAAGTAGGGACAGAAGAAACGGGAGGGATGGCAGACATTAAACACTTCACATGACAAGAAACGTTCCAGGATAGGATAGAATTACTAGACCAATTAATAGAAGGATTATGACATACTAGCCAGGGATGACCCAAAACAACAGGTGTAAACGGTGAACGAAAAATCAAAAAAGAAATAGTCTCACTGTGGTTACCAGATACTGTGAGGGTTAAAGGTAGTGTCTCAAATCTGATACTGGGAAGATGACTACCATCTAAGGCGAACATGGGCGTAGGCTTCTCTAACTCTCTGAAAGGAATGTCATGTTTCCGAACCCATGCTTCGTCCATGAAACAACCCTCAGCCCCAGAGTCTATCAAGGCACTACATGTAACCCGAACCGGTCCAGCGTAGATGGACCGACAAAGTAGTACAGGATTTTGATGGAGAGACTTGAGTAGTTGCGCTCACCTGTAGCCCTCCGCTTACAGATGAGTTTGGGCTTTTACTGGACATGAATTAACCCAGACAAATAGAGGCAGGATTTTGATGGAGATGCGAATTGAGTAGTTGCATGGGCTCACCTGTAGCCCTAACAAAAAAAGAACCCCGCCCCGGCGGAGGGAAGAAGGCACTATGAAATACGGAACCGGTGAGGAGGAAGGGAGTTCCTCCGTGCGCAAAGATCATGATATTCCTCCGGCCTCCTGTCAAGTAGGGACAGAAGAAACGGGAGGGATGGCAGACATTAAACACTTCACATGACAAGAAACGTTCCAGGATAGGATAGAATTACTAGACCAATTAATAGAAGGATTATGACATACTAGCCAGGGATGACCCAAAACAACAGGTGTAAAACACGGTGAACGAAAATCAAAATAGTCTCACTGTGGTTACCAGATACTGTGAGGGTTAAAGGTAGTGTCTCAAATCTGATACTGGGAAGATGACTACCATCTAAGATAGCGAACATGGGCGTAGGCTTCTCTAACTCTCTGAAAGGAATGTCATGTTTCCGAACCCATGCTTCGTCCATGAAACAACCCTCAGCCCCAGAGTCTATCAAGGCACTACATGTAGCACCCGAACCGGTCAGCGTAGATGGACCGACAAAATAGTACAGGATTTTGATGGAGAGACTTGAGTAGTTGCGCTCACCTGTAGCCCTCCGCTTACAGATGAGCTCTGGCTTTACTGGACATGAATTAACAAAATGTCCAGCAACTCCGCAATAGAGGCACAGGCGGTTGGTGATCCTCCGTTCCCTCTCCTTAGTCGAGATGCGAATCCTCCCAGCTGCATGGGCTCAGTCTCTGAGCCAGAGGAGGGAGATGGTTGCGATGCGGAGCAGGGAAACACCGTTGATGCGAGCTCTCTTCCACGAGCCCGGTGACGAAGATCTACCCGTCGTTCTATGCGGATGGCGAGAGCAATCAAAGAGTCCACATCTGAAGGAACCTCCCGGGAGAGAATCTCATCCTTAACCACTGCGTGGAGTCCCTCCAGAAAACGAGCGAGCAGCGCCGGCTCGTTCCACTCACTAGAGGCAGCAAGAGTGCGAAACTCAATAGAATAATCCGTTATGGACCGTTCACCTTGGCATAGGGAAGCCAGGGCCCTAGAAGCCTCCCTACCAAAAACTGAACGGTCAAAAACCCGAATCATCTCCTCTTTAAAGTTCTGGAACTTGTTAGAGCAATCAGCCCTTGCCTCCCAGATAGCTGTGCCCCATTCTCGAGCCCGGCCAGTAAGGAGTGAAATGACGTAAGCAACCCGAGCTCTCTCTCTAGAGTATGTGTTGGGTTGGAGAGAGAACACAATCTCACACTGCGTGAGAAAGGAGCGGCACTCAGTGGGCTGCCCGGAGTAGCAAGGTGGGTTATTAACCCTAGGTTCTGGAGGCTCGGCAGGCCAGGAAGTAACAGGTGGCACGAGACGTAGACTCTGGAACTGTCCAGAGAGGTCGGAAACCTGAGCGGCCAGGTTCTCCACGGCATGGCGAGCAGCAGACAATTCCTGCTCGTGTCTGCCGAGCATGGCTCCTGGATCTCGACGGCAGTGTAACGAGCGTCTGAAGTCGCTGGGTCCATTCTTTGGTCGGTTCCTTCTGTCATGCAGGTGAAAGAGGACCCAAAAGCGACTTGGCGAAAACAGAGTCTTTAATCCAGTAAAGTAAATACAATCAAAAAACACAACTTTCACTCGAAATGACGAGGACAAACTGGAGACTCGATCTTGAACAGCAGGTGAACAGCAGGTTGCCTCGGGAAGGCACTTGAACCAAACAGACTCAGACACCTGCTCACCACGCAGCATCTGAGGAAAACACGACACGACAGGGCGATACACAAACACAGCACGGTGAATTCTAGACAAGGAACCGACAGGGCAGAAACGAATAACAAGGAGAGAAATAGGGACTCTAATCAGGGAAAAGGATCGGGAACAGGTGTGGGAAGACTAAATGATGATTAGGGGATTAGGAACAGCTGGGAGCAGGAACGGAACGATAGAGAGAAGAGAGAGCGAGAGAGTGAGAGAGGGAGGGGGAGAGAGAGGGATAGAAAGAGGGAAAGAACCTAATAAGACCAGCAGAGGGAAACGAATAGAATGGGAAGCACAGGGACAAGACAAGATAATAAATGACAACATGACACTTATCTGTCGGAAAGATATCAGTTTGTCTCTGTGAATGGTTTGTCCTCTGACAAATCAACTGTACATTTCGGTGTTCCTCAAGGTTCTGTTTTAGGACCACTATTGTTTTCACTATATATTTTACCTCTTGGGGATGTTATTCGAAAACATAATGTAAACTTTCACTGTTATGCGGATGACACACAGCTGTACATTTCAATGAAACATGGTGAAGCCCCAAAATTGCCCTCGCTAGAAGCATGTGTTTCAGACATAAGGAAGTGGATGGCTGCAAACTTTCTGCTATTAAACTCGGACAAAACAGAGATGCTTGTTCTAGGTCCCAAGAAACAAAGAGATCTTCTGTTGAATCTGACAATTAATCTTAATGGTTGTACAGTCGTCTCAAATAAAACTGTGAAGGACCTCGGCGTTACTCTGGACCCTGATCTCTCTTTTGAAGAACATATCAAGACCATTTCGAGGACAGCTTTTTTCCATCTACGTAACATTGCAAAAATCAGAAACTTTCTGTCCAAAAATGATGCAGAAAAATTAATCCATGCTTTTGTCACTTCTAGGTTAGACTACTGCAATGCTCTATTTTCCGGCTACCCGGATAAAGCACTAAATAAACTTCAGTTAGTGCTAAATACGGCTGCTAGAATCCTGACTAGAACCAAAAAATTTGATCATATTACTCCAGTGCTAGCCTCTCTACACTGGCTTCCTGTCAAAGCAAAGGCTGATTTCAAGGTTTTACTGCTAACCTACAAAGCATTACATGGGCTTGCTCCTACCTACCTCTCTGATTTGGTCCTGCCATACATACCTACACGTACGCTACGGTCACAAGACGCAGGCCTCCTAATTGTCCCTAGAATTTCTAAGCAAACAGCTGGAGGCAGGGCTTTCTCCTATAGAGCTCCATTTTTATGGAACGGTCTGCCTACCCATGTCAGAGACGCAAACTCGGTCTCAACCTTTAAGTCTTTACTGAAGACTCATCTCTTCAGTGGGTCATATGATTGAGTGTAGTCTGGCCCAGGAGTGGGAAGGTGAACGGAAAGGCTCTGGAGCAACGAACCGCCCTTGCTGTCTCTGCCTGGCCGGTTCCCCTCTTTTCACTGGGATTCTTTGCCTCTAACCCTGTTACGGGGGCTGAGTCACTGGCTTGCTGGGGCTCTCTCGTGCCGTCCCTGGGGGTGCGTCACCTGGGTGGGTTGATTCACTGTTGTGGTCGGCCTGTCTGGGTCCCCCCCCCCCCCCCCCCCTTGGGTTGTACCGTGTCGGAGATCTTTGTGGGCTATACTCGGCCTTGTCTCAGGATGGTAAGTTGGCGGTTGAAGATTTCCTTCTAGTGGTGTGGGGGCTGTGCTTTGGCAAAGTGGGTGGGGTTATATCCTTCCTGTTTGGCCCTGTCCGGGGTGTCCTCGGATGGGGCCACAGTGTCTCCTGACCCCTCCTGTCTCAGCCTCCAGTATTTATGCTGCAGTAGTTTGTGTCGGGGGCTAGGGTCAGTTTGTTTATCTGGAGTACTTCTCCTGTCCTATTCAGGTGTCCTGTGTGAATCTAAGTGTGCGTTCTCTAATTCTCTCCTTCTCTCTTTCTTTCTCTCTCTCGGAGGACCTGAGCCCTAGGACCATGCCCCAGGACTACCTGACATGATGACTCCTTGCTGTCCCCAGTCCACCTGGCCATGCTGCTGCTCCAGTTTCAACTGGCCTGGGCCCTAGGACCATGTCCCAGGACTACCTGACATGAGGACTCCTTGCTGTCCCCAGTCCACCTGGCCATGCTGCTGCTCCAGTTTCAACTGGCCTGGGCCCTAGGACCATGTCCCAGGACTACCTGACATGAGGACTCCTTGCTGTCCCCAGTCCACCTGGCCATGCTCCTGCTCCATTTTCAACTGTTCTGCCTTACTATTATTCAACCATGCTGGTCATTTATGAACATTTGAACATCTTGGCCACGTTCTGTTATAATCTCCACCCGGCACAGCCAGAAGAGGACTGGCCACCCCACATATGCTCTCTCTAATTCTCTCTTTCTTTCTCTCTCTCGGAGGACCTGAGCCCTAGGACCGTGCCCCAGGACTACCTGACATGATGGCTCCTTGCTGTCCCCAGTCCACCTGACTGTGCTGCTGCTCCAGTTTCAACTGTTCTGCCTTATTGTTATTTGACCATGCTGGTCATTTATGAACATTTGAACATCTTGGTCATGTTCTGTTATAATCTCTACCCGGCACAGCCAGAAGAGGACTGGCCACCCCACATAGCCCGGTTCCTCTCTAGGTTTCTTCCTAGGTTTTGGCCTTTCTAGGGAGTTTTTCCTAGCCACCGTGCTTTTACACCTGCATTGTTTGCTGTTTGGGGTTTTAGGCTGGGTTTCTGTACAGCACTTTGAGATATCAGCTGATGTACGAAGGGCTATATAAATAAATTTGATTTGATTTGATTTGATATCCACACCTCTTTGTGCCTTATTGCTTAAATTTACCATGGCAATTACAGGATTCCCAAATAATTGTGTACGGTACTACTCTGTATGGGTCTCTGTGGGTCCAGAGAAATAGACAGAACTCTGGAAAAGTCTTACTCTGAAACCCTACTTCCTACTCTGAGTCATCGATAGCTAAGCACATCCGGGAAGGGATAGGCAGGTATTTGAGGTAAGTGGAGCATTTAGAGAAAGAAACGACAAAAGGTAATAGCCTCAGAATGCCTCGCTTTACAACGTTGGTATTTTTCTTCTGCTCTGCTTCACTAGAGCTCCAAAAGCCTTCTGAAATCAATCTTCCTCCTCAGCTCAGACTGACTGCGGAGTGGAACAACATCACTGCAGAGGTCATGTGCATCTATCAGCCTGAGGATGTATTGCCCTGTTTATTGCTGACAAACGTCATTAGCATTTCCTTCCCCTGCTGTCATTCATTCCCTTTCACAAACATCCTGCACCATTCACATTCCCCACACTTCAGATGCACAGCTTTGCTGCGTTGCTAGTTACTGAGACAGACCGTGCATAAGAACACAACTTCATGCAGGGGTAAAAAAAAAAAGTTGTAAATGGTCAGATTGCAAAGATTCACTGCCATTCTCACACTTCCTGTGTTGCCTCTCTGCTCCTCTCCCTTTCTGTCCTGGTTCCGGACATACTGTATAGACACAACAGTAGAGTAGATACCACCTTTGAGGCCTTTATCCATTATGTAAAAGCAGTGGCGTGCCATGGGCCTGGGTCCTGGGGCCTGGGGCCTGGGGCCTGGGCCTTCAGTGAAGTCCTACACAGTCCCACCCAAATTAATCCACCTCTTATTACCATCATTATGATGCCATGGCTCTAGACACTATACATTTAGACAGAAACGCAGTATAACCAGGCGTTGCGTCACCTTGAAATTGGCATTTTTATTCAGAGAATTGCAGGGGAGGAGTAAAATACCTTTTCATTGTGCAGCTTCGTTGCCCTGTGCGCTTGTTCGTTGAGCTGTAGATCCACTCGGGTGTCCCCAAAAGTTTTCAAAAGCATCATTGCTTGTAAGTGCCCAGCCGTACTTTGGTGTCTCGTTGCTGCCTTGGTTAGACAACTCAGGTTTGCAAAGCCAGTATGGCTCCAAACACCAAATCGATCACTTGCAAATAATAGGCATTCCCAACAGTACAGTTTGCAGTGCTTCTCGGAGCCTGTGAGCCATTGATAGCGCTCGTAGTTGGAGCTTTGAAAGTGGCGAACGAACCCCTTTCCCGCCTGTGACAGGCTTTGTAGGGTCGGCGTCTACCTCTTCTGACAATGTCTGACTTTTCTTGAAAAGTTTGTCTTGAGAATGGCGTTATAATTATATCCTTGACAAAATCGATATCTTCTCCTTCCGCCATTGTGGGTTGAAAAAAACAGCTTAGTAGTACGCAAATTAATTTGTTTATCAATTTCAGTTTCCTAGTTCTGAGACCTGCCCATATAGGACCTGCCTCTCAATATTGGTAATCCAATCAAAAGACGTTCACGCACTACGCCTGCTAGCTGCCTCCTGTGTAACACTGGAGCCAGCAAGCAGGCGTACAATAGCCAACTCTAAAGCTGATTGGTTGACACTAAATTTTAATTTCCATTCACTTTAAGCTACAAACGCCCGCACTGTTGATTCTGAAGGCCTGAGGGAAGATTTTAGACCCCTGGCAACACATGATGGCTGAATATGATTGGATAAAAGATCTAACATAAAGACCAGCCCTCCAAATCTCAACCTGGGGCTGGAAGCAGTGCAACCAAGAGGAACGCTATGAAATGAAGAGTGTAACTCTTACTCTGGGGAATAATTTAATACATATTTGTGGGCAAATATATTTAAAAATATATATATATTCTGATGATGTTTAGGCCAGCAGAGAAGGCCTTGCTGGCCCTGACGGCCCACCACTGTGTAAAAGACTGACAGCTTCTATCAAAAGCACAACTATTATGTTCAGCACAACGTGACAAATCAGTGCGTCTTGCTTTCTCAATAAACACACCATCACTGCTGAACAAAAAGCTTTTCTGTTTATCTACAGGGGCTTTCACATGGTTCAGCTATACATCAGCTGCCTATTGGCAAAATGTTAGTAATGTTGATGAAGTCTGAAATATTCAGAAGCCACGCTCTCTGTTGGGCTAATGAGACGCTTGTGTGGAAGCACTGCAGAACAGAATAAGTGAAAAATATCTCAGTTCCATATGGATGAGATGAGGAGGAAAACCAAATTATGCAATTGTCAGGTTTCGGAATGAATTTGCAGAATTATAGCGGTAGTTAGCTAATCTCCATTAACGCTATAGCTTGATTTCCATTAAGTAGCTTTGTTTTCCACAACAACATCAGAGGGGTGTTAAAAGCTCTGGCGGGAGACTGTTTATGACTCCTGTGTAAATTAACGCTAAATGCTCTCATGGCTGAGGAGTAGAATGGGGTCATTTGCTGGGATCTTACATGTGGTTCTTCAGTACTGAACCCATTACACTTATCCCCAGAACAACAAAAAAGGTCAAATATGTTTTTCTTTTCTTTCAGTTACTGTATCTGTATGTAACCAGGATAGTCCAATCAGCAACAATTATTACTGTTCTGTTGTCCAGGGGTTTGACAAACATGAGAGTTTGAGTATCTTAGTGACAAAAACCAGGCTAGTATCTAATCTCTCATGGTGTAACGGCTGTTGGAAGGAGAGGACCAAGGTGCAGCGTGGTACGTGTTCACACTTTTATTAATGGAACTGAACACTGATTAACAAAACGAGAACGAACGAAACCGAAACAGTTCTGTCTGGTGCAGACACAAAACAGAAGACAACTACCCACAAAAACCCAGTGGGAAAAAGCTACCTAAGTATGGTTCTCAATCAGAGACAACGATAGACAGCTGCCTCTGATTGAGAACCACACCCGGCCAAACAACAAAACATTTGAAAAAATAGAAAATGAACATAGAATGCCCAACCTAGTCACACCCTGGCCTAACCAAAATAGAGAATAAAAGCCTCTCTATGGCCAGGGCGTGACACATGGACAGATCTACATAAACATAACTGGTACCATAGAATCTGTCGGAACTGAACAGGATGTGTAGGATAACGAGCAGCAGTACTTCCGGTGTTTAGGTTTTTCATCACTGGTTATTTTAGACAAATCTAATTTCAGAAGGGAGGGGACATTCAGCCCGTAACTTGCAAAGAGAGTAGGTGGAGCTCCTCGTTCTACCATTTCTTGGTCCTTTCCCATAACATATATGGACCCAGAACTTAATCGAGCAGCTAGCCAATTACGCAATACTTTAGTTCTGGGTTAACCAAGATGAGTATCAAACATTCACTTTCCATTTGTCAAGGTTGATCTATTACTAATGGTGAGCTGCAGAGCTGCAGTACAGAAGAGAAGAGACATGCCACACTTCTCCAAGTGCCCCAGGTGAACGATGGACAGTTCATCTCTCAGAAGACAAGCTCAGTTCCCTTCCCAGACCACTCACTCTGCTCTGTCTAGGCTGCATTGCCACTGCCTCTCTTCTCTCTTGGCCTGGCTACCATCACTGACTGGATAACTGTGATTAAAGATGAAGGCCACAGGGTTTCATTAAAGTCTAATGAAAATGTTCTATAACTGGGCCTCTTGAGGTAATGCTACCTCCTCTCCTCCATCACAGGACAGGTTTTCAAATCTCCTGGGCTAGCAGCTACAGTACTTTACTATGCTGAACAAACGCAACATGTAAAGTGTTGATCCCATGTTTTATGAGCTGAAATAAAAGATCCCAGAAATGTTGTCTCAAATTTTGTGCACAAATTTGTTTACATTTCTGTTAGTGAGCATTTCTCCTTTGCCAAGATAATCCATCCAACTGACTGGTGTAGCATATCAAGAAGCTAATTAAACAGCATGATCATTACACAGGTGCACTTTGTACTGGGGACTGCACATTACACAGGTACACTTTTGTTCCTGAGTGGACTGCACAGTCCACTCAGGAATGTGCAGTTTTGACACACAACACAATGCCACATCCAGCTTCTTCAATCTGGGACCAGCCACCCGGACAGCTGATTAAACTGTGGGTTTGCACAACTGAAGAATTTCTGCACAAACTGTCAGAAAAGCTCATCTGTCTCAGGGAAGCTCATCTGCGTGCTCATCATCCTCACCAGGATCTTGACCTGACTATAGTTCGGCATCGACACCGACTTCAGTGGGAAAATGCTTACCTTCGATGGCCACTGGCACGCTGGAGAAGTGTGCTCTTCAGAATGAATGCCAGTTTCAACTGTCTAGGGAGATGGCAGACAGCGTATAAGGCGTCATGTGGGCGAGCGGTTTGCTGATGCCAACGTTGTAAACAGACTGCTCCATGGTGGGGTTATGGTATGGACAGGCATAAACTACGGACAACGAACACAACTATAAAGTGTATTGATGGAAATGTGAATACACAGAGATACCGTGACGATATGCTGAGGCCCATTGTCGTGCCATTCATCCGCCTCCATTACCTCAAGCTTCAGCATGATCATGCACAGCCCCATGTCACAAGTATCTGTACTCAATTCCTGGAAACTGAAAATGACCCAGTTCTTCCATGGCCTGCATATTCACCAGACATGTCACCCATTGAGCATGTTCGGTATGCTCTGGATCGACATGTACAAAAGGGTGTTCCAGTTCCTACCAATATCCAGAGGAGTGGGACAACATACCGCAGGCCACAATCAACAGCTTTATCAACTCTATGTGAAGGAGATGTGTCGCACTGCATGAGGCAAATTATGGTCATACCAGATACTGACAGATTTTTTTTATCCATGCCCCTACCTTTTTTTTAAAGATATCTGTGACCAACAAATGCATATCTTTATTCCCAGTCATGTGAAATCCATAGACTAGGGCCTAAGGAATTGATTTCAATTGACTTGATTTCCTTATATGATCTTTAACTCAGTAACATCTTTGAAATTGTTGCATGTTGTGTACATATTTTTGTTAAGTATATATGATCATAATCGTAGAAAAACCAAATCATGCTAGCTGAGAAACATCAGCTGATTCGAAGTGTAAGAAACATTAAGAACACCTGCTGAGTTGCACCCCTCCCCCTCCTTTGGGTGTTTGACTTTTCTTGATACACGCGGGAAACAGTTGAGCATGAAAAACCCAGCAACATTGCAGTTCTTGACACAAACTGGTACGCCTGGCACCTACTACCATACCCCTCAATTGTGTCAAGGCTTAAAAATCCTTCTTTAACCTGTCTCCCCCCATTCATCGACACTGATTGAAGTGGATTTAACAAGTGACATCAATAAGGGATCATAGCTTTCACCTGGATTCACCTGGTCAGTCTATGTCATGGAAAGAGCAGGTGTTCATAATGTTTTGTCCACTCAGTGTATAAAGAACATGTCTTCCCATTTGATGCTGATAGGCACTATAGAGGCATTTGAGCTTGTGACATTCATGTTCAGTCTATTGACACTGTCATGGAAAGAGCAGTTTGTTTTGTACACTTAGTGTATTTGTACTGTGACCTGGAGGACATTCTCTTCTAGTTTTCAGAGCTAGGGCCAGTGAGTCAGAATGAGGCCCAAAGTAACCACCCTGTACTGAACACTTTATATGAGAGCCAGGCCACAATATAATACACACACACATTAACACACACACACACACACACACACACACAAACACACACACTAGACTGCGAGCTAGGGCTCAAAACAAATAAAGAGTCCTACTCCACAGAGAGAGAGAGAGAGAGAGAGAGAGAGAGAGAGAGAGAGATCCATTGAAGAAAAAGTGCAGGAGGGTAGTAATTTTTCTTAACCTCTTCACTTTCCCTTTTCTTGGAAAAAGTATTTGATAGTGAAAGTGTGTAAGGGAAAACTCAGCCGGGCCAGAGCCAGGGAGAAGGGAGTAAAACACCATATGCCAGAGAACTGGGGAGCTCTCTGAGATGTGCTTGACTCCCCAGCCGTTACACACACCTTGCCCATATACATAATCAAGAACGTACAGACTTGATTTCCTTGATTTCCAGTTAGATTATTTAGGGTAGCTCCTCCACTAATTTCCTGTTTAAAATGGTTTGCTATTGCATAATGAGAACGTCCTGTATGTTGCAACAGTTTCCCAGTAACCATGGAGTAAGTAATTTACAGTAAGCAGTTGAAACACCTATAAATGTGTTCATCAGAATCCCTGACTCTAGCCATGAGAGATTTACCATCTCATATCTTCCATCAGGGAACAGCTTAGTTCGCCAGGTTTGTTTTCAGTAAATAGGAGCTGTCACCAGCCACCAGTGGCAGCCATGGGGACATGAAATATGAGCACACGTGCGGACAGGATCTAAACAGGACTTGGCAACCTCACCTACTCTGTAATGGCAACAGTTCCCTCTGTCACATACAGGTTGCCGATATTTAGTAAACCTTCACAGACATGGCATTTGATTGGTGCCTTGATGGTTATTTGCGAAATTTTTATGTTGACTTTATGTCCTTGAAAGGAAATGGTTATGTTTGGGTTTGGATCAAGAACTCGCAAGAGAAGCAATAATACTGTTGAAAATACTGTAGATGCAAAACCCAATATAGAACCATAGTTAAAAAAAAAAAATAATGTTAAAAGTACTTTCTTATGGTTTATATGATACAGTGCATTTGGAAAGTATTCAGACCACTTAACTTTTCCCACATTTTGTTACGCCACAGCCTTAATCTAAAATGGATTCAAATACTTTTTCGCCTCATCAATCAACACATAATACCCCATTATGACAAAGAAAAACAGGTTCTTAGACGTAGTTTCAAATGTATTAAAAATAAAAACCAGAAATACCTTATTTACATAAGTATTCAGACCCTTTGGTATTAGACTTGACATTCAGCTCAGGTGCATCTTATTTGCATTGATCATCCTTGAGATTGATTGGAGTCCACCTGTGGTAAATTCAATTGATTGGACATGATTTGGAAAGGCACACACCTGTCTATATAAGGTCCCACAGTTGACAGTGCATGTCAGAGCAAAAACCAAGCCATGAGATCGAAAGGAATTGTCCGTAGAGCTCCGAGACAGGATTGTGTCATGGCACAGATCTGGAGAAGGGTAACAAAAAAAATGCCATCATTCTTAAATGGAAGAAGTTTGGAACCACCAAGACTCTTCCACCTGGCCAAACTGAGAAATCGGGGGAGAAGGGCCTTGGTCAGGGAGGTGACCAAGAACCCGATGGTCACTCTGACAGAGCTCCAGAGTTCCTCTGTGGCAATGGGAGAACCTTCCAGAAGGACAACCATCTCCACAGCACTCCACTAATCAGGCCCTTACTCGCCTTGTCCCAGGATGGTAAGTTGGTGGTTGAAGATATCCCTCTAGTGGTGTGGGGGCTGTGCTTTGGCAAAGTTGGTGGGGTTATATCCTGCCTGTTTGGACCTGTCCGGGGGTATTATCTGATGGGGCCACAGTGTCTCCTGACCCCTCCTGTCTCAGCCTCCAGTATTTATGTTGCAGTAGTTCATGTGTCGGATACTAGGGTCAGTCTGTTATATCTGGAGTATTTTGCCTGTCTTATCCGGTGCCGTGTATGAATTTAAGTATGCTCTCTCTAATTCTTTCTTTCTCTCTCTCTCTCTCTCTCTCTCTCTCTCTCTCTCTCTCTCTCTCTCTCTCTCTCTCTCTCTCTCTCTCTCTCTCTCTCTCTCTCTCTTTCTCTCTCTTTCGGAGGAGGACCTGAGCCCTTGGATCATGCCTCAGGACTACCTGGCATGATGACTCCTTGCTGTCCCCAGTCCACCTCTCTAGAGACAACAGGAGCGGTTGAGATACTCTCAATGATCGGCTATGAAAAGCCAACTACATTTACTCCTGAGGTGCTGACCTGTTGCACCCTCGACAACTACTGTGATTATTATTATTTGACCATGCTGGTCATTTATGAACATTTGAACATCTTCGCCATGTTCTGTTATAATCTCCACCCGGCACAGCCAAACGAGGACTGGCCACCCCTCATAGCCTGGTTCCTCTCTACGTTTCTTTCTAGGTTTTGGCCTTTCCAGGGATTTTTTCCTAGCCACCGTGCTTCTACACCTGTATTGCTTGCTGTTTGGAGTTTTAGGCTGGGTTTCTGTACAGCACTTTGAGATATCAGCTGATGTAAGAAGGGCTATATAAATTTGATTTGATTTGATTTGTGGTAGAGTGGCCAGGCTGAAGCCACTCCTCAGTAAAAGGCACATGACAGCCCGCTTGTAGTTTGCCAAAAGGCACCTAAAGGACTCTCAGACCACAAGAAACAAGATTCTCTGGTCTGATGAAACCAAGATTGAACTCTTTGCCCTGAATGCCAATCGTCAAGTCTGGAGGAAACCTGGCACCATTCCTACGGTGAAGCATGGTAGTGGCAGCATCATGCTGTGGGGATGTTTTTTAGTGCCAGGGACTCGGAGACTAGTCAGGATAGAGGGAAAGATGAATAGAGCTAAGTACAGAGAGATCCTTGATGAAAACCTTCTCCAGAGCACTCAGAACCTCAGACTGCGGCAAAGGTTCTCCTTCCAACAGTACAATGACCCTAAGCACACAGCTAAGACATTGCAGGAATGGCTTCAGGACAAGTCTCAGAATGTCCTTGAGTGGCCCAGCCAGAGCACGGACTTGAATCTGATCAAACATCTCTGTAGAGACCTGAAAATAGCTGTGCAGCTTCGCTCCCCATCCAGCCTGACAGAGCTTGAGATGATCTGCAGAGAAGGGAGAAACTCCCCAAATACAGGTGTGCCAAGCATGTACCATCATATCCAAGAAGACTCGAGGCTGTAATCCCTGCCAAAGGTGCTTCGACAAAGTACTGAGTAAAGGGTCTGAATACTTATGTAAATGTGACTTATGTCAGGAAACTAGGTGTATGTCGCGGGTTACTACTTCACACGAGAGCCATTTGAACATAATCTTTATTTTTATCAAAGTGTGGTTTTTTGGCAGAAATGCCTTCTGGAACATGTGAACTGTCATGTGCTTTAATAACAAATGTGTATGCCATCTGTAAATACTAATACAATTGTTAAATGATGAGCCTAGTTTGTTTGGCCACAGAAAAAGACAGCAACCTTCCTACTAGAAATGATTGGCTGAGATAATGAGAGGGCTGGACATGCCAAGAGATGAGTTTGGATTGGTCTGTCATATAGCATGCTTATGTCTATTTGAGCTGGTGTGTATGTGTAGGTAATCCTGTCTAAGTGTTGATCTCCACTTTCTGGAGGACCGAGTTTTGAAATCAGTGGAATTAGAGTACGATAAGGAGATGGAGAAAACACCTGTCGCCAGATTACATCTTCAACATAAGGGCAACCATGGCATCCGTGACAGGGAGAAGCATCCAACCATGATGTATATGGGTAGGATAGTCTAGCTAGCTACATGTTCAGATATTACACGTTTAAAATTTTGACAATTCGTTTTCAAGTTTCTACGTTAGCTGGCTGGCTCACTAGCTAAAGTGACGTGAATGATCTCATTATTCATTTCTCAGCCATTTGCTTGGCTAGTTATAGCTAATTTTAGCTAGCTAACATTGAACCTGGTTGGTTATCTACCTGCAGGTTCCTGCAGGGTAGTAACATCATGAGTTGGGATTATGGTTCATTGTTTAGCTATCTAGCTAGTGTCACAGGCCGGCTTATTGTCACGTTCTTTCAAAATCGAACCCAGAAGCAGACCAGGACAAGGAGAGTAGGAAGAAGGTGAATATTTATTTACAAGTGAATGTGAATGGGTAGATATATCAAATCAAATCAAATTTTATTTGTCACATACACATGGTTAGCAGATGTTAAATGCGAGTGTAGCGAAATGCTTTATATCCAGGTGGCGTAGCGGGCAGTGGTGGTGAGTTGATGGGAGTAAATAGGTGGGTCCAATGGGGTAGCGGAATCCTCCGACGACCAGGCGGGAATGGGGTAAATGATCCGGGTGAGTAACTGAAGACAGAACAAATGGAGGTAAGTTTAAGGCAAGCAATACGTAAAAAACAACAAAACTAATTCTATCCAACTTGAGGCTGATACTATGGCACAACATACTGTTCATGGCTAACGATCCGGCAGGGAATGGATGTCAGGTCCGGGCTTATGAAGAGGAGAGATGATGATCAGGACCAGGTGAGCAGAAAGCTGATGGGATACAGGTGCGGGTAATCAGAACTCCCAACTGGCTACATTGCCCGGCAACCAGACAGGGTGCGTTCCAGGACGCCGGAAAAAACACTCCAGGACAGAACACAGGCAAAAACAGACTCAGGAAACGGGATTCGTGACACTCATAGCCTGTGGCAAAAATGAGGGGACGCGAACAACAGGTATCGCCAATTAAAAAATGTTCTTTATAGAAAACAAAACTATTAACTTAAACTAAGAAAAGGGAATGAGGTGTGGAAGTAACATAATGTAAGGTGTATGTAAAGTGCATGGATGTGTGAATCTGTGTGTGTGAATGACTGAGTGAAAACTATGCAAAACTACAAAGGAACAAACAAAACAGGTTCATACCTGGAGGAGCAGAGAGAGAGCGAGAGAGAGGTGATTAGTGACAGTTGAAATACTCTGATCCCAGGTGACTCCAATCACTAACGACCCTCCTCTGCCTCCAGGAGGAACCGCCCTGAAATGCAGCGGAGGAGCCGTGACACTAGCTACATATCTTAACAAAAGACTCCACTATGCAATATCCATTTCAATAGAATGTCAATGCAACAACTGTTGATAGACGTAGCTGGTAAATTCGCTCTTTGCTATCTTCTCCAATTGCCGACCACAGGTAAGATAGTCTAGCTAGCTACATTTTTCAGATTTGACACATCTCTAATTTTGACAAAGTATTTTCATTTCAAGTTAAAGTGTACTGTCAGCTAGCTAGCTAACATTACGTGTATGATCTTATTATTCGTATCTCAGAGCAATTTGCTTTTCTTGTTATAGCTTAATGCTAGCTAGCTAACATTGAACATGGTTGATTAGCAACCTGCAGATTCATACAGGGTAGTAACGTCATGAGTTGGGATTATGGTTCATTGTTTAGCTCGCTAACTAGCTACATGTCTTAACAAAATACTCCACTGTGCAAGTGTCCATTTTAATAGAATGTCACTGCAACAACTGTTAGCCTGGGTGCTTGACTGCTGTTGTTAGGACAGAACGCTCGGATCAACCTTTAAAGAGATTTGTCTAGTTAAAGCTTAAGAGGGTGTGAGTGATGCTAAATGGGTGTAGACGAAGAAGGGCTCTCCAGTCGGTACCAAGACATTCAAAGGCCATTTTCTCAAAAGTGAGGTTACAAGTTTATCAACTTTCAAAGCAGAATCACTTTCCCATTATTCCTCAAACGCTGTGTATGACATACAATTTTGTAGCTCTGTGTCTCTCCTTTTATCCAATGTAAAAAAAACACCAATTAAAATTTTGCTGCATAAGACTGAATCAAGGCAGTCAGTCACAAAAGTAACATTTCAGAGGGGGCGGTGGGGGGAGGCTGGGGCATTATGAAACACAGAGACACACAGCTGTGTGTGGACGGCCCGCTGCTCGGCCCCAGCAACCCTCTAATCCCCCTTATATATGTGCCCATCCAGGCCAGACGGAACTCATCCAGTGGAGCTGCAGCATCTGGTGAACCAAACAACGTAATAATCTTGGCTTATGCCCAGAGAAGAATGGGTCAGGGGGCCCAGGCCCAGAGACATGGGCTGGAGGCCAGGCTGGCGGCCCCGGGTCTCAGCTCTGTTCTTCTCTATGTCTCTTTACACCCAGAGGGAGACTGATCCTGTACACACAGGGGAGGAATCAAACAACATCCTGGGGTAGCATCCACTTCACACTCCCCGATGCACACACGCACACACACACATCTGACCTGTAACATCCCAGACACATGTAGTGAGTGTAAAGGGTTTGCCAACGTTAGAGCGTTGGGACAGTAACCGAAAGGTCGCTGGTTTGAACCCCCGTGTCGACAAGGTGAGTATAATTTGTCAATGTGCCCTTGAGCAAGGCACTTAACCCTAATTGGTCCTGTAAGTTGCTCTGGATAAGAGGTAAAGCCACAGAGTTAGCGGCTACCACAGACAGGAAGTTCTAAGGATATCTCCTGTATAAGAGGTAACAACTGTACTGTAATCACATTTCCTGATTGTACTTCATCACTTTGCTGATGTTCGAATAGACTGAACCTGTGAAAATACTTTATGACATCTTTTGAACCCCAGGGTTAAGAGCTTATACAGTATATAAAAAGGCTTTGTCACTTTCCAGCTGTTCTCCATCACAGAGCATTTCTGGGAAATAACAATGATGTTCCAATATATTTCTATAACAGACATCAGATTACCATTACCAGGAAAATGCATTGTGTGTCATTCAAATATCACACAAACACAATCAGGCAGACACACACACACACACACACACACACACACACACACACACACACACACACACACACACACACACACACACACACACACACACACACACACACACACACACACACACACACACACACACACACACACACACACACACACACACACACACACACACACACACACACACACACTCACAAATCTCTTGATATGATTAATTAGTTAATTTGTACTATTTGTTCTTCTAGTTCTTGTCCTATCTATTTACCCTGGATAATCTCCACAGACTTTAGTGCCAATGTTTCAGTCCTTGTAGTAATTCTACAATTGCACAGTCATTCTATGTGCATCTGCAACTGCATGTGAATGCAATGACTGACTCCACAGCATGTGCCCGATTGTAGCATGGACATCAACGATCAGCATTAAAACCAACAAGGCTCTCTCTGACAATAAAAGGTCTAAACCCTACAAATTCCTAACTGGATTAGGTGCAAGGGGATTACCATGGACTTTCCTGACTAGGCGGCATTAATAAAAGCTGTGGATGCTGACCTGCTGTAAGGTCCTGGGTGTTTTATATGACTTAACCTAGATGTGACCACCACCAGGCTGAAGGTGTGGTGTCTGTCTGGCCTGGCTGACCACATAGGCTGGAGTGGTTGGCAAGGGTTAGGATTGGAATTAGGATTAGGGGTTAATCTCAGTTTAAGGTCAATATGTTCTGATAACAGGAGCCACCTGGAGTGTCTCGGGAGCCGTTCTCTGCCCTTACACTCAGGATATGAATGTTATCCCAAGGTGGACTCCTATTATGTGACAGAAGAGAACATGTATTAATCTCCCCTCCAGGGGATGAAAATGGGTAAATGGGGGAAGGTGCCATAGAACACTGTTTAAGAGCATGGCGGAGGTGGATATTATTGAAGAGGCAACATTACCGGGTTTACTTCAGGTCAGTCATCTAAGCCTCACTCACTAATGCATCGATCACATCGATCACACCGACAATGTCAGGTACAACAGAAGAACACTCATTTCCAATGGACCGCTGTGTTTGTCCTGCAGCATTGCGTTGTAGAGGCAGTTGCAGGGCGTTCTGTGTGGTGCATGCGTTGGATTTATCAAACGCATGCGTCAAACTGTTTGCGTAGACGGCTTAACAGAAATGGTAGCAGAAGGTGAATGTTGAACTTTTGTTGCACACATATCCAGATAACGCTGCGTACCATTTTGCGCAATGACGCTGTAGACATGATCGAGGCGTAAGACACCATGGGTCTGCTTGGAGCTCGGCAGACTCAGAGGACTCAGCTGAGCTGCCAGGTTCTATGTGATGCTGCTGCCTGACTAACTGACTACTCTGAGCCAAAAACACTTCAACCTCGTGACATCGCTGTGGACACGCGTGCCAAAACACCATCTGCCCAGTTCACTTA
The DNA here is from genome assembly GCF_021184085.1 of Oncorhynchus gorbuscha. NCBI lineage: Eukaryota > Metazoa > Chordata > Actinopteri > Salmoniformes > Salmonidae > Oncorhynchus > Oncorhynchus gorbuscha. The sequence continues at coordinate 22,606,475 of NC_060188.1, read as the reverse complement.
CTCCAGGAATGTCTCTCTGCAATGCAGGCCTCTCTTCAGCCAAGTAGTGTGACGCATGTACGGAAACCTCCCATCTGTGTGTGAGTTGGTGTTTTCTTGCACGTGTGTATTTGTACGCGCATCTGCGTGCAATCCTGCACATTTGGGATAGGTTCTCTGGGAATTACAGCGTCAGTGTTTTGGCTGGGTTGCTAGTTTTTTTCGCCAGAGTAACTCTGCAATTACTCTTTTAACCTCCTTGCTTGATTTTCATCTGACTCTAAAGTAGCTATGGCCCACAGCAGCCCCCTTGAAGCTTGTTTTCTGCGGGTAGGAGAGTAGAGCCCAACATTGGAGCAGGCTCCCCTTGGCCTCATCCAGGGAGATTAACCCCTCAGTGGAGGGAGGCTCTAGGGAGATGCTGCCTCTCAGCAGAGATGATATCAGCCCCCTGCCACCAAGGCCCACCACTAATTTGAGTATAAACAAAGGAGAGAGTCCTGCCTGCATGGCAGAGCCAGGGATCACCACTGCCCATGACATAATTTGCCTCGCAAAGCACAAAACGCTAATGGGGAAAATCATATGAGTACTACAGCAGATGGGGAGGGGATATCAAAATTAAATTGTATTATCGAAAAATCTTTCCAATGCAAAATTTGTTCTGGCAGACAAACACACAAACACAGGCACCACACACACACTGGCTTATGAAACTGGCTTACACAGCCTTATCTTAATCCAGGACCAATGCCATTCCATTCCCTCGCTGCAGTGCCTGGAAATGCATACATACATCTGCCCCCATACACACAGATGCACAACCATGCATATCTGCAAAAACACACAGAATCAAGTGTCAACACATGCACATATGCACACACACACAAACACACACAGCCTGTGCATCTGGTCCTAGTCCTACAAACATCAGCAGCTCCATGGGGTCCCGGTCCCCGAGGCCTTTTTCCATGAACCTATCTGACAGGATGACAACCTCAGCGTGGTGCAGTCACAGTCGTCACATCTCTATCACCAGGATAAAACACAAGCAAGAGGATGGGTCACAGTGATGTTTGTATCATAAAGCCAATGTCCTCCCTGCAGGAATCTGATAAACAACTTGATTGTTCTGTCTCCATCTGCGATTCCTCCCATGGAAAATAACATTAGGTAACCTTACAGGTTACTAGGCATCAGGCCTGTTGCCATGCAACCTGTTGACGTGCCCTGTTTTACAGTAATAAAACATTATAAAAAAGACAGTTGTCAAATGAAAGACTTAACCTTTTACTAAACAGACAGTAAATATGTACAATGCATTTTTTGTATGTGTATTTGCAATGAATCACTATTTCTTTACATAGCACTTATACAAGATCCACAGAACAAGATGAGAAAATATCTACGTTATTGTAACTGGCTCTGCTCAGTGTTCTGCTATACGGCATTAATAAGACATGACTGTCTGCCAGTTGTCTGAATGGGATTGGGATCTGTGGTCACATCTTGAAGTCATACTAAAAGTGGGGGGGTACTCTCTCTCTCTCTTCCCTGGGGAGGCCACAGACGCTGTCCATCCGCCTGCCCGTTCCTGGGCTGGGCTGGCTGCTATAGGACATAATCTCCACCAGACTTAATGGGCTTAATGTGCACTACCATCAGGCCTCTATCTGGGTTTACAGGCCTCTGTGTGTGTGTGTGTGTGTGTGTGTGTGTGTGTGTGTGTGTGTGTGTGTGTGTGTGTGTGTGTGTGTGTGTGTGTGTGTGTGTGTGTGTGTGTGTGTGTGTGTGTGTGTGTGTGTGTGTGTGTGTGTGTGTGTGTGTGTGTGTGTGTGTGTGTGTGTGTGTGTGTGTGTGTGTGTGTGTGTGTGTGTGTGTGTGTGTGTGTGTGTGTGCGTGTGTGCGTCTGTGCGCGTCTGTGCGCGTGTGTGTGTGTTTGTTCTACAATCTTTGAAAATGACTTTGTTTATGTCCTCCAACAAAAAGAAGGGCAACCTCTTTCTAATCATCAGATGTTCCTATAGCTAGCTCAGGACATGCCTGACAACACAGTTAGAGTTATGTGATGAGTCAACATTCAAGTCCACAAACATAGAGGGATGGTTCTCGCTGGGAAGGCCTTTGCCCCAGCGACAGGAAAGCAGCAGAGAGCATCAAAGGGAAAAGCTAGGCTTCCTGTTCGGGAAATATATGGTATTTCAACAACCCTCCCATTTACCAGGAAGGACTTTACTCAATTTCTTTAGAATCCAAGCAATGAGCATTTCAATGTTTCCAGCACCACCTTGCTTTTCTATTCATTATCACCCACACGTTCAGTATCACCCACACATTCTGTATTACGTGTGTCTGGCCATCTGGTGTGAGATTGATTGAGCAAACAGTTGACACAGAGCTTTGTGGTCAGAGCTGTGAGTGGGGCTGATGCTGAGAGTACTGGGGGACTTTCATTTGTCAACAGCCCATTTGTAAACAGTCATTTGGACTGACCATGAATTTAAAACAAGTATTCCTCTGCCATTTTTAAAGTCGTGCCACCCTCCATCCTTGACTTTTCCTAAATAAGTCTATATAACACACTGCTGATGTTAGAATGTTAATATCACAAACATAACTGGAGTCATAACCAGTTTTATGAGGGCATGTCATTGTCTTTATGGATTTACCCGGTGCCCCTGCATCTCCCGACAGTAGGGCCGCAAAATGCTATTGTGTTACTTGAAATAAAATATAAATCATATTCTAATGCTACCTTAGAACATTGTAAACACAACCAAATTATTATTTTTGCGATAGCATATATGAAATGTATTAATTACACTGTTAGAATGTTGCAGTCAAAATGACTGCTCATTAGCTTGAAATGGGGTTCCCTCGAGGCCCAGCGGTTTTAGTGTTAAAAGGAAGGTGAATGCAGGCCATGGCCTTACAGTGCTGCTGGAGCTTCCAGGAATAGGACAGATTTTAGAGCCTGATTGGAGATAAACAGTGATTAACTCTTCAGGGCCCATGGTGGTTCAATCCTTCCCCCCCTCTCACTCACTCTCCCTCCTCAAAGCAAAGGACATGCATAGATATGCTACAAATCCTTCTGCAGACACAGGCAGAAACGTAAAAAACCTGGAACAAGTCTCCTCCCAGTTAAGTTGGATTTCTTCTTCTTATCATAATTGTATTATACGAACACGACAAAAATCCTTTCAATCCTCTATAACAAAACATTAGTCCTCCAATTCATCACAGCAACTCCTCCAGGGGTCATACAGTGTAGTACACAGTGTGAAGTTAAGGTTCTAGGAGAGCTAGACAGTCTGCTTCATCACTGTCGTTGTTTGGTCATGGTCAATATCAGGACGACTTTCAGAGCAGAACATTCAGTGCTGATTGCATCCTTCACAGCAGCCTGCATGCTCACTGTACAGCCCTCATACCACCAGTGATGATGAGATATCGTCCCATTCATCCTCATTCACAGCAGCCTGCATGCTCACTGTACAGCCCTCATACCACCAGTGATGATGAGATATCGCCCCATTCATCCTCATTCACAGCAGCCTGCATGCTCACTGTACAGCCCTCATACCACCAGTGATGATGAGATATCGCCCCATTCATCCTCATTCACAGCAGCCTGCATGCTCACTGTACAGCCCTCATACCACCAGTGATGATGAGATATCGTCCCATTCATTCTCAGTATGACTCACATATTGGATAAAATCATAATGGCCATATAAGTGGCCATCTGTTTCCTGTCAATGGAACACCTCTGACATGGCCTAGTTTGACTCATGGAACAGGTTCTTTGTGAGGATCTGAACTGACAGAAAGGAGATTCAACAGAGAGATTGTTGAGTGAACGTTCAAGACTAAAGCCTCTGAAGTAGCAAACACAGTAACTCAATAACAGTTTAAAAAATGTGATAAACAACCAAATTGACAGTATGTTTGTAAAACCAGACCACAGTACAACTTTCCAAAATGCTAATCACTGGGCAGATCCCTAGATATAGTATCATCATATCATACAGCATGCAGAGTTCTTAATATGACTTGTCAGTTGAGTATTGTAGAGATGTAGGATCTTAATTTGAGCCAGTTTGCTACAGCAGGAAAATAATCCAGCAGCAAGAGGAAAATGTAATTATTATATAGATTATAATTAATGGACATTTGTGTAGCCGTTGATGCATTTCTCCTAAGATAAAATTAAGTCTGAAATTTCTAAGTGTAAATTGCAAACTTCAGAAGCCTTTTTAAACCTCAAATACACTACACGTTTTAAATGTCCCGTATTGCAGGAAAGTTCTCCTGCATGCAAACAGGATAATCAAATTGGGATCTTACATCTGTATAATGAAAAATGCTAAGTATATGGGATAGTATAAGGGATATGAGATCTATCAAATTTCTAACTCGTATTCTAGGACTTAGAAGATCATATGAGGCTGTTCATTTCCAGCCCGTCTCTGCCCTTTTACTGGGTCTGCCTGTCAGTGAGCTCATGTAGTGTTTGTTTCCCCTGCCTTTCATCACGGATACACCCATTCATTATTTCTCACCTCTGAGTCACAGCTGCTCCTGCTGGAGCCGCCAGCAAAACATGTATTTATGTCAGATTAAACAAACAATAGTACATATTTAATCCCCATCTCAATGATAGGTTGTGATAAGACTCTTGTAATGCCATTATCATGGTGTTAATGTTACTGTAATATATGCGCATGAGATTGAGAGGGGAAAGTCTATGCTTGTGCAAGGTCAAGATCATAAGGTGTTTGGGGGAAATGCAACTTGGGCTCTATAATCTTGCCAGAGTGCACCCTTTTGACTTCTTCTTCGTTTACCTGGGAGATAATAAACATTCAAAGGACTAAAATGGGACAGCCCTCCAGTGAATCAACTTAAATTGACACATTTTTATTGCCGCACAAACGTTTTGTGTGTGAGCCCTTCTTCAGCGTACAAAGGCAATTGCAATCATTGTCACAACAAGATCACATTTTCAGTCAGTATTGGCCCAATCAAGAGATCCCAGTGAATTCAAATGTGCATCTGTGCTGTGATCCTAACCCTGACAGCAGTGGTGCAAAGTACTTAAGTAAAAAATACTTTAAAGTACAGTCGTTTTTTGTGGTATATGTACTTTACTTTACTATTTATATTTTTGCCAACTTTCACTTTTACTTCACTACATTCCTAAAGAAAATAATGTACTTTTTACTCCATACATTTTCCCTGACACCCAAAAATACTTGTTATATTTTGACATGAAAATGGTCCAATTCACACTCTAATGAAGAGAACATCCCTACTGCCTCTGATCTGGCGGACTCACTAAACACAAATGCTTCATTTGTAAATTATTTCTGAGTGTTGGAGTGTCCCTGGCTATCCTTCAATACAAATTGTGCCGTTTGGTTTGCTTTATACAGTATAAGGAAATTTTAAATGGTTTATACTTTTACTTAAGTACATTTTAGCAAATCAATTTACTTTTGATACTTTTAGACTTTTACTCAGCATTTTACTACTTGAGTCCTTTTCTATTAAGGTATCTTGACTTAAACAATGACAATTGAGTCCTTTTTCCACCACTGCCTGACAGTGAAAGCTAACAGACACATATGAGGTTTAAATTCCAGCATTACCTATCCAGCACCTCACTCCCCCAGATAAACTGGACAGCTCACAAATCCACTCTAAATTGGAGACAAAAGCCAATCGTCTCATGCTCTGGATACAGATGACCTCCCTTTCTTTACTCCTTCCCTAACTTACGGTTATTACTACAAATGCATACACAAATCATAGCAGAAAAAATAGTACTACGTAAACAGCGTAATCCTTAGGAGTTGTGAACATCTCAGAAGACACCTGGGAGAGACTGTGTTCCAGAGTCAGGAACTGGGTCAGACAGCACGAGACACGAGTCTCTGGCAAGGAGCACGCTAGGCCTGGCTGTCCCAGGGACTTTTAGCACAAGTCAACTCAAAACGAGAGGCCATTTAAGTGGCTTTATGGTGGCGCTGGACAACTGCAGGAACTGAAAAATAACCTATTTTTGGTTAGAGTTCCCTGAGTCTTGAACCTGTCCAGCCACAATCATGCATTGTACCCTGTAATTACGTGTTAGAACATCCTGGATTTCAGGAAGTTCGACATTAAAATGTGTTTATGTGTTTTTGTTACATAAATCCCACAGTGCCAAACAAAGGTACACCTGAATCTCTATGAATGGAAAACACCGACGAATCCCAGTCATTTCCCTCACAGCACAAACAAGAAGAGGTAAACCATTATTTGTTTTTTGTTTTTTCATGTAAAGCACATTGTGTTCCATTCCATGTATGAAAGGTGCTGTATAAATGAAGCTTGATTTGATTTGATTTAAAACTTTGATATGCTCATCCATATTCATTGGGGATATGTACTGTAAATATGAGCCCACGTGACTGAGCCTACGTCCCTCAAGCACATCAATCAATAGGATGACGTAAACTCTGCTCTATTTCCCTTTTTAAAAGGTGGAGATCAATACCATAACCTTTCCCCGAGGAGAACATTGTGGTCTGGCACACATATCCTTACTACTATGGTATTCATATACTCCCCTAGTGCCTCTGTATGGTCTTACAGTAACACATTGAACGGTTCAAGCAAAACACTTACACCAGGGAATCGGCTGCAAGGATCCTCTTGGGGCGAACCATTTTGCTATTTACAAAAGCTGACCTTCTCAATCGTAGTTCACTGTTTGAGTAGAGGGTGTGAGGGATAGACAGGGCGTAAACCAGGAAGTTTCAAATGAAACAACAGCAGCAGCAAGGCCATCACATGCCTCACACCACTGACGACCCAGAGGGTTCGGCTCAGGCTGTTCTATTGCCGTATCTCTCCTGCCCCTCAGGTGCAGAGCAGGAAATGAAAGTATGGCTCTGTGTTCATAGGAGCCCAGCACTAATAAAGACTTATGTCACCATGTCATCAGAAGCCTCTGGTGAAATCTCTTCAGAGAAATCACAAGGAGCCGTTGAGAGAGGTGAGTTTTAGCAGGACACACAGACTAATGAAATGTAACACGATGGTGATAGTAGATGTCTTCTCTGTGTGATATGGTCTAACAAAGATCAACCAAAAAACAACATTGGTTTCACTATCAAACTGAATATCCAAAACAAAATATATTTGATGTATTATCAACTTAAAAACTACTCTACAATGCTGAGAAGGGCAATCAGTGATTTCTCTCTTAACAAGATTAACTATACCCATCTAAAAACAAGCTTGTAGTATTATAAGTAGGTTTCCAAACAAATTATCATGCTGGCATATCTGGGTCAGAAATTCATCTCTAGACGTTACAACATTGTTATAATCATGATTATAAACTGTGTGGTTCGAGCCCTGAATGCTGATTGGCCGAAAGCCGTGGTATATCATATACCACAGGTATGACAACACATTTATTTTTACAGCTCTAATTACATTGGTAACCAGTTCATAATAGCAATAAGGCACCCCGGGGGGTTGTGGTATATTGCCGCATTGCATCGTGCATAAGGACAGCCCTTAGCCGTGATATATTGGCCATATACCACACCCCTCTGGCCTCATTGCTTAATTCATGAACAGATTAGTGTTTATCGTCAATCTGATTTAAGATGGAACAGCATGATCAATAATATGTTTCACCCTGTCATTTGTTTATGAGCTTCAACCTTGCTGTTGTCCAATTAGAACACACACAGAGTTCATTTCAAACCCTCTCTCTGTGTGGGTCAGCACATATATAGAGTATGTGGGTCATAAACAGTAGTGAAGTATTTACAGTTGGCCACAACTTCTGTAATCCTTAATCTTCTTAGCAAACTCCAGTAGTCTCATTCCAACCACAAACAGTGTGTTTTATCGTGTAATAAATGTTGTTAGAACTAACAGAACATCCTTCTTGTTCGTTTGAGTATATGCTTATTAAGAAAATGCTGTTCATCAGTACCTGTTTGTATTATACATCCCCCTCTCAGTTAAAGTAAGCAGAGACTGCTGTTAGATTTCTGCCTGCCAAGTCCTCCAGTACAGACCAGTGGTAGATTAGGATAGATTTGTCTGATTCCGGGATTTCTCCAGTTAGGTTTAAGTTAGACCTGCCTCTATTGGACTTGACAGGGACAACACACAGACCTACCCCAAACCCACAACACTCTCCTGTCAAACACCAATCAGACAGTTGACAAACAGACCACAGGGCAGTTCATCCCACCAATATTGTTAGCATTTCATGCAGATTTGGTAGATTTATTTATGTAAACACTACCAAATGAAAACACAGAGATGAGGTGTGAAAGATTAGAGTATAAAAATAGCCTTCGCTCCAGTTATCTGATATAGGCATTCCATGTCCAGATATAATCCTGTTACATCATGCATAATCACAATTTCTGTTTATTACTAGCTACATTTCTATTTCCAGAATTAGAACAGTATCTGTTTGGAGTTGTCAGATTTATATTAGAAGCAGGTGATTGTGATGTACATTGCATACATGCACTTTGAAGACAAAGACATTTCAGTGAATCGTAGGCTATTACTGATTGAGAAAGACAAAAACACAGGACACTGATAACGGCAAACTCAAAGTAAAACTGATTTCCCAACAAACTCTTTCTGCATTTAACAGCATACTGGCCTAAAACTGCTGTCAGGCTCCCTCCGTATGACTGGGTGTTTTGCGCACGTAAAATCGGGGTATGTTGTTGAGAGTCCCCCCAACTCCCCCTCTGATCTGCTTCGTCCAATGAGCGCGTCGAGGGCGAGTCGGGCCTCATCGACGAAACGAAGGAGACGGTGGGGGAGGGTCACGTGTGTATACACTGTAGGGTTCAGTACCACTCAATTCGTAGTAAGTTGTCAACGTCCTCCCCTTTCGAGAACAAACCTCGTCAGACTAGAAACTGTATCGCTAAATGCTGCAGTAGCCTAAGTAACTACGCAAAAAGTAATAGATCTAACTATACCGTTTTTGTATTTTTTTCTTCCGAATAGAAAAGGATACGACGTTTGTTACAAGTGAACACCAAATGTAATTACAGAGAAATGTCAGTGGAAGTACAGCAAAACCCGATGCCTCCGTAGACTTGTCGCCGTGCCAAATCTGTACTTTTCTGGTGAGTTTTCCTAAAATGTTTGTATCATTTTTCAGCAGACTGCATATTGAGTTCCACACAAACATATTTCCTATCTATGTTCGGACGAAAGTATTGACTTTACTGTTTCATTTGGCTGTAGAATAAATAGGTGGGCTATGATAACATATAGCGTGTGTTTGAATGTAGTGGTCAACAATATCCTCACAGATGTTATGTTATCTATAGTTTTATCAACTATAGATGACAGTTATCCTTGCTTAGCTCCCAATGGTCCGTAGCACCCATAGGAAATCGGCGCAGAATAGGTTACAAGCAAATGGATACAATCCGCGAGTCTAGATTCTGTGACCGATATAATGATACATTGCTTTTAGTTTATCAGGATGTATTACATTGGACAGTTCAACAAGTTACGAAAAAGTAATCAGCTTTGTGCTTTAATGTTTCTGGAAACACTTGCACAAATAGGTTTCGTAATCACTAAAGACCCTATTACCAGCAATCTGATTCATGCATAGGTAGATCATACTGTGACTATCATCAACAACATTGACTTGAAGGATGATGTAACTTACAAACATATGAACATTTTACATGAACCTACCGTTAAAGTCAGACTGGTCTCATAGACTAGACATAGTAAACGTAAATCCGGGACACTCAAATTAGTATGATAAACTGCATGACCAAAAGTATGTGGACACCTGCTCATTGAACATCTCATTCCAAAATCATGGCCATTAGTAAGGAGTTGCTCCCCCCCAGCCTTCACTCTTCTGGGAAGGCTTTCCACTAGATGTTGGAACATTGCTACAGAGACTTGCTTCTTCTATTCAGGCACGAGCATTAGTGAAGTCGTTCACTGATGTTGGACAATTAGGCCTGGCTCGCAATTGGTGTGCCAATTCATCCCAAAGGTGTTCGATGGGGTTGTGGTCAGGGCTCTGTGCAGGCCAGTCAAGTTCTTTCACACTGATCTCGACAAACCATTTCTGTATAGACCTCACTTTGTGCATGGAGGCATTGTCATGTTGAAACAGGAAAGAGACTTCCCCAATCTTTTGCCACAAAGTGGGAAGTACAACATCGCTTAGAATATCATTGTATGCTGTAGCGTTAAGATTTCCCTTTACTGGAATGAAGTGGCCTAGCCCGAACAATGAAAAACAGCCCCAGACCATTATTCCTCCACCACCAAACTTTACAGTTGCCGCTGTACTTTGGGGCAGGTAGCGTTCTCCTGGTGTTCGCCAAACCCAGATTTGTCTGTCGGACTGCCAGATGGTGAAGCGTGATTCATCACTCCAAAGAACACATTTACACTGCTAGCTGTGCCACCAGAGACTCTGGGTTCGAGCCCAGGCTCTGTCGCAGCCGGCCGCGACTGGGAGGTCCATGGGGTGATGCACAATTGGCCTAGCGTCGTCCGGGTTAGGGAGGGTTTGGCCAGTAGGGATATCCTTGTCTCATCGCGCACTAGTTACTCCTGTGGCGGGCTGTGCCCAGTGCACACTAACCAGGTTGCCAGGTGCACGGTGTTTCCTCCGACACATTGGTGTGGCTGGCTTCCTGGTTGGATGCGCGTTGTGTTAAGAAGCAGTGCGGCTTGGTTGGGTTTTGTTTCGGAAGACGCATGGCTTTCGACCTTCGTCTCTCCCGAGCCCGTACGGGAGTTGTAGCGATGAGACAAGATAACTACTAACAATTGGACACCACGAAATTGGGGAGAAAAGGGGGGTAAAATTCAAACAAACAAAAAAGTTGGCAGCTCTGAATTAGGATTCAAAGATGCAGAAATAATGGGGTGTCAGCTATAATTTGACACCTTGAGTTTGAAGAAATCTGTTTTGGTTTATTGAACTACAGTAAGTGATGTGAATGTAATTACATCATGGGTCCCGGATCTGTACTACATAGAAATGCATAATTATGGATATGTCATTATCTTCATGGTGATGTATCCTGAATAGGTACACAAAGGTAGAAATATGCAATATCCTCCTTTGCATTTTGGGGTATTATTCTACACATTAGCTATTATTCTAATGAACTCTGCCCCCAAACAAGACCAAATTTGGTTGTTCTGGACCGGACCAAATTTCAACCAATCCTAGACTTATATGTTTCATAAGTTTGGACATCATAGTTTAGCACAGTAGAGTACAGAGGTACCAATGCCTATAACTGTTAGAACCCCGAATTCACCCATATAGGGCTCCAGATTGTGGTGTGTGGGGCCACGATGAGGCTAGTCGCTCCTAAAGACATTGGACATTGGTACTCTTACTGTACTGTGCTGTCCAAACTTGTGAAACATAGACGTCTATGATTAGTTAAGGTTTGGTCCGGTCCAGACAAACCAAATTTGGTCTTGTTTGGGGGCAGAGTTCATTAGAATCCAGCGACGGCCAGAGCAGATGCTGTTTACAGTAAATGGAAAGAGAGGGGGCTCATGGGTAGGTGTCAGTAAGAGCTGGGAGAAGTGACTTTAACTGGGAAGAGAGAGGCAGAGAGAGGCAGAGAGAGGGAGGGGTTGTCCAAACTGTTTTCACACATTCACTTTGACTACCAGACAACAGAAAGAGAAAGAATGAGCTGAACATAACAGTATGCCAGTGGAAGGTAGGACAGTAGCAGATGACCCAACTCTGGTTTGTGACTACTGTGATTTTCCATTGTAGCCAATGCAATTACAGTAATTCTGTTACTGATTTTCACAATTCTGTAATTGATTTGGTGATAGTGTTAATAAATAAAATGTGTATAAAAACATAAATCAAAAAGTCATTTAGTCTTATCCAGTATCATTCACCTTATGACATGAAAACATTTGGGGTTGAGAGGGATTACTTAACCTATCCTAGGTATTCCTTAAAGTGGTGGGGTTTCACATGTGCTAACTTTCATTTATCCTCCCTCCTCATGAGGGCGAGAAATTCAAATCTATCAAAAACATGTGTTTTTGGTAACAGTGAAAAGACAGAAGGCAATGTTTCTTAAACGTACAGAAGGCAAATCATTTTGCCAAAAATAAATATAAATACTGATATTAGTTGTCAGAGATCTTTACTTCAACATTATTGTGTTTTGATGTTTTCCTAATTCCTGGTAGATGTTTTCTGACCTCTTTTCATTATGTTTGACCAGAAATCAAAGTCATTAGTTATGCCTAATTTTTAAGATGGAAAATGGATGAAAAATGTATCTATGCCTTCATTTCCTGAAAATATAGACTGTTAGATTTGATTTGTCACCTAATTTGATACACATGAGTCATTTTACAAGTAAATCATGGGAAACTATTTCACAGGTGGCATGATGTTCAAGAAGACTGACAGGCCATGCTCTCACAGATTACTTTGGTTTTAGAAATGTACTTGCACTGCAACCAACTACACACCTTCCTGTCAAACATCATTTTTCCAGGGTGTATTTACATAAGAAGTCATTTGAGAAGGGGATTTTGGTTGTGCTTTGGCATCCCTTGATATAGTAGCCTACTGATATGTAACTTCCATTTTACTCAATTTACTGATATCATCATGTTGTTGTTACTTAATTGGTAACTAATGCATTCAATTGTGTTTATGATATAGATACACTTACTACTCGTTAAAAGTCTCATTGGTGGTTAATTACAGTGTTAAAACATATATTTTGGAAAATATTCACAGATTCCTATGATTATTTTCTCCCTATTCTGCATTAAAACTGCTATTTAAAGCCCCCATGCAGTCTTTTTAATTGTATTCTTAAATCATTACTATATGTCTAATAAATCACTGTGCGTGTTTATTTAAAAACATGTTTTCATTTATTTCCTTAAGGCTCTTTTTCCATTGAAATGCTCAGTCTGATCGTGTGGCGTGTTGATACAAATGTAAATATATTTACATACACAGCCCTGATTGGCGGATAGGATCTTCTAGACCAGGGGTGTCAAACTCATTCCACCGATGGCCAAGTGTCTGCGGGTTCTTTTTTTTTCTCCTTTCAATCAAGCCCCAGACAACCAGGTGAGAGGAGTTCCTTACTAATCAGTAACCTTAATTCATCAATCAAGTACAGGGGAGGAGCGAAAACCCCCAGACACTCTGCCCTCCGTGGAATGAGTTTGACACGTGTGATCTAGACTCTAGAGCCCCCAAACTCAACTCTGGACCTCGAAGCCAGTTCCACTGCTTTTTTTTTACATTTTACCCCTTTAATCAGGCACTGATTTAGACCTGGGACACCAGGCTGGTGTAATACATTTTCAGGTAGAACAGAAAACCAGCAAGCTCTGGACCTCATAGGGTAAGAGTTAAATACCCCTGGACTAGATCCTTCCCGCTTACCCCTTCAAAGTAGGAGGATACATATGCAAATAAAATATGACTGGTCATTGGTCAGAATAATCAGATCCAATTATGATGTCATGCAATGGGCCAAAAACTCTGGAATGCCAATATAGAACAGAAGTTCATTAGTTTACATGAATTCATGCTTTTTTAGTAGCAGCATTCCCCTATATGAGAACTAGGGGAAGCACTCGGGTGTGTTTTTCCAAGTGTGTAGCTGACATGTTTCTACTGGATTTACATAAGAGACATATCACATTTTCCCATTTCATCATCAACATTGTCTTCCTTCAATCACTTCACTGAGTGCCGTCCAAACAGGAATTATTGTTTATAGGAATTGTGCAATATTTAAAAAATAATCTTCAGGACGTCACTCTTTTAGACTGAGGTTGATCACGGTTCTTTATCTCCTATAGCCTCTTGTCTAGCATTTATAGTACATAGACTGGCTTAGATTAAGGACCGGCTGGACTATCAATAGAAAGCACAGAGTAGATTAGATTAGACAAAATTAACAGAACTATTTACTGCAATATTGTAAATAAGTCTGTTTTTTTTGCACTGAAGTAGTAAGAGAAGCCACCTGCCACATGACATACAAAAGCAGAATGCATAGTTTTGCTCCTCATTTTGCTGTGATTGTGTAACAAAGTCACGCTAGGCCATTAATTATAATGAGTGAAAATGCACCAGGTTTTACACTGTTGAGCGTTATAGTAAATAACAAACTCTAAGCCTGCGGCACACCAGAGCGGGCACCTTAACACGAATCACACGCGGCTCCCCTCGCTTGTTATGCTACTCTGAGGGAAGCGAAAGCAGCTGAGAATATCAAAGGGAGCTATTCATGAGAGCTGAAGGACTTTCACAGGTGGAATTATTCATGAAACAGTAACGTGTTCTCTCATCGTTCTGAAATGTTCACGTGTGTTCCCTCCTAGCCTCTCCTCAAACGAAGTGCAACGAGGACAACTGGCGTGAAACCAGACGCGATGCCAATGTTATCCTGTTTGGGAGAATAGATAGATTTTTGAGCAGAGGAAATTGCTTGTATGGTATGAAATGAGTTTGAATGAAATGTTGTCCTAATCTAATTGCGGTTAGATTCAGAGTTGATTGAATGCTCTGTTGTTAGTTTGCGCAACATCTGAAAGTAAGTCTCCAATTGTGCAGTATGATCCTTCCAAAATGCTGCTCTTGCTCCAGCTATCAAACACGATTACAGACATGTATGTGCTCTCATGCGACTTCATTCAGGCGATTCTGAGAAATAGCTGTACGTTCCAGAGGGGAAGTGAGGGGTGTGAGCCTATCACAGCGTGTCACACTATTCACATCAAAAACCCTGAGATATCAAACCCATCTGTATCCCTGAACACCTGGTCTGGAGGGAGGTTTCTCCTTTTCTACTTCTGGTAATATTAAACTAACAACATTGAACCTTGAAGATGAGTGAAATGAGAAGATTGTCTTGGATCAGGACACGGGGGAATATCTTGGTGTTCCCACACTAAATGTGTTGTAGTGAGCTCCTATGGTTACAGCATACAATATTGTACCAGGCTAGTGTAATACCACAGTCACGGTAAGCTTTCGTGACACACTGTTGACCGAAGGCTTCTTACAATTAAACCAGGTGTCCTATGAATGACATCTTCCCATCTCAACCGGGTGCCCTTTTATAGTGAAGAAAGCGTCTATGGGATGCCCTGTTGTGTTGATGTGCCTGTTGCTGTCAGTGAAGCGTCAGCGGCGTAGCTCACTATTTTCACACCCTTAGGAATGCGTCTAACATCCCAGTCCAAGTTCTGTCATGGTCTCTTGAGAGAGAAAAGGTTCTGGAAAACCGCTGAATGAAAAGAGATTTACAGAGAAGAACTGCAGTCTATTCCAACACGAAGATTGTACTGGCATACAAAAGAAGTTAGTTGTGTTTTGATGTTCGGTGTGGGTAATTAAGAGGGTGTGTGTGACATAAAAGGCGATTTACATCTCAGGCACACAGTGTGCTGTGCCTTTTGATTGTTCACACACACTCCCACAGCCCGTTAGGCTGCTGTGTTCATTATTAACACACTGCCCAAGTCTCTGGGAGGACTCACACAGTCAACACTGCTGTCCCATGAATATAGAGACATTTCATGTTTTTCACACTGTATTCATACACTGTATTCATACACTGTATTCTTGTATTCATACACTGTATTCTTCACATTGCTCATTCTGCAATGTCCCACTGTACATTGCAGTTTTGTTACACTGTTTATACACGCTGCGTATTTATATACTGGATTCATATTTATATGCTGGATTATAAACTGGGTGGTTCGAGTCCAGAATGCTGATTGGCTGTCAGCCGTGGTATTCCAGACCGAATACCACAGGTCTGACAAAACATTTATTTTTACTGCTCTAATTACGTTGGTAACCAGTTTATAATAGCAATAAGGCACCTTGGGCTTGTTGTATATGGTCAATACACCATGGCTAAGGGCTGTATCTATAAGGCCACAAGGCGAGACCCAAATGCAGACACAGGAGGCAGATGGTTGAGCTCCGATATTTATTATAGCAAAAGGGGGAGGCAAAAGGCAGGTCGGGTACAGGCGAGAGTTCATAAACCAGGTCAGAGTCCAAATGGTACAAGACGATAGGCCGGCTCGAGGTCAGGGGCAGGCAGAGTGGTCAGGCAGGCGGGCTCAGAGTCAGGACAGGCAAGGGTCAAAACCCAGGAGGGTGAGAAAAGAGAGACTGGAAAAGGCTGGAGCTGAGACACAAAAACGCTGGTTGACTTGACAAACAGACGAACTGGCACAGAGAGACAGGAAACACAGGGATAAATACACCGGGGATAATAAGTGACACCTGGAGGGGGTGGAGACAAGCACAAGGACAGGTGAAACAGATCAGGGCGTGACAGTATCCAAGCACTCTGCTTTGCGTCGTGCATAAGAACAGCCCTTAGCCTTGGTATATTGGCCATGTACCATACTCCTTAAGGCCGTATTGCTTAATTATACACAGAGTGTACAAAACTTTAGGAACACGTGCTCTTTCCATAACATAGACTGACCAGGTAAATCCAGGTGAAAGCTATGATCCCTTATTGATGTCACTTGTTAAATCCACTTCAATCAGTGTAGAAGAAGGAGACAGGTTAAAGAAAGATTTTTAAGCCTTGAGACAATTGAGACATGGACTGTGTGTGTGTGACATTCAGAGGGTTAATGGGCAAGAATAAATATTTAAATGCCTTTGAACGGAGTATAGTAGTAGGTGCCAGACACAGGTTTGAGTGTGTCTAGAACTGCAACGCTGCTGGGTTTTTCATGCTCCACAGTTTCCTGTGTGTATCAAGAATGGTCCATCACCCAAAGGACACCCAGCCAACTTGACACAGCTGTGGGAAGCATTGGAGTGCAACTCCGTATTAGGAAGGTGTGCTTAATGTTTTGTGTATCCTGGATTCTTATTCATATACTGTATGTTATGTTAGGAGCTAGTAACTCAAGCATTTTGCTGCACCCACTATAGGGACCCATTTTAACATCTGCAAAACTGTGTACATGTCCAATAAAGTTTGATTTGATTTGAGGAGAGACAGACTCTAACTAGAGGGTTGATAGCTGAAGATACACACTGTTCTTCCTGTTTGGTACGGCAGGGTGTTATTCCAAAAGACAGGTTACTCACATGCCTTTTGTCTCTAGTCCTGGTGAGCCCTCCCCCACCCCTTTAAACTCCAGCAGAAAACGAGTCACCTGGTAGCTTTAGAGTGGTTTTTACAAGGGGCAGTGGCACCCCCATTTCACCTGTCTCTGGGAAAGGAAAGCATCTGGGAGTTTTTGAAAGCGTAACCATACACCGCCCCCCCCGCCCCCCCCTGCTGCATGCCCCTCCATGCAGTGTACTCTACTTACAGCCAGCTGCAGAGGTGTGGAGGAGCACACAGGAAGTGTGTGTGTGTGTGTGTGTGTGTGTGTGTGTGTGTGTGTGTGTGTGTGTGTGTGTGTGTGTGTGTGTGTGTGTGTGTGTGTGTGTGTGTGTGTGTGTGTGTGTGTGTGTGTGTGTGTGTGTGTGTGTGTGTGTGTGTGTGTGTGTGTGTGTCAAATCTAATTGTATTTTTTTGTATGCGCCGAATACAACATTGTCTGGACATTTTATTTTGTAGTAGTCTGACCAGGTCACCAGGTAAACACTACGAAATATGAGCTTGTAAATATGCTTCCTTACTTTGCACGAGAGCGGCTTGTGCACCAGTTGATTCATCCAACCTTTTAAAATCATATGTTTTTTGTCTCGCGCTTTTACGAAGCATCAAACCCCATGTCTCTCTTCGGGGAATCTTATCATTGATTCTATATTTTTCATTTTGAACTGTCTAAGCTTGAATACAATGTTGAGAATTCTCCCCGTGTTCCATTCCCTCCTGACATGAGCTCTTTTGTTAGCGTATGCTTTCACTTCTTCCTGAGCAGAACTAATATGATCAGAGTTGGCATGTTACAGTTCAGACTCCGACAGCAGAGTTATGTAACTGCTGTTTTAATGAGCAGCCTCTCACTGCAGCAGGATGATCCCCAGTCAGGCCCCCCCCCATGTGCCCAGGCGTTCTCTCTGACCTTGCCCTGAACTCCAACTCACACTCAGTCCACTCCACACTGACCCCTCCCTGGGACCGCCCGACCAGGCACAGGGGGGCTACCCATCACCCACAACATCCCGCAAACTCCTTCGCTCTCTCTCTCGTCTCTGTTCCTCTCGCACACACACACACACACACACACACACACACACACACACACACACACACACACACACACACACACACACACACACACACACACACACACACACACACACAAGCCAGTGTAGTAACCTGAACAGAAGGCGCTCATGCTTTGGAAGAGATATGGATGGGAAGAAGTAGAAGCCAAGCGGCCTGTAGAGTCAGGCGATGGTAAAGAGGGAGGTCTTCATCTGGAGGGCAACAAGGGCAACTCTCCGCCTGGCCCCTGCATGTTATTCTTCCATTAGAACAAGGGATTCACTTGCTCTGGCTGGAGAGGCCCTGAACACTGCAGAAAGAAAGAATGCTTTTTAAGGCTGGAGCTGACCAATGAAACATATTGTGAGGAGTTTTTATTCAGCCAGTGAAATGCAATGAAGTGGAATTAATGGTGTAACCCCAGGCATAATAGCCATGCCGTGTGTGTGTGTGTGTGTGTGTGTGTGTGTGTGTGTGTGTGTGTGTGTGTGTGTGTGTGTGTGTGTGTGTGTGTGTGTGTGTGTGTGTGTGTGTGTGTGTGTGTGTGTGTGTGTGTGTGTGTGTGTGTGTGTGTGTGTGTGTGTGTGTGCGCGAGAGAGAGAGACTGGTCTTGCTTGCTTCTCTCCACAGCGTAGCACTTTTAAAGAACCACAAGAATGACTCCAATAACATATATAGTCCTAGAACATGAACAACTTGAAATGAGAAAAACCCATGCCTATTGTTTAGTTTGTGGTTTCCCACAAAGAAAAATACATTTCAAGTGATGGATTCATGATGGATTATGAGATTGTTTAAAAGAGAATGGAATCACATCTCTTCATATTTGAGTTATTTTAATTCACACAGTAGGAAGGAGAGCGGGAGACAGAGGGTGGAGAACATTCTCTCTTCATATTTGAGTTATTTTAATTCACACAGTAGGAAGGAGAGCGGGAGACAGAGGGTGGAGAACATTCTCTCTTCATATTTGAGTTATTTTAATTCACACAGTAGGAAGGAGAGCGGGAGACAGAGGGTGGAGAACATTCTCCATTCAGTCATCAGTGTTAATACTTGACCACACATCAGCACTTGTTTATGTATTGAAAAACAAGATAACTTAACTAATGTTGTTCTCCTCTCTCTGTCTGTCTCCAGCCAAGCCAGTGCACCAGTGCAGCCCTCTCTCAGAGCCCTAGCTATGTGGAGCTGTATAGCTTACAATGAGACGGACTCCAGCTCCGAACACCGGCTCTGCCAGGACTTTGGCCTCGTCCTTTCCGTCTTCTCCTTGTTCTACCTCATGGTGTGCTTCCCCATAGGGCTCTGCTACAACGCCCTGCTGGTGGTGGTCAACCTCTCCAACAAAATGTCCATGACCATGCCAGACGTCTACTTCGTCAACATGGCCATCGCTGGCCTGGTCCTCAACCTGGTGGCCCCCGTGGAGCTGCTAGGCCCTAGCTTCACACGATGGCCTGTGTGGGAGTACAACAATGAGATCTACATCACCCTGCTCATCCTCTTCAATATCTCCTCCCTGGTCATCATGTACTCCACCACCCTGCTCAGCCTGGACTACTACATCGAGCGAGCGCTGCCGCGCACCTACATGTCCAGCGTGTACAACACCAAGCACGTGTGCGGCTTTATCTGGGGCGGCGCCGTGCTCACCAGCTTCTCCTCGCTGCTCTTCTACGTGTGCAACCACGTCTCTACCAAGATCATCGAGTGCTCCAAGATGCAGAACAAGGAGGCTGCGGACGCCATCATGATGTTCATCGGCTACGTGGTTCCGGCCGTGGCCGTGCTGTATGCTTTCGTGCTCATCCTGCGCATTAGGAAGGAGTCCACCCCGCTGGACCAGGACTCATCCCGGCTGGACCCTTCTATCCACCGGCTGCTGCTGGCCTCTGTCTGCATGCAGTTTGTCCTATGGACCCCGTACTACATGACTCTACTGGTACACACTATAGCCGGGGCGCCGGGGAGCTACGGCAGCAACAACAAACAGCGGCTCACAATTTACTTCTTCCTGAGGTGTCTGTCGGAGCTGCTGGCCTTCTCCAGTAGCTTCGCCATGCCTCTCATGTACAGGCAGATGAACAAGAACTTCTCCCACAAGCTGCAGCGGCTGCTAAAGAGGCTAAACTGCAGGGACACATCCTGCCCTCACGAACACTCCTCAGTGCAGCAGGTGGCGACGTGAGACAGGGCCAGGCCTTACCCAGGCTGCACTTATTATCACAGACCCCACAGAGCCCACAACACGTGGCCTTAGAAGTCAGCCACAGGTCCACTGCTGCCGCTCTGGCTGGAGTCTTGACTTTTAATGAAACTAAGGAATCTTCAGTGACTTTCTAGAACTTGACTTTCTTTGTCCAGTTCTGTAGCGAGAGGATGAACCAAGTAGAAACCACTAAGTGCATTAGCAAGCTTGTCACTTGGATACTTGGTTGTGAGATTGGGGGCGCAAAGCCGTTGTAATGCGGTGTCTCTTCTAATACACACATGGGTGATTCACCAACATAGGCTGTAGAGATATTGCGCTGCACACCAAAACTGACAATGAGTTATACTTTGGAGTAACAATTGTTTTTATATCTCATGTGTCAATCAGCATGTTACTACTATGCATGTAGCTGGTAGTTGGTAGGAAGTGGAATGCAACCTGTTTATGACCCTGTCAGACCACCCAGTGCCCCAGAGCCTGAGGCCATGTCTCATTGAAGAGTTCCTGTCCAGCCTCGGCCACACAACTCTGGAGGGGTCTCAAATGGCACCCTATTCCCTACATAGTGCATTACATTTGATCAGAGCCCTGTGTGTCCGGTTAAACAGTAGTGCACTATATAGGAAATAGGGTGCCATTATGGACACATCCTCTGTCCTCCACTGTCTGGCACCTGGAAAAAAACCTTTGAACGCTCGTCACCCTCAGCAGTTTACACAGTACTATACATGTACCTGGTTTAATTTTACACCCCTACGGCATTACATAGGATCATGTGAACTACGGAGAGAACTCTCCACACAGCTTCTATTCAGGGTTCAGGCATGGCCAACTTACCTCTTGTGTCCTAGAATGCTCTCACTTATCTGGCTGCACACAACACCCAGTCATTGTGTGGGGAACATTTGCCTTGGCTCAGTTTATGTGATGTCTAAAAGCTGCTTAGAGGCACAGAAGTGACCTGCACAGCTGCTTTGCTATCTTGCTTCCCACTAAAGAGGAAGACTGTTTATATATAAAACATGTCCTATTTATATTTCAGCTAAATAATGAACACGTCCAATCACATTTCACTCTTGCCATGCTATGGTGATGTCCGTTATTGCATGTGATTATGTGATGGTTTGAAGTGTTGAAGTCTTTGTTGCTAAAATGAAAAGGTCAGTTTAGTCATCTCCACTTTGAAAGAGACAATACAATGATACGCTGTAACCCATTGTTTAAACATGTTGCTTCTTGCTACTGCTGGTGTATCCAGGCCACCTCGTGATAAGTATTGACTTAATTAAAAGCTCAGCAAAACCCTTTGAGTTTCGTGCTGAGGAACCCTAAAAATGAGTCCACACCCTGTTAATCATTATTTAAGCTCTGGTCAAAGTCCTCATTTATTACAGTTGAAATGCTCTTTCTGAGCAGTAGAGCAACAGAGGGACAGATATGTCACATGTTCTGCCCTGCTACTACCAGAAACAAACAAATGGCTTATGTCTAGACTTATATTGGCTCATTTTAATTCCAGGGTTGTTGAATGATGGTAGAGTTCACTGAAAATGTCATGCAAGAGCCAGAATCCTTTTTCATTGTATGGTAAAGTTAGTTATAAGCAATGTTAATCTACCTTTAGATATGACCGACAACACCAGGAAATAAAGAATGGTTAGGAACTGAAATGGGAAACAGTCAATTCTCACAGTTAAAGATTCAGTCCGAGATCTTAGGCACATCCAACTTCCTAACATATCATACGAAATGGATGACATGGTACACAATTCTTTTCTACTTTCAGGTACCAGTTTTGTCTCAAGAGCACTACTTTCAAAACTACTGGCTGAAATGATGCAAAACCTTTGGCACGTCACTTTAATGTGATTCTTAGTTTTCGAAGGACAGATTCCATCACCCTTTACCTCCCCTTTATGTTGTGCCGTTATAACCCACCAAAATGAGTATATATTTTTTAAAGAACCAGTACTGTATGTTTATGGGAAACGTTAGAGTATGCTATTCTTTTAAATCCACGTATATAAGCAGAGATAAGAATGTATTTTATTTCATGAGGTTTAGCTACATAGGGCAAGATGAATCCAGTTTCAGATGTGATGATTTTGTGACTGTGTATATACCAGTATATATGTATAATATGAAATATCTGTATATATTGTATGTTAGAGATTTACTGGAAAAACACCATGTCCTCTCACAGTATTATTTTCTCAAATATATATTTAGATACTGTAGCTTCAGTAATCTTCTTTATTGTCGGTTGAGTCAAAGACTGATTACACAATAAACTAACATGGGAATTAAACACAATGTCTGTTCTTTTAGTTTCTCTTTGTCTTGATGTTCACAGTGTTCTTTTGACATTTTTTGCTAATGTCAACTGTATCCAGTCTCCACGGTACATTGTCATGACAAATCCATGTCAAAATAGATGACATTGTCGTCCATTTCTGAGGGTATTCTTGTGTCAGTAAACAATGGCAAACATATTTTTCATTGCTGTTTGAAGCCATGGTGATAGGGCCAGCTATAGAGAGCAGAAACCACACTTATGTGTCATCTTGCAACATACTGTAATTAGGTTTGGTTGCCCATCTACAGAGCTTGATAAACCATAGCCATTTATACTGTAAAAAGAGCTTGTTTCTCCCATTGGCAGCTGGGTCTCTTTTTGTTTCAAATCAACACACTAATCACATGGGACAGGCTCAGACAATCCCACCTGGGACCCTGTGACCTGGGGGTGTTTCCCTGCGTTGGTCCAAATACAGACCTGTCATGTTTTATATCCATGTGGTTGAAACCCAGCCTCGTCAACAGCAGGATCTACTTAAATCACCCGCACATTTTGAAATGAATCGATGCTATTTATATATTCCTATGAATTTAAGCCCCCTTTAGAGAGATGATGTTATTATGGGTTGATATCCCCTCCCCGATGTCCAATTCCAAGGTTAATGTTGAGCTACCGTTGTGCGCTATAGAGGTTTAAAAAAAAGAAGAAGAAGAAGAATCTGTATGACAGCGGGACACATTTCCAACGTTAATTTCTTCATATACTGAGACCTAGAATAGACTCTCTGTCTGCATTGTAAACCCACTAGGGTAACCGTGGCTGTGGCACGTCCCTTTAACCACACTGTGTAAAACAGGAACAATCCAGGCGTTCTGTGAATTCTTTCGACATCCGTGGGCCTGGTTATACAGCCCAGTGTTGTTGCAATTCTCAACAAGAGCAATATTGTTCTAATATACGATAACCGTGTGGGGCAGCTGATGTGGGAGTCGTGCTGGAGATAAAGGAGTCCAAGGAAGCAGAAAAGTGAAGAGATTAAATAGCGAGTTGTTTTGTTAGAATGTCCAACCGAGAGGAGTAGAAGGAGTGTACACATGGTTCTGACGTATTCCAGCATGGGGAAAAGGTGACAGACATTAGATATAGCCCTGGAGACTTTGGCAGGGTTTATACTCAACAGACCCCTCACACTAACTCAAACCGTCTCAGTGGACATTTGTAATTACTTTTGAGGGGATGAAATTTGAGCTTAACCAAATGAAAGCACCATTGCATAAAGGGCAACCCTTTAATCTACTTTAAAGGGATTCCCTGCTGGGGGAAAAAATTACTTAATGATCAGTTGCTGCTGCTTCAGCTACTGTTGATAGATACTGTAAATGTTCAGGCTTTAGGAAGTCCTGAGTCTGCACAGTCGTGCAACATACACAGTACATTACACACTACTCGTAGCTATAGGTCTTGCCAAACAGTGCAGCCATAGTTTAAAAGAGAAGGCTTAAAATACTACCGACTGTGCATCTGGAAATGATATGATAATGGAGTGAATTGAAAACAGTTGCCATGGAAGCAGTTCCCTTCTGAGAATAGGAGTTTCTTAAGGTAGACTCAAAATAAAGCAGTATTAAGAAAACAACACACTGACCATCATCCGTTTATGTTTCCCTCACTATGATAACATGTCAACCATTTTAGTTGCTGAAATAAATAGACTACTTTGTGGCTGCATGTCGTCATTTGTAGTTATTTCCATAAGTTAACAATGGTCTGTACGATAATATCCATCGGTCGATATACTATATTCTGTGTGTCAGCTGCAAGTTCCAAATGGGAGAGGGAAGCTGTTTCCAAGAACACAGGAAGTCCTATCTAGGTGAAGAGCATTGAAACATGCTGCCAACGAGCCTGAGGACAGACAACAGGACATGACAAAATCAACTAATTGTCTCCCCTCAGCGCCATTGTCAGAGCTACACATGTGGAGCAGCCATCAAACAACAACAACCTGCTATAGCCTGGCCAGGAGAGAATGCTGATGTTCTCGATGAAAAGACGTTGGTGAGGTCACCATGTTTGCCACTGACCCCTTTACTAAATATACATAGCATTTGGCCAGGGGTTCCCTAAATTCATTGGATGAACAACAAGAGAAAAGCATGTATTTAAGCTACATGTTTCAGGCTGCAGAAATAGCATGAAAAGCTATTATACCAGCTAACAGAGGGTTAATGCCGTTAACACGCTAACATAGTATAATGAGCTGCTATGCTATTAACTGTGACCTGCTGTTAATTAGGTTAAACGGGAGCTCACTTGTGCCTTAGAACATGCTCGACCACCTATGTAGCTTGCACATTTGGTTTATCACTTAAACCTAGCTGTTTCGGTTGGCTGACACCATGATCCCTCACAAGATCTTTCAAAACACGCCAGTCGGTTCCTTCAATGACATGTACCAAAATCAAGTGCAAGACAAGCCTAAATTCTGTAACCTCGAGCACACTGAATCAGGCTTGCAGTCGGGCGGTATTTCCAGTCTTGTCAGTTGGCTAGGAATTTGCTTATCTCCTATGACAACAGCACTGTAGGACGGATGATGAGAGCAATGACCTAATGATCAGAGTGGAGTTGAACTCTGGCTACACTATTGTCCTGTCCCTGTAACTTCCTCTGACGGCTGATGACAAGCTGTACTACACAACATGGATTTGGGGTGGGGGAGGTTAACTTTAGAGACGCTCAGTGAAATCATCCTCCCTGTCCCACCCTATCCTCTACCCTCCGCTGGGAAGACAACCAGACCAAAGCAGATTTTTGAAACACTATCCACCCTCCCTCGCCTGCCAGCCATACTCTATGATCTCTACCTCCTCTCCCTCAGATGGGGACCAGAGAATAAAAAATACAATAACAATGAGAACAGTGTCAGCAGAATATCAAGCAGGGTCCTGGAACCGCTGGAGGATCCTGTCCGTGTCGGATGCCCCATCATGAGGCTGTGGTTGTGGGTCTGGAAGACTGTCAGAGAGCCAGCAGCATGCCAGGCAGAAAGGCCTGTTAAGTGAAGGCAGATGAATGTGTTCGTCTCCCCAGTTTATTGAAGCCCAATAGACCTCCCACCTCCTTTCCCCCAGAACCCACAGACAGAAAACTGGCACGGCACTCCACTAATAACATTTGGATGCTGTTCACATTGTCTTGTTCGTTACTTGTTGCGGTATGTGTTGTTGTTCTTTCTTTGATGGTGAGCCTTTCTTTTGTGCTGCCGTACCAAGGGGTATGAGTTGTGGAAGGATTACTGCTTTGACATGTTTTTGCAAGAATCACAACAAAACCCTCACCCTACCCCTCTTTCTTCATCCTATTATCAAACACCCACTCAAACTGAGAATCTAAGCAGTATGTCATTATCCGTCAGGGAGTACTATCAATGTACATCATATCATCTGTCTAATTAGCCTGTTAGACAGCCATTAACAATGACTCATTGTTATCAATAAACAAGGAACATGCTTACATTATGGCTCCAAGGATGTCCAATGTGGCACACAGATAGTCATTCTTTCAGATAATGTTGGTCTTTCCAAATGCAACACACACACACACACACACACACACACACACACACACACACACACACACACACACACACACACACACACACACACACACACACACACACACACACACACACACACACACACACACACACACACACACACACACACACACACACACACACACACCTCCTCCTACTCCTCCCAACACACCTTCGCCAGCGTCGGTGGGAGCCATTGGGGTGTCACCCAAGAAGACTAGTGCACTGTTCAAGGAGGCAGCTGGACCTGCTTTTCAGAGCGCACGTGCACAGTTCACTGTGGATGTGTCACAACAACAGCCACATCAACTGATCCCAGGTCAGTACCCTCTGACCTCTGCCAGGTACACCATGATCTCTTCTAACACTCGCTTTGCCAGGGAGGCACAAACAAGTCTGTTGTACTAGAAAAAAGGTGCTATCTAGAACCTAAAAGAGTTCTTTAGCTGTACCCATTGCAGGCCCACGGACCAATAGAAAAAGAAAAGAAGCTCAGTCGGGGTCTCAACTTACTGTTGAGAGTTAGAGTAATAGAATACAGTAAGCACAAATTATACATTTGGTTGTTCATCAGCAGTCACTCAATTAGCCCATGTCAGCTACATTTTTTTTTAGATTGGTAAGTTAGCAGCCAGCTATCTAAACTTGTAATAAGATGGTCGAATTATCAACCGGGGTGTGGCCCATTGATCATCAGTAATCATATTAAAAACTGTAAACATCCACCCTATTGGAAGAATTAGTAGAATTGCCTGAAACTAGTTATAACATTTAAAAATTATCTTTGCCCTATGGCAAAATGTGTAGAATTGCAGAAAACTTGCTTTTAAATGGAAACATTTTCTCTACGCCCCATGGCAAAATGTGCAGAACAGAGGAAATTAACTTGATTTGTTTTCTTCTCTTTGCTGTCAAGATGAGGCCACTAAAATGGTGGGGGTGGTGAGTTCCATTTTGTTGTGGCCCCTCCCCCATCAGCGTTGCCCATCCCTGCCATAGGAGAAACCTTTGAAGAACTCTATTTGCGTCCAGGTAGAACCTGGAACTAAAAAGTGTTCTACCTGGAACCTAAAGGATGCTCCGATGGGGACAGTCAACAAACCCTTTTGCAACCCTTTTTGTCTAAGAGTGTATGACCACTGTGAATCACATCTGCAGTAAACACACATTTTGTTGCTATTTTTCATAATATACAAGCTCTCTTGACTCTTGACACAACTATATCCACAAAAAGGATTTTGTTTTTGTTAAGTTCATAAATCATCAATTATTAATACTAGTGTGCCTCCCAGTGGTCATCCATTGATGATGCACCAGTTTTTGATAACAGTTTTTCTCAGTTGCTACAAACAATTTTTGGATCTGTGTTGAAACCTACAGAGTGCGAATTACACTGTGACATTCAGGGGGTCTCTGTTTTTCTTATTCTACAACAAGTCATGAGGTTTTCATCTGATTGTCGAACAAATCACTTAAAAAAGTAGGCTACCTGCAAATGTTTGTCCATTCCAAAATAATTCCAACTTAATAATATAATAATAATAATATATGCCATTTAGCAGACGCTTTTATCCAAAGCGACTTACAGTCATGTGTGCATACATTCTACGTATGACTTCCAAACAGTACACTTTTTGCATGTCTTAGACCACCTTTTGCATAACTTTAAATACAAATGTCATCAGTGAATACAAAATTCACTGCTAAAGACCTGCTCCAGCCTCATTGTGACCTGTTCATCATGTGTTTTTACTTGGCCTTTCACACGTGGCAGGAGAAGTGTGCTGGTTTCTAGTATTTGTTTTGTTCACAGAGTACTTACACATCATCCATATTCCCTCACTTAGTTTTATATTTTTCTATCATGAGACAAGTGTGCAATTGACCTTTCACCAAGCCCCCCCCCCCCCCCCCTCGGTTACTGTTGCAACCTCCGACAACATTTTCCCAGGACGCTCAATCCCCTCACAATGATCTCATACGGTGGTTCTAATACACAATTAAATTTAACACAGACTACCCCTTGCTAATTAGGAAACTCTTGGGTATGATGTGGTGGACTGTCATTATAATTACTTCACGGGAACCTGGTAAATTTGTGTTTTTAGTGTAGCTAGCCACTGAATGGCTCTGAATTCACTGTCAGCATGCAGTCAAAGCTATAACCCCTTGTAGAGCTAACTAGTGCTCTCAAGTCTTATCCTGATGTGTACAGAAGATGGGAGTTGAATTTATAACATTGCTAACTTAGCTAGCTAACATACACTACCTTTCAAAATTTTAGGGTCACTTAGATATGTCCTTATTTTTTAAAGAAAAGCTCATTTTTTTGTCCATTAAAATAACATCAAATTGATCAGAAATACATTGTAGACATTGTTAATGTTGTAAATGACTATAGTAGCTGGAAACGGCTGTTTTTTTAATGGAATATTTACATAGGCATACAGAGGCCTATCATCAGCAACCATCACTCCTGTGTTCCAAGGGCACGCTGTGTTAGCTAATCCAAGTTTAGCATTTTAAAAGGCTAACTGATCATTAGAAAACTCTTTTGCAATTATGTTAGCACAGCTGAAAACTGTGAAAAGAAAAGATTAAGATGGGTAAAAGAACACAGATACTGGACAGAGGAACTCAGCCTAGAAGGCCAGCATCCCGGAGTCGGCATCCCAATTAGCCAACTCCAATGGGGACAGCTAGTGGGATCCGACACATACATTAGACAAATACATTAGAGACAAAAGACTTTACAATTTACATTTACTTAAAAACATTAACATATGGTGCATCTATCAGTTCCACATACATGTCAGTACATACACACAACAAGTAGTTCACATGGTGGAGAGTTGTTGTGCCGTGAGGTGTAGCTTAATTTTGGGTAAATGAGACACAGAGCTAGCTAGCTAACCAAAAATACTCTTTCAAAAGGCTCTGCATTTCAAGAATCACAGTAGCGAGTAGCATACTATTCAATAATTTAGCCATTTAATTAAGCATTATTCTTTTGAGGAAAACTTTGCCATAACCCTCACTATTTTTCATGCTATTTGAACGCGAGCTTGGAGCTCTGCAATTGGTTAGCCAAAATTCTGAGGCGGGTAAATTGTGGTCATTGTTTCCTGCAATCCATAAATACTACTGCACCAAATTCTAAATTACCCCATCAGTGTCATACCACAATATAGAGAAAGATCTGTCTAATTGTTATGATTTTATAACAGTACTGTGGACATGCAGAGATGCAGAATAATAAGTTGGGTTATTTCTTACTGTTGGGTTATTTCTTACTGTTGGGTTATTTCTTACTGTTGGGTTATTTCTTACTCCTAAATCATCATCTCCAACATTGGGACCTTCCATTAGGAACTTTGCTTTGGTTTTAGGCCGATAGATTATTATCAGTTGTGTTCCTTGTATTCACTTTTCCTTATTCCTATTGTGGATTGGGTTTCTGTGTGCCAATGGAAAGTCTACAAAACTATGACCAAACCAGCCTTTATATTCAATTGGATTGTGATGATACCGATGAATGAATGCTGCATACAATGTGATGATTTATGGATAAAAAATAAAAAATAACAAATCATATTTCATTTGATGTGTATAAAATATGCAAAAAAAGGAGAGTAATTGCACATAATTCTGCACCTTTGGAAAGTTGTTCATGATTTATCATGATTTAGTGACTGCAAAAAAATGGGTTGATCTTCTGGGATTTTTAAAAGACTAACTTTCTGTTTTGGCTGCTTGGGCTCAAGAGATACAGTTGAAGTCAGAAGTTTACATACACCTTAGCCAAATACATTTAAACTCAGTTGTTCACAATTCCTGACATTTAATCCTAGTAAAAATTCCCTGTCTTAGGGCAGTTAGGATCACCACTTTATTTTAAGAATGTGAAATATCACAATAATAGTAGAGATAATTATTTATTTCAGCTTTTATTTCTTTCATCACATTCTCAGTGGGTCAGAAGTTTACACACACTCAATTAGTATTTGGTAGCATTGCCTTTTAAACTTCTGACCAACTGGGAATGTGATGAAAGAAATAAAAGCTGAAATAAATCATTCTCTCTACTATTATTCTGACATTTCACATTCTTAAAATAAAGTGGTGATCATAACTGAATCTTCACAAACTGAATCTTTACTTAATCTTTACTAGGATTAAATGTCAGGAATTGTGAAAAACTGAGTTTAAATATATTTGGCTAAGGTGTATGTACACTTCTGACTTCAACTGTAGCTTTTCTATTCTAGGTGGATTTTGGGCTGCTCTACTCTGCTAAGACATCCAAATGGGATGAGTTTCCTAAATGCAGAATGAAAGGATGTTGTTAAGAGATGCTACAGCTGAGAGAAGAGGGTCAATACCTCTGAATTTGTATGATGTGGTTTTGGTCATGATCCATTCAATGGTAATAAAGTAAAGGATAGGAGAGATGAGTGACCCTGACCTGTCTCACTCCAGACTGTACAGTGAACCACTTAGAGAGGGTACTGCCAAAGAGAATATACATGAAGAGGTCCAGAATCTGCTTCTCCAATAGAAATCCCTATCATGTCTGTAGTCGATGTCATAGAGACTTTAGCTAGCTAAGCTCATGCACAGAAACACGCCATCGGGTCGACCGGTCACGCAGGCCGTCAAATCAAAGGGACTTCTTCGATATAAAGCTGTTTTTGACAGAAATTAGAACATGTCGCTTTCACAAGGTTGTTTTAATGACATGATGAGCTACTTTACATTGGCTTGACTTTAGGTTGTGCCTTCACAGAAAAGTAACTACTAAGGAAGACAATTTTCTTTCTCTCAATGACTCCACAAACCCCACATTGGTCACTTGGAACTCTGGGTGTGAAAACTCTTTGGGACTACCCATAATGACTCTGCATTTGAAGTAGTCAAAAACATGTCCATGATTGTAAGAATACCATACAATCTCAGAATCTGTGGAGAGACCATACATCTATTGCATCCTTGTCATGTGCAGAATCATGCTTGCTCCTGCCTTAGCTTGGCTGACTCCATACATACATTTTCCGTAAAGCAGAATAAAAAATGATTGATTCCGCATTACTCCTAAACTGGGCTTCAAGTCGCAATCCAGTCTCCGTTTCATTTCATTTATCAGCTGGTTTACTTAACAAAAGGCACATCTCAAGGTGGTCCTCTATTGCTCCTCTATTGTTCCGGCAAGCAAGGGGGAGGCCAATGACATCAGAGGGCACCATGAGACCAACTCCTTGAATGAAGTTTGCAGTTATGTCAACAACAAAAAACTTTTTACTCAAAACATATTTCTTTAATTAATAAGAGTGTGAATACATTACTGTATTTACACATGGGATATTGTTTTTCAACGGGAAAGTTTTTTTTTTAAATAGCTGGAGTGCGTCTTTCAAGTATGAGGTTTCTCAAAAAAAATATATTTTATAAATCAACAACATAAATAATATGATACAGTGTACGTAGTCAGAAACTGTGATTTCATTGGATTTGTTCACATGGCTTTCCATGGCAGTCCACAATTCTATAATAAACTGAACTGTTTTTTTTATGTTGAGCATGGCATCACGTTGTGCATGGCTCCAATCAGGCCTTTATGGTAGAGAGGCCAAACGGAGGCCACTCCTCA
Source organism: Oncorhynchus gorbuscha (assembly GCF_021184085.1). Taxonomy (NCBI): domain Eukaryota; kingdom Metazoa; phylum Chordata; class Actinopteri; order Salmoniformes; family Salmonidae; genus Oncorhynchus; species Oncorhynchus gorbuscha. The sequence continues at coordinate 22,574,474 of NC_060188.1, read as the reverse complement.
GTAAAAGGCACATGAAAGCCCGCTTGGAGTTTACCAAAAGCCACCTAAAGACTCTCAGACCATGAGAAACAAGATTCTCTGGTCTAACTTTTTTCCTTCCCTGCAGATCCTCTCAAGCTCTGTTTATTTGTATAGGGAGTGTTGCTGCACAGCGATTTTCAGGTCTCCCCAGTGATGTGCAATCGGGTTCAAGTCCGGGCACTGGCTGGGCAGCTCAAGGACATTCAGAGACTTGTCTTGGCTGTGTGCTTAGGGATGTTGTCCTGTTGGAAGGTGAACCTTCGCCCCAGTCTGAGGTCCTGAGTGCTCTGGAGCAGGTTTTCATCAAGGATCTCTCTGTACTTTGCTCCGTGCATCTTTGACACGATCCTGACTGGGAAATGGGAGGGACACCGATCCTGTAGAGGTTTTAAGGCTTAAACATCCTTCTTTAACCTGTCTCCTCCCCTTCATCTACACTGACTGAAGTGGATTTAACAACGGACATTAATAAGGGATCATAGCTTTCACCTGGATTCACCTGGTCAGTCTGTCAGAAAGAACAGGTGTTCTAAATGTTTTGTACACTGAGTGTATAATTTTGTGTGGAAATAGTTTGTTTATGCCAACAGGATCGTTGTGTGTTAGCCTGTGCATCTGTACTGAGATCAGTTACACAATGCATAAAGAAATAAGCCCCCTGTGAAGAAGAGCTTCCTGTTTGTGTGTCAAGGCCAAAATGAGCAGCATCAGTCTGCCTGCATCAGATACACGGTGTGAATGGCGATGTAGAGCACTTAGTGTGGTAGTTACATGAGCAGTTCCGTTCCATCCACCAGATGGCCATATCTAAACACAGACTGGCTCTGTACACTGTCAGATAGCTCAGCTGTCACAGAGGCACGACACTATCCACCATCAACCGCAATAGGAAGAGGGACAGTCATAATATATTTAATAAAGTCTTCAATTGGGTCTACTGTCTGTGCCTGCCTGTGACTGACTGTCTGTGACCCACTTGCTGATGTTGAGGACCAATCTCACAGGAAGTGTTCAACTATAAGCCTCTTCGAAGCATCGTCTGGTGTCCATCCTTCTCTTTCTCTCACTCCCCCCTTTTCTCTCGTCAAAATGTATTCTGCTCGGGAGGTTAATTATCTTCCTTCTTTTTTTGCTTTCTCCCTTTACTCCTCCTTTTTTTCTCATCTTGATAACAAAGCCGTGTTGAAGAAACCAGAAGCCTCTAAAGGGCATCAAATGTAATTATGAGGAGAATGGGGCAAACTCACAACTCACCTTGCTTTTAATACATAGCGGGGTCAACTATTACCTGTAAAATATAAGGAAGCCATGCTTGGCTGTCCTCATTTGGCCTCTTGAAAAAGATCTGTTTATAGTCATGGGCGTTCACTAACAATTATCTTCTAATCTATGAGTATCCTATACAAAAACAGTTAGTGACTAAAACGTTTTGTGATTGAGAGCTCTGCATACCCTTTTGGGACTAACAAATCTATTTACCATCTACCGCCTGGTAAGCTTTCTTATCATCTGTGTTTTCCTTGGAGGCAGGCTGGTAAAAGTGGCATCAGTGGTATTTACTAGAGTTCCACATTAAAGCCACTCATGCCAGATTCCCTCCAGTTGGACCCAGTTAGGCTGTCCTATGCCAAATGTTTTTCAATGCTTTTCGAAACTAGTGAAATATGTTCACTATGCAAAGGAAACATTAAACAGATCTGCTGTGAACAGGATGTCAATGCAAACTCCTTTGAAAGGCATAACTAAGAGGAATGAGATATATGCCTATAAAGTATATACAGTACAGTGATGTATGACTATGACCTTATACAAACCATATACTGTGTTCTCTGACGGGATGTGTACAGCGCTGTGTTTTCCTTGCTCAGACTAGATGGACTATAGATGGACTATAGACTATGTACATAGAGACCTGGGCCAAGATACATCTGGAACCTTAAGAAGATCCCATAGCATCCACACACCTCGCTGGGTTAATAATTCGGTCACAGAACCTGAACGCCTGAACGCTTTGAGCAATTCAGCTAGGGTTCAGGAAGAGAGGCGTGAGGGAGGAGGGTAGAGGAGGAGGAGGGGGTAGATGAGTGAGGGAACAAGCATGGTCACAAATAAAGCAAGTTTCATGAGGGAGGAGGTCTAGTGTTTGCGTTTTCTTGAGCTCTCTCGCCTCCTCTTCTTCTGGCTCCCCTCTCTCTCTCCCTCTCTCCCTGGGTTGGGGTGAACAGCAGGTGGCGCAGGCAGGGAGTGCAGCCTCAGCTGGACACGGGGATTAGAAATCGGTGACACTCCACTGACTTCTGCACTGGAGCTTCACACTGGATGGACAACAAGCCCACCACGGAAAAGTAAGTGGTTTTCTCTGCTCTCCATCCCTGTGTGGTATTGCAGCTGTTTTATGACTATTACAGAGTTGAAGAAAATAAATGGTCTCAGATATTAGAAGGGGAAGGTCCAAACTTGAATTGGATGGGAGGTTTCAATCGATCAGGACCAGAGATTCATGGTATTTTTCCTCTGCTCATTGTCAGATTTAATTTCACTTCGATGGTGTTACAAATTAGACAGTTCAAGTTGTTATTTTTCAGATTTAAGATTATGTAATAAATGGGGACATTCGGGAGTTCTTTCTACAAAAAAAAATGAACATGTGTAGACTGGAGTGGATCAGCTGCCTGTTGCTTTTGGGGTTGATGGACCATTTGTACCTTCATGCCCAGTGAACAGAAAGTGATTTGTGATGTATCGTTTTTTTAATCCTCTCTTCATTTTTCCACACTAACCTACATGTCTGAACTGGTAGATTGACATCGTGTTTCCCTAGAGAGACAGGAAGCTGTCAAGTCTCATGTCTCACTAGCAACATGCATCTCTTCTTTTGTCCACAACAAAATAACCCCTCTTCAGTTTCTAGAGATAGATGCCCAGCTTGATTGCAATGGGGCCATTTGGGGAGCTTTTTGCCTGGTGCTTAAGCTTTTTTAGCTGGCTTATAAATGGGGTGTTATGATAAAAGCTGTATAATAACGCAAAATGGGGTCACCAGCCTTGCTTATAGACAGTGCAGATGGAGGATAAACAAATGACATATCAAGCTAATTAATACAGATAAAATGCCTCACATCATTCTGCCTCAGGCTATAAAAGTCTTGATAACAGTTTTTCATGTATGACTGTACTAAACGGCATAAAGGGTCAAATAAAATGTACCAGTATGTTTATCTTTTGAATCAGCCATCCATCTTGGTCCATATCAAAATAAAGTCCCCATGTCTAATCTAAGTGGGCTGGCATGTCTTTCTACACTTATCTGCCTTCTAGGGCCGCAAGTGCCATTTAATTGGCAATATGTTCCAAAACCATCACAGCAGTTTGAGGCTGAATTGTGAAAACATTAGAGGATGTATTGCTCCAAGCGTCAAATCCTTCATTCTGCTGGAAGTCAAAGCAGACAGTCAAAGTTTGTTTGCCAAAGGATAATGGTAATATACTGCATGGTTGGGTTAGCAAGGCTTCCTGGGTGTTTCTCAAATGGCTCAGAGGCTATTCTCCCTGTGAGATGAGATCCCTAGGTCTCATTTATCCAGTTTTCCTGTGCATACATGCTTCATGGCTGAGATAGGGCTGTGAAAGCCGGCACTCAGGGGAGAGGAGGCAGCATTAATATTGCAGAGGTTTTCCTCTGGGTGTAAATGAAAAGACTGAGGGTCTGAGTGTGAACGCATGCTAAAGGTCAAGGTTCCCTCTGCACTGACGGAAAACAGGCATGATATTATTTACACTGTAAAGGGGTTGCTGTGAATTGATCAGTAAGTTACAGGCAGCAAAGAAACATGTAAGTTACTGTATTTCATATTGCACACACCACATACCAGTTAAATTGGTACAGCACTCTTACTAATAGGTGGAACAAATATAGCCACTTACAAGGCACGCCTCAAAATATTTTAATGGGCCACAAACAACAATACCATGCAGCTAGTAGTGATTAAAAGGGTTTTGGTGCTCCAAAAAACACAGTACAGGGATGGATTACAGTACTGTTCGAAATACAGCAATTCTTTCCCCTCCTACATCATTTTCTCACAATGCACCATAATTTACAATATGCTGCAGTAAAAGGTTTCATGGTATTTTCCTGTTGATAATATCCCAAAATGACCATATAACTTAGTTTTCCTTTACAGTGTAGCTGAGACTATTAGCTAAGACCAACGTGGGGAAATTAAAATTGGGATAATGTGCAAAACAGTCAGGGTTAGATTAGCGTTGTATTTTTGTAAATAACAGCTGGTGCGTGATATCTAAGGAAGTCTCAAGGTATCCCATGACAAGCTAGAGAGTTTTCATCTGTATTTTTCGTAGCTGTATTCTGCCATAAGCAAACAGGAAAACGCTCACCCAGAGGTGGCTCTCCTAGTGGCCGGGGACTTTAATGCAGGAAACTTAAATCTGTCTTACCAAATTTCTATCAGCATGTTAAATGTGCAACCAGAGGGATAACAACTCTGGACCATCTTTACTCCACACACAGGGATTCATACAAAGCTCTCCCTCTCCCTCCATTTGGCAAATTTGACGATAATTCTATCCTCCTGATTCCTGCTTACAAGCAAAAATTAAAACAGGAAGCACCAGTGACTCGATCAATAAAAAACGTGGTCAGATGAAGCATTTGCCAAGCTGCAGGACTGTTTTGCTAGCACAGACTGGAATATGTTCCGGGATTCCTCCAATGGCATTGAGGAGTACACCACATCAGTCATTGGCTTCATCAATAAGTGCATCGATGACGTTGTCCCCACAGTGACTGTACATACATACCCCAACCAGAAGCCATGGATTACAGGCAACATCTGCACTGAGCTAAAGGCTAGAGGTGCCGCGCTCAAGGAGCGGGTCTCTATCCCAGAAGCTTATAAGAAATTCCGCTATGCCCTCCGACGAACCATCAAACAGGCAAAGCCTCAAAACAGGAACAAGATAAAATCATCCTACACCGGCTCTGACGCTCGTCGGATTTGGCAAACCCTTAAAGACTACAAAGGGAAGCACAGCGGAGAACTGCCCATTGACATGAGCCTACCAGACGAGCTAAACTACTTAAATCAAATCAAATCCAATCAAATTGATTTATATAGCCCTTCGTACATCAGCTGATATCTCAAAGTGCTGTACAGAAACCCAGCCTAAAACCCCAAACAGCAAGCATTGCAGGTGTAGAAGCACCTGTACTTCTATGCTCACTTCGAGGCAAATAACACTGAAACATGCATGAGAGCTCCAGCTGTTCCAGAAGACTGTGTGATCACTCTCTCCGCAGCCGGTGTGGGTAAGACCTTTAAACAGGTCAACATTCACAAGGCCACAGGGCCAGACGGATTACCAGGACGTGTACTGCGATCAATCCGCTAACCAACTGGCAAGTATCATCACTGACATTTTCTACCTCTCCCTGTCCGAGTCTGTAAGACCAACATGTTTTAAGCAGACCACCATAGTTCCTGTGCCCAAGTACACTAAGGTAGCCTGCCTAAATGACTACCCGACTACACGTATGTAGCCATGACATGCTTTGAAAGGCTGCTTAGAAAGGCATTATCCCAGAAACCCTAGACCCACTCCAATTTGCATACTGTACCAATAGATCCACAGATTATGCAATCTCTATTGCACTCCACACTGCCCTTTCCACCCTGAACAAAAGGAACACCTATGTGAGAATGCTATTCATTGACTACAGCTCAGCGTTTAACACCATGGTGCCCTCAAGCTCATCAATAAGCTAAGGACCCTGGTACTAAACACCTCCCTCTGCAACTGGATCCTGGGCTTCCTGACAGACCGCCCCCAGGTGGTAAGGGTAGGGAACAACATATCTGCCACGCTGATCCTCGACACAGAGGCCCCTCAGGGGTGCGTACTCAGTCCCCTCCTGTACTCCCTGTTTACTCATGACTGCACGGCCAGGCACGACTCCAACACCATCATTAAGCCACAGGTGGAGGGAGGAGGTTAATAAGGAAGGAGTGAGGGAGGGGGAGAGGAGGAGAAGGTGGAGAGAGGAGGAGGAGGTGGAGGGAGGAGGATAATAGGGAAGGAGAGAGGGGGGGAGAGGAGGAGGAGGTGGAGAGAGGTGGAGGAGGTGGAGGGAGGAGGTTAAGTTTGCCGATGACACAACAGTGGTAGGCCTGATCACCGACAACGACGAGACAACCTATAGGGAGGAGGTCAGAGACCTGGCCTTGTGGTGCCAGGAAAACAACCTCTCCCTCAACTTGATTAAGACAAAAGAGATAATTGTGGACTACAGGAAAAAGAGGGCCGAGCACACCCCCATTCTCATCGACGGGGCTGTAGTAGAGCAGGTTGAGAGCTTCAAGTTCCTTGGTGTCCACATCACCAACAAACTAACATGGTCCAAGCACACCAAGACAGTTGTGAAGAGGGCACGACAAAACCTATTCCCCCTCAGGAGACAGAAAAGATTTGGCATGGGTCCTCAGATCCTCAAACGGTTCTACAGCTGCACCATCGAGAGCATGGTTGCATCCCTGCCTGGTATGGCAACTGCTCATCCTCTGACCACAAGGCACCACAGAGGGTAGTGCGTACGGCCCAGTACATCACTGTGGAAAAGCTTCTTGCCATCCAGGCCCTCTATAGCAGGCGGTGTCAGACGAAGGCCCTAAATATTGTCAAAGACTCCAGCCACCCTAGTCATAAACTGTTCTCTCTGCTACTGTTCTCTCTGCTACTGCACGGCAAGTGGTACCGGAGCACCAAGTCTAGATCCAAGACGCTTCTAAACAGCTTTTACCCCCAAGCCATAAGACTCCTGAACATCTAATTAAATGGCTTCCAAGACTATTTGCATTTGTCCCCCCCCTCTTTTACACCGCTGCTACTCTCTATTGTTATCATATATGCATAATCACTTTAAGAACTCTACCTACATGTACATATTATCTCAATTACCTCGACTAACCGGTGCCCGCACACATTGACTCTGTACCTGTACCCCCCTGTATATAGTCTCGCTATGGTTATTTTACTGCTGTTCTTTAATGACTTGTTCCTTTTATTTCTTATTGTTATTTGATCATGTTTTTTGGTTGTTTTTTAAAACTTCATTGTTGGTTAGGGGCTCGTAAGTAAGCATTTCACTGTAAGGTTGTATTCGGCGCATGTGACTAATAAAATTGTGTTTGATTTTGATTTGAGATTGATCTAATCTAGGCTCTAAATAAAGTATTGTACATGATCTGTTATCAATAATAAAACTAAGCAAATGTAAAGTGAAGAAAAACAGCGACTGGAAAAGGCTGCAACAAACACTCAAAGTGGACCGTTTTATCTCAATCTCTTACTTACAGTTATGGCTGCTTTGCGTGATGTATTGTTGTCTCTACCTTCTTGCCCTGTGTGCTGTTGTCTGTGTCCAATAATGTTTGTACCCTGTTTTGTGCTGCTACTGTACCATGTTCTGCTGCCATGTTTTGTTGCTACCATGTTGTTGTCATGTTGTGTTGCTCCCATGCGGTTTTGTCATGTGTTGCTGCCGTGTTGTCTTAGGTCTCTCTTTATGTAGTGTTGTCTCTCTTGTCGTGATGTGTGTTTTGTCCAATATTTTAATTTTTAATCCCAGCCCCTGTCCCCGCAGGAGGCCTTTTGCCTTTTGGTAGGCCATCATTGTAAATAAGAATTTGTTTTTAACTGACTTGCCTAGTTAAATAAAGGTTAAGTGAATAAAACATTGATTGAACATTGATTTATGAAATGTCTTTACTGCGTCACTGTTTAGGAATATAAACATATCATCTCACGGATTAATGATATTTGCTTATCAAGAATATAACAAGGACTGTCTCTTACTTGTATAGAAATCCTGTGCCCTGCTCTAGCCAAAACATAAGATTTATAATGGTTTTGTTTAATGTTAATTAGCTTCAAATCTATTTTCCCACCATCTCACCAATTTATAAAAATTCAGTCTGGAGCAGGCTGAGCTAGGATTGGCTGAAGATTTCAAAGCAGCTGGTTTTCAATGAATCTGTTTAAGCCTGAGAATGTGCATTTTAATGTCCTTTGGTAACCACCAACGAACTTCGTCTCATCTCGGAATTAGTAGAGACAAACGGTTGAGTTCAACCATCATATATGATTGATTGCTGTGTATACAGTTCGATACCAGTAAATCTTTTTTTACCTGAGATGAAACCTCTGGTCCTTTGGAGCTTGATATGTGCTCAGTCACTAGACAGACAACCAGACATATGTCATTTGACCAAAGGCTGCTGAGCACATAATCCTTCTTTCATGTAATGACTTTCTTCTTCTGTCTTCTCCACAGGTCAGGTGTCACAGCAATAGCGTCACAGGCTGAGGTTGGGTGAATAAACATGCACATGGACTGGATGAGAAAATCCAGCACTGGAATCAGAACGTGTGAAAAACAAACGGCTCAAAAAAAGAGAAAGAAGCAAAGTCCCTAAGTACATGTTGGTCCTTAGGTTGAACCACATGGATCATTTAAGCCCTTAGGTTGAACCACATGGATCATTTAAGCCCTTAGGTTGAACCACATGGATCATTTAAGCCCTTAGGTTGAACCACATGGATCATTTAAGCCCTTAGGTTGGACCACATGGATCATTTAAGCCCTTAGGTTGAACCACATGGATCATGTAAGCCCTTAGGTTGGACCACATGGATCATGTAAGCCCTTAGGTTGGACCACATGGATCATGTAAGCCCTTAGGTTGGACCACATGGATCATGTAAGCCCTTAGGTTGAACCACATGGATCATGCAAGCTCTTAGGTTGAACCACATGGATCATGTAAGCTCTTAGGTTGAAACACTTGGATCATTTAAGCCCTTAGGTTGGACCACATGGATAATGTAAGCTCTTAAGTTGAACCACTTGGATCATGTAAGCCCTTAGGTTGGACCACATGGATCATGTAAGCCCTTAGGTTGGACCACATGGATAATGTAAGCTCTTAAGTTGAACCACTTGGATAATGTAAGCCCTTAGATGTGACCACATGGATCATGTAAGCCCTTAGGTTGGACCACATGGATAATGTAAGCCCTAGCAGCCTCTGCCGATAAGAAGGGGTGATATCAAAACATGGAGGTGCTGCTCTGTATCTGTACCCTCTGTCATCTATTGCTAGGCAAACATTGATATAAACATGGGGTCAGATAACCCTTAAACTATTTCTATATTATAAGAACTGACTTCTGTCAGCATGCAAATGGAGCATAGATGAGAGAACCTTTCGAGACAGAGAATCGGGCACTGACACGATTGAAATATGTAGGCTATATGACCTATGATTCAAGACCTTCAAAGCAAAGACACAGGCAGTATGGAAGTGCAGACCATCTCTCTGGTTCAGGCATATGTCAACGGTACGGAGCAACTAAACACCTCATATGACTACAACGTCACGGACGCGTCTGAGAACCCAGACACCTATCAGTTCTACACCATCGGCCTCTTCCTCTCCTGCCTCTACACCATCCTCCTCTTTCCCATCGGCTTCATTGGGAATATACTCATCCTGGTGGTCAACCTCAACCACAGGGAGAAGATGACCATCCCGGACCTCTACTTTGTCAACCTGGCGGTCGCAGACCTCATCCTGGTGGCAGACTCCCTCATCGAGGTCTTCAATCTCAATGAGAAGTACTATGAGTACGCTGTTCTGTGTACCTTCATGTCCTTATTCCTGCAGGTCAATATGTACAGCAGCATCTTTTTCCTGACATGGATGAGCTTTGATCGCTACGTGGCTCTGGCCAGCTCCATGAGCAGTAGTCCTCTGAGGACCATGCAGCACGCCAAGCTCAGCTGCAGCTTCATCTGGATGGCCTCCATCCTGGCTACGCTGCTCCCCTTCACCATCGTCCAGACCCAGCACCGCGGCGAGGTGCACTTCTGCTTCGCCAACGTCTTTGAGATCCAGTGGTTAGAGGTGACCATCGGCTTCCTGGTGCCCTTCTCCGTCATCGGCCTGTGCTACTCGCTGATCGTGCGTATCTTGATGCGGGCGCAGAAGCACCGGGGACTGTGGCCTCGCAGACAGAAGGCCCTGAGGATGATCGGGGTGGTGGTGCTGGTGTTCTTCATCTGCTGGCTGCCTGAGAACATCTTCATCAGCATCCAGCTGCTGCATGGCACGGACGACCCGGCCCAGCGCAGCACCTTCAGCGGCCACCTGTGGCACGACTACCCGCTGACGGGCCACATCGTCAACCTGGCCGCCTTCTCCAACAGCTGCCTCAACCCCATCATCTACAGCTTCCTGGGGGAGACCTTCAGGGACAAGCTAAGACTCTTCATCAAGCAGAAGGCCAGCTGGTCCGTGCTCTACCGCTTCTGCCACCACACCCTAGATTTACACATACCTGTGAGGAGTGAGGTGTCGGAGGTGTAACGCTGCAGGATCAGCAACATCTTTGTATGAAAGGTTAGGATGTAACAGAAGTCCAGGGGGGAGGAAGAGCTATCTGCTGCTGTGTCTACCCAGCAGGATCCTGGGAATTGTCTTCATGACACACTCAAGGCTTCCAGAATTCAGCTTCTTATAAGTGGTAGAGATACCATGGAGGAAAACTGAAACTGACCATGAGGCAGCCATTTTGTCTCCTGTAAGCGCGGGTGGAGAACACACGGTGTATCTTCATTAGATATAAATAATGATATTAGGGTAATGAATAAACATTTGGAAAATGGAGAAGGCAAATTGATGAAAATACCAGGTTTGGTGTTCTTTCAATGTCTTCTCTTCGCTTATCAAAAGATAAAGTCATTATTCTAATGTAACAAAGCTATACCTGTCATGAAACCGCAACAATCTACTCAGAGAAATGGCGGTGAGGGAACAAATTAAAACAGACACATCAAAGGGACCAGTGACTTGCTTCTCCTTGACCCTAGTGTGGTTATTGTAACACTGTATACTGCTCAGAACTGTTTGGGTAACCCATAAGACTGCTAGACACACCTGTTGTCGGATCGTTTTTTATGTACTGACAATTCACTGTATTGTAAGTAGATGTCCTTTTCTTTGTTTGCCTGTGCAAGCAATTGACCACTAACACCACTTTTATTTAAATAAATAAAATAAACATTTGTTTTTTAGGAAGCCGTTGAGAAGCTCTTTGCTGACATAGTACTGACAACCTTACGTGTATTACAAAAAGTGGAAGTAAAAGACAGGATATGCCTTCCACAAATCTAAACAAATCATTTTTCTACATATGAAAACAAATTGTAGGTGGTGACCTGCTGCATGTGCCCAGACGTCAGAAAAAAAGCTTCTTTGCCTTTGATTTTCTCCTACGTTTACAGAATTCATTTGAAATGTTTTTAACAAAAATATTCTTCAAAATCAAGGTAGATAGCAAAGGAAATGAATGAATGCTCATTTTCCTCAAGGATACACAAACAGTCGTGTGCCAGTGCCTTCAGTATTCGAAGAACGCTAAATATATCTAGTCAAGACCGTTACTCATTCTAAAGACGGATGCTATCCACAGTATTATGACCCTAGTTGTCAACTCCTGTTTGCCTGAGGCAGAAACAAGGAGGCAGGTGTTGTCCGGAGCGGAGGAGATGTGATTTATATGTAAAAACATTACTCAGCGAAGACGATGGAGGCGCTGCTATCATCTCTTGTGTTTACTCTCAGTCTCCAACAGTTTCAGTCATTCTGAAACTACAGTGAGCAGGGACAGATTTATTTACCAAATGCTTGTTTATTTACCAAATACTATTTTGGGTAAGCGATGAGGGTAAGGGTTAATATCCCTTTAAGTATCCTTTTTCTGTCTTGCTAATCTGTCTGTGAAATAAGGCTGAATAAAGACCAGATCTTTTAGTTCTTGTTACAGTTGAGAGTATGTACAGTAGGCTACTTACTGTAAGGAGTCTCACCTGCTCCTGTTTTGCTGGAAAAATCTCCTCAATTACAGGAACCCAGCAAAAGGACTGCTCCTCTCAACTATTGTTCTCATTCACTGTAAACACAAACATTCTGCAGAAATACACCAATCTTTGTAAGCTTATGCCATGACCCTGTTAACCCTTATTGAACTCAAGACCCTCGCCTCAGTCATTACCGTGTATGGAATCCTTACTGTGCATTACGGTGCATCCTGAGAAAAGTATCCATTTCCCATGAATGTAAAAGGAACTAAGAGAAAAACAAACAAATACATTGGATTCCAGTAATTGCAGTTCCCAGCAGTTAGGTTTTTGTGCTATTTGCTTGTGTTTGTGAATTACTCCTAGGTTACTCAAATTGTAACAATCCATTCTATCTCTAATTTGAATCTGGGGAAATGATGGATTAGTGCATGTGTCAGATATCGTTTGACTAATAGGCCTACTTACTGAAACCACAACAGAAGAGGCATGGTATTTTTTTTAATAGGCATCATAAAATATCTTATAGAATCTGCCAACAAGCCCTTCTATGTGCGCCTGAATTCCCACGCGTGAACCACCCATAACAAGCAAACTAATTTATATCAAGATATCAATAATAGCATAGTCTGGGTGTCGCTTCCGTGGCATTTCCTTTCCACCAACATGTACACATCGATAATCTCGAGATTTGAGATGTCAACGTTTGGAACCAGTTCAGCTCATCATTGGAATATGTGTGCTTGGTAGTAGTGTGAGGATTCGGAGAGAAATAACTTTGCACAGTATGTAACTGCCATTGCTAGTCATAGGCAATTTGAGGTTATGTACTTCGGGATTATGCAACAGGCGGGGGCCACTCAAACAGGATGGCAGTGGCTCATTTGGGTGCCACCACTTTGTAACATTTATGGCCTAAACCCATGTGCGTTGCACATTGATTTTCTTTTAGAGTGTCTGGCTAAAAAAAACAGGGCATCAAAAGCTGGGTTCCTAGTTGGAAGTAGACAGACTATCATGATCAACTTGTTTCTTACCTTGTAATAAATACTAACAATACACACTATCAAAGGAGAAATAAGGAGTAGTACTTAACAAACGATTCCTAATAATTACAAGGCAAATAAACACTGCCTACTAAGCAACACAAGAGGAGGTGAAAAACCTTTGGACAGTGCCATAAACGTATTCATTGTGGCTCCAAATCTTCTGACGTAAATCCAGTTTACAGCCTCTGTTTATATCATTAACAGATAGAGCAAATCAATAAACAGTTAATGCGTCGGGTTGAATCTGACATGGCTAAAAGTGATCTGTCTTTTTATTACCATCTCATATTACTGTGAATTGCACCCTCTATCCTAAACAACATTTTGGGATGAATATTCTCAAAGCTACAAGCAAAAAACTACTTCGGTGTCATTCCAGAGAGCAAATAGGTTCCCATTGAAAAATGGTTTCAAGGATGATACAGGGCACGCCTGCATGTACTGTAGTCGGATCCTGTGGTTTAATTATTGTTCCTGTGGGTGTTGCTGAGACAACCTCCCTGTGGGTCTGTTACAGTAATGCCAGTGAGAGTTCAGTAAGTTACATTGTGTGTGAATGGGAAAGTGTGCTGCTGGGCTGGATGGCCAGCCTGTGGCTGTGGTAAGGCTGGGCTGTATTTGTGGATGGAGCTGCTCAGCGGGAGATGGCGGCTTGGCGTAGTCTGGGAAAAGCATGAGCCCAAACCACAAACTGTTTTTCCAGCTGTGATAATCCAGGCAGCCTGGGAAATCAGCTCAGAGCATTGTTTGAATAATTGTTTGTAGGGGGTCTTTCGTGAAAATGTCAAACTTCTTGTGGTACATGATACAAAGATCTATCCTTTTCACACAAAACACGTCATATCCTTTCAGAGTGTACCTCTTTTTGGGTGAAATAGCATGTTAAATTGCTTGAACATGAGAACATACAGGTGATCCTCTCTGTGTACACTTGTGAACCACATATAGCAGAATGTTCAAAAATACTAGTACGGGGCTGGGTATGGGTTATACAATGTTTGTATGAGATTTAGTAATAAAATAAAGATCCCTGTGAGAATGACCTGAGGATGTGACTATCAAGGAAGGCGACAGAAGGGACGAAGACAGGAAGATGAGTGAGTGATAACGCAAGAATGACTGACAAGTTCATTAATATACAGAAGCAGCGGCCAGACGGACAAATCCAAAAGCACCCCAGGTCACCCATCCCCTGGGGTGAGGCAGAGCTGGACCCGTTCGGCACACGTGTGGTGTACACACACACACACACACACACACACACACACACACACACACACACACACACACACACACACACACACACACACACACACACACACACACACACACACACACACACACACACACACACACACACACACACACACACACACACACACACACACACACACACACACACAGGGAGATATAGACTGTGAGAAGAGTTTGACAGGGGACTGTGAGCGCAGCTGTCGGGTTGAGTAGGGGTCAGAGTTGGATGTGACTGACGTCATAGAAAGCAGAAATGGTGTGACTTTTTCCTTTGATTTCTCTTCCGCATTTTTCTCTTTGAATTTTGGTTTGGTTAGACCCTTGAGCATGCTTGGGCAGTATAACTTGACTTTTAAAGATGACCAGAGTAATACACACTGACATTCTATTGCAAATTGAAGAAAGGTGAAACACATTTACCACAGCCAATGTTGGGAAACTACTCCAAAAATACAGTTTACCAAGCTGCCAATTGCTTCACACAAGAAGTTAAGCTACACTAAAGCAAACTTAAGGAAAATGTATTTTACTTAACTAAAGTTACATTGAAAACTTAAATTACAAATTGAACGACATGGAGTTCACTACTCCCCAACACTGACCACTCCAAGGAGTGAGAGAAGGCTGCTGCCATGTCAAAGTAATTAAGACTGGATAGGGCTCATGCATAATCGTATGACAATGCACGCTTGTGGCGCTCGGTAGATGAATAATGGATCTGACTCGTAATTGCATTTGTAAATTAAAATTATTCACAGAAAAATGAGAGGTGAAAAAGAAAGGTTGCATTCTGGGTGATAGAAGGGGCAAAGGATGATTTTTGAACGTATGCTGAGATACACAAGCGTGCATTCAAGCAAATGATTGGCTGATTTTGAGACAAGTTCAATTTAGACAGCAAGCACACATAAAATGAAGAGCGCACGTGGTGACGAAGTTTATGTACTTTATCAGAAGCTGAGCGAAAGCTTAATGTGTTTTCCTCCCTCCTCCCCCTTGCCTAGCAGCACCCCTGCTCTACGTATAGATTTGACCTGCTACAACATCTGCACACACACACACACGCACGCACGCACGCACACACGCACACACACACACACAGGAGATATAGTAAACATGGTTATGGATATGTCCGAGGTAGATCAGAAGAGTATGTGCTGTATGCAGCCACTGATAAGTGAGAAGGGTTGAGCAGGGTGGATATGGGCTTCATCTCCATCTTCAGTTCTATTTGTTTATATTATGCAACGTGATGAATCCCTGGATAAAGCACGGTCAGATAATACTACTCTTCCCTCTAGTAGCATACTAACCTAGCACTATTCTCTTTCTCACTCAAACATGCACACACACACACGCACGCACTACAATTGATAGAACATCCTGCGTCTGTTACGAACAAATGAGTGAAGAGGTGTGGAGTCAGGCGCAGAGAGCAAAAGATGTGGGAAAAACAACACGCTTTAATGTCCCGGAAAGATAACATGAACAAAAGTGGAAACACAAATGAACAGAAATATAAACGGACAGCGTGAAACCCAAATGCTAAAAAAAAAAAATACACTCAAACAAGGAAACAGGAGAACAAGCCCGCACGAAACAGAAGCGGGCTGAACAGACTATATATAACCCTATCCTAACAACCAAACAAGAAACAGGTGCTACCAATTAGACAGAACTAAACGAACACAGAACAACGGATCGGCGATAGCTAGTAGACCGGCGACGACGACCGCCGAGCGCCACCCGAACAAGAAGGGGAGTCACCTTCGGTAATATTCGTGACAGCGTCACTTTATTTGGATGAAGAAAATGCACTTTATGACACTGTTAAGTAGCATTATCACCATCCTGTGTCACTTTACTTGGACTAATAAAATACACTTTATGACAACGTCAAGAAGCATTATGACCACCCTGTGTCACTTTACTTGGACTAAGAAAATACACTTTATGACACTGTTAAGAAGCATTATGGCCATCCTGTGTCACTTTACTTGGACTAAGAAAATACACTTTATGACACTGTTAAGAAGCATTATGACCATCCTGTGTCACTTTACTTGGACTAAGAAAATACACTTTATGACACTGTTAAGAAGCATTATGACCATCATAATTATATAATCCAGCAGTGGTGAAAAAAGTACTCAATTGACATACTTGAGTAAAATTAAAGATGCCTTAATAAAACAAAAGTCCCCCAGTAAAATACTACTTGAGTAAAAGTCAAAAATAGTATAGTGGTGGAAAAAGTACAACATTGTCATACTTGAGTAAAAGTACAAAGTAAAAGTAAATGCTATACTTCAAAATCGTCATATTACTGTAAGCAAACCAGATGGCACTCTTTTTTTTCTGGACAGACAGGGATACATTCCAACACTCAGACATAATTTACAAACACACTATTTGTGTTTAATGAGTCAGCCAGATCAGAGGCAGAAAGTATGACAAAGTGTTATATTGATAGGTGTGTGAATTGGACCATAACTCTGTCCTGCTAAGCATTCAAAATTTAACTAGTAGTTTTGGGTGTCAGGGAAAATGTATGGAGTAAAAATTACATATTGTCATTAGGAATGTAGTGGACTAAAAGTAAAAGTTATCAAAAATAAAAATAGTATCACAAATAGACATCACAAAAAAATGACTTAAGTAGTACTTTTTTTGCCTAAGTACTTTACACCTCTGTAAGCCAGATAGGCCTATCACGTACATGCCCTTATGCCAATCATCAGTCAAAAAGAGGGTATCTTGTCCTGCTCTTGAAATCTGCTTCTGCTTCTGCATTCATTACAGTCATCTGAAACAGAGCATTGGGGTAGGTGCATGTCTGACATCAATCAGTGCACAATTACAGAAATAATTTAATTGATTAGGTTTCCCTCTCCAAAATTACAATTGAATGTAGGCCCTACACATACAACAAGTGAGCAAATTTTACAGCAGATGGTGTTAGCAAACTGTAGCATATCCTACCTGTGTTGAGTTTCAATCAAAGCACATAATGCCTAGTTGTGCGTGCTGTTGAGTTGTAGCCGCATGAGAGAAAAACGAGACCATTCGCAAGTAGTGCAGTGCCCCCTGCAAGGAAAGAGAGAAGAATGTGCAACTGTGTAGGTATTCTCATGAGAATTCTAGCATGTAAATCTTGTTGGGGCAAACTCAACTTTTTTGGGGTTGATGCATGCTAGCAAAGCCACTACACAACACAACAGTAAACAATACATTAATTGCACTATAACAATAATGATAATTGCACTATTATGACAAACAGTGCCCACAAACTATTTGGGCCTACATAAAGTTGTTCCAACAGCAGAGCTTTCTTTTCAGCACCATGGAGTGAGCCCTTACCACTGCTACAACTGGCTATCAGCGGGCCTTGTTTGGAAGCAAAATCGTTCATTCGTTCATTTAATGCCTTTTTAAAAACATAGCTTATATGACTGACTTTCTTAAATAAATGTGGTTTCTCTACTGACAATTGAGATGTAAAAACTATGGCATAAGGGAATGATGAGCGAATTATGGGCAAACCATCATTTCGATTAATACATTAATGAGCGAGCTAAGACGGACATAGTCAAGATAACTATTTGTTCAGCACTTTTGAAGTGTACAGTGACAGAATCCAGGGCCGGTCTTACTGTATTCTCCCTGTACACCAAGTCAAAACTGTAGGATAAATAAAGGGGACAAATAATCAGCCAAGGAAAGCTCTTAGAATATTCGATGGTGACATTTCTTTAAAACAGGCTATAGGCTACATGTGCACCACCAAGTCAGAACAGTAGGCTAAGTTATGAGGGGAAAAGGGACTAAATTATTAGGGTAAGGCACATGGGCTACTAACAGCTTACTACACAACATACACTTTGTATTACTTTCTTAACTACAGTATTACATATCTCCCTGGCATATTGCATAATTTATGCAGCAGCATACAAGACATTTTTGGACCATTGTGCTGTGCTCACTTGAACAAGAAGGTGACGTGTTGGTCCTTCTTGTAGGCAAATTCTGTCATCAAACTTTGTTATAAAAGACTGGCATTCACTGGATTTATGGTGCTTTCAAGACAACTGGGAACTCTGAAAAGAACAAGGTCGAATCATGATGTTTGTGATCTTCAGGTCGGAGCTCTAGAAAGAGGCCCGTTCAAAACGTATTTTCCCAGTCGGAGCTAGTTTTTTCTCAGAGTTCCCAGTTGTCTTGAACTCACTTAAGTCTGAGATTTCCCAGTTCCGAGTTTCCAGTTGTTTCGAATGCAGCAGAAGTCATGCTGGATTGACAGCATGGCCAATGTATTCAACCTTTTCTGGCCCATGGTGTTGCGTGCGAATGTTTATTATTTTAAGCTTGGAAAAGAGACCCTTAAACCCAGACTTAGACCACACACCCTCTCCACCGAATAGCAGGAGAAGCAAAATATTGATTGCTTTGCAAGGCTTGCAGTTATCCACTGATTCCTTCCAAACCACTCATTGTTGAATTTGCCATTTTCAAATGGTTATGTAATGTTTATGTCCAATGCAATAGCCGATGAACAGCGATTCGTTTTATCTATCATTTATTTTCATATGACAAGGATTGAAAAGGATTTGCCAGTAGGTTGTCGACGTGATTCATGATGATGACTGCTTGTCTCGCTTGCTAGCTAACATTTTGAAAGTATGTGTACACGATCAGTCCAATTAAAGCTACGGTAGATTTAACGTGATTTGAGTCCCCACCTTTATCCTCGCTGGCTCCACCGGAACTCATGCAGATTGGACGCATCTCCCAGGCTGAGAGAGACCGCCGGATGAGGGAGCGACGCTGTCTATATTGCGGCAAACCGGGCCATCTCCGTTCCACGTGTCCCGGGCTCCGGGGAAACGCTCTGTCCCGTACAGACCGGGGGGAACTGTAATGGGAAACATAACCTTCTCCCATCCGTCCAACTCCCGTCTGCTCATTCCAGTCATCCTTTCCTGGGACAACCACAAGCTTCACCTTCAAGCCTTGGTAGACTCTGGAGCCGCAGGTAACTTCATGGATGGTGTCTGGGCGAAGGAGAATGGCGTTCCCTCTGAACCTCTAAGTGACCCCATGAGGGTTACTACATTGGATGGAAGCCCTTTGGGATCTGGACTTGTCACTCATGTCACTACCTTCTTGCGACTTTCAGTTTCACAACACCAGGAATTGATGAACTTTCATTTGATCTCCTGTTCCGAGTTCCCTCTCGTCCTTGGATACCCCTGGCTTCACAGCCATAACCCTCACATCGACTGGTCTGTGGGCACTATCAAGCAGTGGGGTCCTACGTGCCAAGCTACTTGTATTTTCACGAATTCCCCGAGTTCTACTCCCGAGTCTTTAGAATCCACCGACCTGACCCGAGTTCCCGAGTGTTACCATGACCTCAAACTGGTATTTAGCAAACAGAGGGCCACCATGCTACCACCCCATAGACCTTATGATTGCCCCATCGAACTGTTTCCGGGCACTTGCCCCCCCAGGGGTCGGATCTTTTCCCTATCTCCACCCGAACGAGCTGCTATGGATACCTACATCAAGGACGCTCTGGAAGCAGGCCTCATGCGTACATCTACCTCCCCGGCGGGAGCAGGGTTTTTCTTTGTGGCCAAGAAAGACGGTGGATTACGTCCTTGCATCGACTACCGGGGACTCAATGCCATAACCGTCCGTAACCGTTACCCGCTACCCCTTATGGCCACAGCCTTCGAGCTGCTCCAGGAAGCAGTTGTTTTCACTAAGCTTGACCTGCGGAACGCATACCATCTTATGCGGATCAGACCTGGTGACGCCTACTGGTCACTATGAATACTTGGTGATGCCCTTCGGCCTGACCAACGCCCCAGCGGTGTTCCAAGCGCTCATAAACGATGTGCTTAGGGATATGCTTAACATATTTGTGTTCGTTTACTTGGATGACATCCTCATCTTTTCGAGCTCTCTTCAAGAACACACAAAGCATGTCAGACAAGTACTCAAACGCCTCCTAGACAGACATCTGTACGTTAAGCCGGAAAAATGTGAATTCCATTCATCCCGAGTACAATTCCTGGGATTTGTAGTGGAACCCGGTCGAGTCCAAATGGACCCCAGGAAGGTAGGGGCGGTAGCGGATTGGCCCACCCCCAAATCCGTTAAGGAAGTTCAGCGTTTCCTGGGCTTCACTAACTTTTACCGCAAGTTCATCAAGAACTTCAGCTTGGTGGCAACCCCTCTCTCAGCTTTAACCAAGGGTGGCAATGCAAGGTTTTTGTGGGGAAGAGAAGCTGAGACTGCCTTCCAAGGACTCAAGCAGCGCGTCCTCTCTGCTCCCATCCTGATACTACCGACTACGGATGAACCGTTTGTGGTGGAGGTAGACGCCTCAGAGGTTGGTGTTGGAGCTGTCCTGTCTCAGAGGGGTGAACACAAGAAGCTTCATCCATGCGCTTTCTTCTCACACCGGCTTACCCCGGCTGAGAGGAACTACGATGTGGGGGATCGTGAACTCCTAGCGGTTAAGATGGCATTGAAGGAATCGAGACACTGGCTCGAGGGGGCTTCTCACCCGTTTCAAGTGCTTACGGACCACAAAAATCTGGAGTATATCCAGCAGGCGAAGCGGTTGAACTCTAGACAAGCTAGATGGTCTCTTTTCTTCAATCGATTCCAGTTTATCCTCACCTATCGGCCCGGGTCGAAAAATCTAAAAACGGATGCCCTGTTCAGAGTCTACGCTCCTGCCATTCGAGATGACACGGACATGCCTGTCCTTCCTGCTGCTAAGATCGTGGCTCCGATCTCGTGGAAAGTTGAGGATACCGTGAGACGAGCTCAAGCTATTGAACCGGACCCGAAAGGAGGTCCTGCCAATCGGTTGTTTGTCCCCAAGGCAGTGAGGACTCAGTTCCTTCTGTGGGGGCACTCCTCTCGCCTCATCTGTCACCCGGGCGTAGGTCGCACCTTGGAGTTCATCCAGCGTAAGTTCTGGTGGCCTACCATAAGAGGAGATGTTGCCACTTTCGTCAATGCTTGCCCCGTGTGCTGCCTGGGCAAATCTTCTCACCTCCGCCCGCAAGGACTCCTTCACCCTTTACCTGTTCCCCACAGACCCTGGTCCCATATCTCGTTGGACTTTATTACTGGCCTTCCTCCATCCCATGGCAATACTACTATCCTAGTCATAATCGACATGTTTTCAAAGGCGGCCAGGTTCGTCCCTCTGACTAAGTTACCTTCTGCCAAGGAAACGGCTAAGTTGGTAATTAATCATGTGTTCCGAGTCTTCGATTCCTCAAGATATGGTTTCTGACAGAGGTCCCCAGTTCGCCTCTAGGTTTTGGAAGGCCTTCTGCCAACTCATGGGGGCTTCTGCCAGTCTATCTTCAGGATACCATCCGGAGTCCAACGGCCAAACTGAGAGGATGAATCAAGAGCTGGAAACCACCCTCCGATGTATGACTCGTAACAACCTGTCCACATGGTCGTCCTTCATTGTTTGGGCCGAATACGCGCACAACACCTTGCGCTCCTCCTCCACTGGTATGTCCTCGCACGAGTGTCAGTTTGGCTATGCCCCTCCATTGTTCCCGGACCAGGAAGCAGAAGTCAGAGTGCCTTCAGCCTTGAAGTTTGTCAGACGCTGTCGGCTTATGTGGAGGAAGACCCGTCTTACTCTTATGCGTTCCTCACAGAGGTACCAACAACAAGCCAACAGACGTCGCCGTCCCGGCCCTACCCTGCGCCCCGGCCAGAGAGTCTGGCTCTCCACAAGAGACTTACCACTACGGGTGGAGTCTCGCAAGCTGTCCCAAAAATACATCGGTCCCTTTAAGGTTGCCAGGAGAGTTAACCCAGTTTCTTATCGCCTACACTTACCCAGATCCCTTAAGATTAATCCCACGTTTCACATTTCCTTATTAAAACCTGTTGTTTTTTCTCCCCTTGTCCCAGCAGACAGACCTCCCCCTCCGCCTCGTGTCATTGGAGGCCAGCCGGCTTATACCGTCCATCGGATACTGGATTCCTGCCGGGTGCAGCGGTCCTGGCAGTATCTGGTGGACTGGGAAGGCTACGGTCCCGAGGAGCGCTCCTGGGTTCCTGCCAAAGACATACTGGACCCTGACCTCATTCGTCAGTTCAGGGCCCTCCACCCTGAGAGAGCTGGTAGGAACGTCAGGAGCCGTTCCTAGGGGGGGGGATTCTGTCAGGATTTGGCCAGGGTTGTTCCGGTTTTTGGTCACTAGATGCCCCCATTGTGCCTTTTGACCTTTTGTTTTCCCTTGATCCCCATTATTATTTGCACCTGTGCCTCGTTTCCCCTGATTGTATTTAAACCCTTTGTTTTACTCAGTTCTTTGCTCTGTGTTTGTATGTTAGCACCCAGCCCTAGTACTCTGTGAACTCTTATTGATCCCGGTGGACTCTCTTGTGGAATTCTGTTTTTTGTTCTTGTTTGTTTGTTTTTGAGTATCTTTTGAGGCTTTTTGTGCTATACCTTCCACCTTGTGGATTTACCTTTTTGTCTTGGAGGATTACCTTTGTTCTTGTGGAATTCCTTTTGAGGTTGTGGAGTTACATGTTTTCCTGAAGAACTTCACTTTTTACTTCATTAAATACACCGTCTCAAGTACTGCTGTGTCTGCCTCATCTTCTGGGTTCTGCTGACTATTCGTGGCTCAGTTGGTTTAGTGACTGTTTCTCACTCCGGAGACCTGGGTTTGTATCCGGGTCCTGACAAGCTTGACCTGTAATGCTTTTCCAACAGTCTTGAAGGAGTTCCCACACATGCTGAGCACTTGTTGGCTGCTTTTCCTTCACTCTGCCTCCCACCATCTCAATTGGGTTGAGGTCAGGTGATTGTGGAGGCCAGTCATCTGATACAGCACTCCCATCACTCTCCTTCTTGGTCAAATAGCCCTTACATAGCCTGGAGGTGTACAGAACCCCCCTTGAAATAGTATGTTTGTCCAAACTTTTGACTGGTACTGTATATATGTATTATTGGTTTTTTTTGCAAAAAAATGACAGGTTTCCACTCTATTTTCCACATTTTGCCATGAGGCCGAGAGAAAGTTTTGCTGTTTTACAGCTAACCATAAGGCTGAGGCAATCATTCTAAAATCTCATTTGAAATGAAGTGTGTTTTTGTTGTCTTACAGTAAGTTTTACTATGCTCTTATATTTGGTTCTGATATGTACAATACTGTGATTTGTGATCTTGCAGACGTTGATTCAGCAATGATCTCACTTTATTAAACAAGCACCCTTCCCCAGTGTAGCCTGTTCTCTAGTAGAGTAGAGACTGGAGCGTAAAGTAGAAGCTTCGGGCCTTTAGCTGTCAGGAAGAAGGGTCGAGTAAAAGTCGAATCCACAGTAGGGTGAGAATATGTTCCGGATTGTGCGGGACAGTCCTGCATTTTGGTCCTTTGTCCCGCAACCAAACAATCAATGTCACGCATTTTATCAAAACAATCTAACACCACTAATTTACAAAAAAAATATTATTTATTATGTATTTCAGTTAGGCATTCACATCTGTCTCTTTTGCAGCAGAGAGGAAGAGGCGAAGCAATCGCCAAAATATGTCCAAAATAAGGCCAACGCGTTTCTTTGTGCTTATTTCGGACCTAATCTTTTCGCCTGCCTTTGGGACAACGACTCCCATTGTTAGGACACAGACATGGGCATCTCGTCATTATATACTGTAATGACCCGACTAGATCATAAAGGAACAATTGTCCAGACAGAGGCTTGAGTTTACGAATTGACGGTTTATTACACCAACTTTACACAGGCTACTGTTTGGGCCGTAGCACACGCCAAATAGATGACACAAGCCAATCGTGACCTTCTCTTGTGAAGCCCAGACGTAAGAGAGAGAGAACAAAAGCTGAACCTGGTCTTAACTTCCAATGCTCCACCCCCCTGCCCAACCCCCCTCCACGCCACTCCACCAACCACCAGGATGCCCGGCATCAGAACATTCCAGGCATTCCCGTGATTGGCAGATAGCAGGTTGATTGACAGGTTGGACCCCGCGAACACCGTGTACTGGTCAGTACAACACAACCACCTCCTAGCCTAACACATAACACACAGCTGTCTGTGCGGGTCGCTACACAGCCCCCCCACCACAAAGTCCCTCGTCCCCGAGGGAACAAACAAAGTCTCTGAAGCGACCCGGAGGTCTCCTTTGCCTGCGTGGTCGTGATGGTCGCAGAGTGCCCCTCTGGGACCCAGGGGATGAAGGCAGGGGTATGGGTGACAAGGAAGCGGGAACGGGTAATACAGTCCGTGGCTCTGGGGAACCACGCGGTGACACAGGGGGGGAGACAGGGGGAGTGGGCTGTCTGGAGCCTTGTCTGCGGCACCTGAGGGTGGGTGCCTGGAGAATGTCATTGCCAGAGAGGGGAATTGTGGGGGTTCCTGGGGTTTGAGGAGAAGAGGCCCCTCTGTATGGGGCTAACCTGTCCCGGTGCAGTGCCACCTTTCTCCCCCTGGGAGGAAGCTGCACCCGGTACACAACCTCCCCTACCCTCTCCAGGACACTGCAGGGTCCCACCCAGTGACTGTCCAACTTGGGGCATCTGCCTTTTTTTTCCTTAGGGGCTGTAGACCCAGACCAGCTCCCCAGCCACAAAGTGCCTTCCCCGGGTGTGCACGTCATAGTTCCTTTTCTGCCTCACACCTGCATTCACCAGCTGCTCTCTGGCGAAGGTGTGGGCTGTCTCCAGGCGGTCCTGGAGTCTCCGGGCATACTCCGGCCCCGGAGGAACATGAGGGCTATCCAGGGGCCGACCAAACGCCATCTCCGCAGGGGTGCGGATCTCTCCCCAGCATGAGGAGGGCAGGCGTGCAGGAAGTGGAGTCTTGGACAGCGGAGCGGCATGCCATGAGGACCATAGGCAGGTGCTTGTCCCAGTCACGCTGGTGTTTGGAAGAGACGATGGCCAGCTGCTGTCCAAGCGTTTTGTTGAAGCGCTCCACAAGGCCATCACTTTGAGGATGGAGAGGAGTAGTGCGGGTCTTGTGCATACCCAGCCTCTCACACATGGTGGCGAACACACGGGACTCAAAGTTTCTGCCTTGGTCGCTGTGGATGGACTCTGCAGCTCCAAACCTGCTGAACATCCCCGCTGTCAGGGCGTCGACGATGGTCTCTGCCTCCTGGTCAGGCAGAGCATATGCCTCGGGCCATTTTGTGAAATAGTCCATGGCCGTGAGCACCCAGCGGTTTCCACTGTCTGTGGTGGGGAACGGCCCAACTACATCCACTCCCACCCTCTCCATGGGAGCCCCCACTGGGAACTGTTGTAGCTGAGCATGAGAGCGGCCTGGGGGGCCCTTTCTCGCTGTGCAGTTGTCACAGCGGCGACAAAAGTCCTCCACATCCCTCTTGTGCTGCCCCCAGTAGAAGCCCTGACGGAGACGGCGCAGTGTTTTTGTGACCCCAAAGTGTCCAGTCCCCACCCCCCCATGAGTACTCTGGAGCACAGCCTCCCGCAATGCTTTTGGGACCACCACCTGCCACCTCTCCTCTCCCGTAGCTGACTCCTTCCATGCCCGCTGTAGCACGCCATCAGCCAGCCGCAGTCTCTCAAACTTCGACCACAACCCTTTGGTCGCGAGTGAGAGCGCTGTCACCTCTTCCCATGGTGGCCTCACCTGCGCCTCTACCCACAGTAGCACTGGCTGTAGGTCTGTGTCCCGTCCCTGCTGCTGCCGCCATTCAGCCACGTCGACAGTCTGCAGCTCACAGCAGACAGGCCCGCTCGCCCGACACACTGTGGCACAGACACCCTCCTCTGCCCGCAGCTCTCTCTCCCGTCCCTCTCTCCGTTCACAGTGGCGGCAGCCGTCTGCAGTACAGGGCCGACGGGACATGGCGTCGGCGTTGGAGTGGCGTGCCCCTGCCCTGTGCACCACCGTGAAGTCATACGGCTGAAGCTCCTCCAACCAGCGTGCCACCTGCCCCTCTGGCTCTCTGAAAGACATGAGCCACTGGAGAGCAGAGTGGTCAGTCCTTACAGTAAAGGGCAGACCACCCAGGTAGTACTTGAAGTGTTTGACGGAAGCCACAACAGCCAAGAGCTCCCGCCGGGTGACACAGTAGCGGCGCTCATGTTTGTCAAATGTTTTGCTGAAGTACGCCACCACTCTCTCCCCTCTGGCCCCACCTGGGCCAGCACCCCACCCATGCCCACATTGCTCGCGTCTGTGTCCAGGATAAAGGGCAAGGTGAGGTCAGGGGGCGAGCACGGGGGCCTCGATCAGTGCACGTTTGAGGGTGTTGAACGCCTCCTCACACTCCACTGTCCAAGTGAAAGCCTTGTCCTTCGGCAGCAGGCGGTTCAGTGGAGCAGCAACGCTTGAGAAGCCCCGTACAAACCTCCTGTAGTACGAGGCCAGGCCCAGGAAGCTCTTCAGCTGACGCTGGTCGGTGGGGGTGGGCCAGTCTCTGACAGCCCCTACCTTGTCCTCCATGGTGCTGATCCCCTCCTTCCCCACTCGGTGGCCCAAGAAGGACACCTCTCTCCTCATGAAGTGGCACTTCTCGGGGTGGAGCTTCAGACCTGCGGCAGCCACCCTCTCCAGCACACGCCGTAGCGCCCCCAGGGCTGACTGGAAGGAGCTGCCATGGGCCAGGATGTCATCGAGGTATACCAGACACTGCTGTCGGGGGATGCCATCCAGCACCCTGTCCATCAAACGCTCAAAAGTAGCTGGAGCGTTGCACAGGCCAAAGCACAGGACCTTGAACTGCCAGTGTCCTCTGTTAGTGGAGAACGCAGTTTTGGCTCTGGCCTCTGGGGAGAGGGGCACCTGCCAGTAGCCACTGCGGAGGTCTAGTGAGGAGAACCAGGAGGACCCCCTAACCAGGTCCAGCGACTCATCGATACGTGGTATGGGGTATGAGTCCTTCCTGGTTACCTCATTCAGCCGCCTGTAGTCCGCACAGAACCTCAGCTTGCCCCCCCTTCTTCGGAACCATGACGACTGGCGCCGCCCAGGGGCTGTCTGAGGGCTCAATGAAGTCTGCCCGCTGCATCTCCAACACAGCCTTGTCTGCCGCCTCCTGGCGTGCCAGCGGGATACGGCGGGGACGCATCTTGATGGGTCGAGCATCACCTGTGTCGATCTCATGCTGCACCAGATGAGTCTGACCCACCTCTTCCTCACTCAACGCAAAGCTGTCTCTGAATTCAAACAGCAACTGCCACAACCGTTCCTGCTGCTCAGGGTCAAGACCAACACAGTTCCTCCCCCATATCTCCCTCACTGCAGACAGTGTCCTCTCCTCTCCCATCTGGGGTAGCTGGGCTGGGGGGGATGCGACCCGGGCTCACAGAGGGCTGTGTCATGGAGGTAGCTGGGGGAATGTAACACACCGCTGTAGGTGACAGGGGGACTGGGGAAAAGTCACACACAGCTGTGGGGGGGGGCGCAGCCATGAGTCTCTGCTGCTTTAACTGTTGGAGTAAAGGGTTTGTTGGGTTGAGTGAATGTGACATTAGGGGGCCATGGTGACTTCCGTCCCTCCCTGGAAGCTCAGTGTGCCCCTATTTAGGTCTAACTGGCAGCCTGTGCTCCTAAGAAAGTCCAACCCCAGGATACAAGGGTCCTGCACAGCCGCCACCCACACAGGATGACGCACAGTCCTGCCCCCTACTGTCAGAGTCATTATTCCCTTCCCTTTCATGGGTGCCAGCTCCCCTGTGACTGTGCGGAGCTGCACAGTTGTAGGCTCACACTGAGTCCAACCTGGCACAATATCTGGCCTCACCAGGGTTACTGTGGAACCAGTGTCCACCAGGGCGGAGCAGGGCACCCCCTCCACAGTGACAGGGACATGACAAAAGTCCCCAACACAGGTCCGGCCCACCACAACAACAGGCTCCATCCGCTTGCCCTCGTCTGCTTCTGGGGGAAGTGGAGCCTTGCTTCCCCGTCTGTGCCGGTGGGCTCCTCCAGAAGATGATGGTGGTGGTTGGGATAGAAAGCTAGGGGTCCGCACTACCCGGTCTATGCGGACCCCGAGCCGTTTCCCTGAGCTCTGGGGGACATGGGGCAAACTCGGCGCAGATGGCCTGGCTGGCCACAACCCCAGCAGACCCGGTGACCAGGGCGTGTGTTTCGTTCCGCCTGTAGCGACACAGCACGAATGAGTTTTGTCATTTCGGCCACCCAAGCAGGCTTTTCCGGCTCCGGGCTGCTCTGCCCCCCAGCTCGCACAGAGGGTGTGTCTCCCTGCACCCCCACCAAAGCCCCAGCTGAAGCCCCAGCCCACACCAGCTCCCTCTCCAAAGCCATCTCCAAGGCTGTCTGCAATGACTCAGGATGAGCCAGCTGGGTCTGTATGCGCAGCTCCGTAGGAGAGAGCGCCTGTATGAACTGGTCCCGTGCTAGCTCGCTCTGCACGGAGGGGGGCATGTGAGCATATGCCCGCCGAGAGAGGCTCTCAATGTCATTAGCTAGCACCCGTAGAGGCTCTCCAGGCTGCCTGCGTCTATTACTCAGTTCGGAGCGCAGTAGCCCGGGCTGTACACACTGTCCATAGCGCCTCCTCAGTGCTCCCACTAAAGCCCCATAATCATGCCTGTCCTCGGGGCTAATCAATATCAAACAGGCCAGAGCTTCATCCGTGAGGCATAAAGCCAACTGCAGTGCCCTTTCTTCATCCGACCACCCCTAAAATGAGCTAACAGTTCAAACTGAGCATGAAAAGCTTCCCAATCCGCCTTACCGGAATACTTCGGGGTCTTAACAGATACGGACGCAGCCGGGAACTGGGCGCCGCCATGTTTGTTTACATCCTGAGCCCCAGATTCCTCATCACGCCGCGTCGACGTCACCACTTCGGTCCGCCCACCAGAATCCGCGCGAAATACATTCGACGAAGCACTCATGCCCGCTTCAGCCGCCATCGCTCTAACGTCCTCCCTCAAGCGGCCTCTGCGCTCCGACGCCCTGGCGATCTCCTCAGACAGAGCCCCCGACGTCCATTCACATGCAGTTCCTTGGCCATAATCGTCCCCTACCTCCACCTTCACTTTCGGATTCCCTCGAAGCATTTTCCATCTCCGTTCTCACCTACGGTAGCTAGCCACATAAGTCAGCTAGCTAGCTGGCTAACTTGTATCAACGTTTTTACTTCTGACACCAATGTAATGACCCGACTAGATCATAAAGGAACAATTGTCCAGACAGAGGCTTGAGTTTACGAATTGACGGTTTATTACACCAACTTTACACAGGCTACTGTTTGGGCCGTAGCACACGCCAAATAGATGACACAAGCCAATCGTGACCTTCTCTTGTGAAGCCCAGACGTAAGAGAGAGAGAACAAAAGCTGAACCTGGTCTTAACTTCCAATGCTCCACCCCCCCTGCCCAACCCCCCTCCACGCCACTCCACCAACCACCAGGATGCCCGGCATCAGAACATTCCAGGCATTCCCGTGATTGGCAGATAGCAGGTTGATTGACAGGTTGGACCCCGCGAACACCGTGTACTGGTCAGTACAACACAACCACCTCCTAGCCTAACACATAACACACAGCTGTCTGTGCGGGTCGCTACAATACTGATCTCTGTTTGCAGTCCTGTTGCTCTTTAGACAAGATATACATCATATAGGTGTGGTACTGATGATGTTAAACACTTCTCCAATCCTTGTTGAGATCTGATTTTCTGCGCAGCGCAAGGTGATAGGGCCAATGTCATATCGTCAACCAATCACTTTTGTAAAATCCGTTCGGTCTAAATTCCAAGCTAAACTTGGAGGGGACAGTTAAAAAAATAACGCTTCTGACAAAAAGCTACAAAGTAAATAAATAGCCGTATTTGAAAATGTATATAAGGTTATTAAATTGAAAATATATCATGTGATTTTATCAAACTTGTGAGGCTCTCCATGCTCATCAGTTGTTCATCTAACATATTTGCTGCTACGTCACTCAATCCGGTTGTCAAAGTTGTCATCCTAACTGTTTTACATTCCCTAAGACCAACCAGAAACGTTTCCTTGCCCAAGTATTCCCAGATGTTCACAAAACAGACACACATTTGCTCATTACACACATTACACATTAGACATAATGGTCTAACCATAGGATGGATTGCAGTCTCTCCTTATCCATAAGTGTAAATACCAACATGTAAATAATAATAGGAGTGTAAAAAGTCCTGCTTAGAGGTATCTCTCCAAGGGGTTTGGCCAACCCTGATCTGTTTCCCAAATACTGGGGTTTGAATATGTTCACGTGACATTTGTCATTCTACAAATGATCCCACATTTAAGAAAAATCGAATGAAAATCTTCAGGTGGTTGAGGCTGATTTACAAAACCTTGCCATTATCTTACTCTACATAGGCAAGATATTCTGCAAGTATGCCTACCGTTTCTGCCTAGTAGTTTACGCACAATACTAAAATGACAAATCCGGATATTTGAGGCAGGGGCATTTCAATATTGCCTATTCTCATTTCATGACTTAGACAACTGTGAGCTCCAAACAGTATTGGCACTGTGACACTTTCTTGTTTTTGTTTCCTCTCTGTACTCCAGTACACAATGACTTAGTTAAAGTCCTGACTGTCCGCTTTAATTTGTGGGTATTTTCATCTATGTCTGGTGACCAACCCGTTTAGAAAGGACAGCACTTTTTGTACATAGTCCCCCATTGATTAAATCAAGCTTGTGACTCTACAAACTTGTTGGATGTATTTGCTGTTTGTTTTGGTAATTACAGATTATTTTATTCCCAATATAAATATATGGTAAATAATTGATTGTGTCATTTTGGAGTCACTTTTAAATACGAATATAATATATTTCTAAACACTTATACATTCATGTGGATGCTTCCATGATTACGGATAGTTCACGAATGAATCGTGAATAGTGATGCGTGAGAAAGTTACAGACGCACAAATATCACAACGGTGAGAGGTTAGCATGTCCTGAGGATATGATATTTGTTTGTTTTTATTTTTTATTTGACCTTTATTTAACTGTGTTTGTAACGTTCTCACTCATCATCATCCACGATTCATTCTGACTATCCGACATTCTGTAAAACGTGTCAATGTCCCAATTATTTTGGAGCTCACTCACTGCCCATAAATGTTTACAAAAATGCAGAGCCCTAATTTAACTTTTTTTTTTTCAAAGACACAAGTTCGCATATCAGATTTCAAATAGCCTAATTAAACCAGCAAAATTACTTAGATGTGAAACAATAACAGTATGGGGAATAACAGTAGTATTCTTGCTGTGATAAGAATGATCATGGGATATCTTTTGTTTAGAGGATAATCGCCGCGGTCATTTTAGGGTACCACACTCAGCGTTGTACAACCCCATCACCACTGGGTGGCGCTGCGTTGTATGCTACATTTAAACCACGATAGACTAAAAAGCTGTTACCAGATGCATGTAAATCATCATCGTAGGCTATGACGAATTGTAGCCTTTTTGAGTGGCCTATAGTAAAACAATATTTTGACAGCGTCAAGTTTGTTTATTAACTCATAACGATATCACAAGAAGTAGAAGTAGATGTAACAAGTAGGATGGCTAGTAACCTAACAGATTTTGACTATAGCCTACACGACGTGATGGAATACTTTTTAACACACATCCATAATATTTTGTTCCTTGCTGACTCTTACAGTGAATAGCCAAATAATTCGTGACTTCACTTCTCCTCTAAAGGAGCATTTCCTCTGTTACAATGAGCGCTGGTGAAGAGACGCCTTGGCAGAGGAACATGCTGTGATTCATAAGGAAGTTATACTACAGACTTGAACAACTCTGTAATAATGTTGCGCGTCGTAGTGGAATCAGCCAAAGGCATCCCCAAAAAGGAACTCGGAAACCCAGATCCCATAGCAGCGGTAGTGTTCAAAGGTGAGTTGTTGTTTTGTTGCCTCTTGCTGTGGCATTTAGCCTACATCTACTCTTTGGTTTCAATGCCTTGATGGTTGGCTATTCTTGAGAAGTTCAACACATCTGGATCAAAGACGTTCTCCAAATGTAGGCTAATATAAATCAAAGATGAAGACATGCAGAGTTGCTTTCGGGTCGTAGCCTATTTCTTAGTTAGGCTACTTTATAGTTGTCTTTATTTTAAAGTCATATTATCCTTTCTGCCCCTTGCTGTCAATGTTGGGTTAGTCGACCAATTTTCTGTCTATCATTTATTCTTTGAACCAACAACTGCAATATTCCACAATAAAATGATATTCTGATGGATTTTGTAGTCCCCAAACATTTAACATGTTCAATAAACACAAACATGATGCTCTTTGTATTCAAAGTTGAAGTACTGCATCGTTAACTGTGCGCATGTAAGGGCACAAAACTACTATGAATTGCATTGAAGGTACAACAATGGTACTGTGCATTAGTTCTGAGATTCCCAAACCTCATTTTGCCTGCTTTAAGGCAATGAGTCACATTAAATCACGTTGCCTGTATTGTGTTACACAGACGGAAAACACATTCCCATATAAAGGGTTGGAATCATCCATTCTCCCCCTGTCATGAAGAGCTCTGCAGCTGGGTCAATGTGCTTCATTTTTGTATGGATATTTTAGGACAAGAGTCAGTCCAAGATGCACATTCAACTTTTATGGTTCAATATGTTGCCACTGTAAGTTGGCTCAATGTGTTACCAGCCCAGGGACGTTGTAGTTATTACTCATTTTAAAACTACCTATATATGTTAAAGGCCCAGTGCAATTAAAAACATGATATACCTGTGTTTTATATATATTTTTCCATTATGAGGTTGGAAATTGAAATTGTGAAAATTATGATAATGCCCTTTTAGTGTAAGAGCTGTTTGAATAGACTGCCTAAAATGTCAGCCTGTTTTGGTGGGGTAGAATTTTGGCCTACCTGGTGACATCACCAGGCAGTAAATTAGTTAAGAGACCAATAAGAAACAACCCTCTCTACCAATAACAGCTAGTTTTCCCCTCCCCACTTAAACCACTCCTAAACAGTCCTTGCAAAATTATTGCTTGAGAACTTTGCATTTTTGCAAAGAAGCTATTTTTGTTTATTTTTTGACCATTTAGTTCAAAACAATCACAGTAACATAATTGTTACCCAGGAATGATTTGATATTCAGATAAAAACGTCTGCATTGGACCCAGAGAAATATATTGTACCCATGCATATACTCCCGAGTGGCACAGCTGTCTAAGGCACTGCATCTCAATGCTTGAGGTGTCACTACAGACACCCTGGTTTGATTCCAGGCTGTATCACAACCGACCGTGATTGGGAGTCTCGTAGGGCGGTGCAAAATTTGCCCAGCATCAACCGGGTTTGGCCGGTGTCGGCCATCATTGTAAATAAGAATTTGTTCTTAACTGACTTGCCTAGTTATATGCAGGGTATATATAAAAACATATATTGTGTGTTTTAATCTTGCCACTTTGTGTAAATGCTACAGGTGAAAAGAAGAAAACTAATGCAATTGATAGTGAACTCAATCCTGTGTGGAATGAAGTAAGTATAAATATTAACATTTACAATCCATCCTCTCTCTCGCAGTCTCTGGGAATGTTGAAAAAGGTCTTGAGAGTGAAGTTTTGTGTGGAGGAGGATATGAGAATGAATTAGGGAATGAGGCTAAAATGTTGTCCGCTGTGTGTAGTTATTATTAGATAGGAATGATAACTGTGAACACTTCCCCTTGGATTTAAAGCATTTAAATCCCCCATGTTTCATAATTTAACTAACATTGGCAAAGTTGCGTTTTTTATGAACTAACTCAATTTGTGGTTGCAGGTGCTTGAGTTCGACCTAAAGGGCTCCCCATTGGATGCGTCCTCCTTTATAGACGTGATTGTGAAAGACTATGAGACGATCGGCAAAGACAAGTACGTACCTGACATGTAGCTACTGTATATGTTTCGAAAGTTTTGTGAGAGAACACACATCACACACACACACGCACGCACGCACACACACACACACACACACACACACACACACACACACACACACACACACACACACACACACACACACACACACACACACACACACACACACACACACACACACACACACACACACACACACACACACACACACACACACACACACACACACACATACCTCCTGCTAATCGGACGCTGCTAGTGCTGCTAGGGAGGAGGTGGGACATAGTGTTTTACTCAGTTTGACCTCTGTCATTTGTCAGTCAAAGTGCCCCTCCATTAGAATGTGAACCTGGTCATTACAATACAGTGTCTGGTAAGCACTGTCATGTTTTGTCTTATATTGTCTTGTCATTTTGCTTTCCCTTCTGTTCGTTTTCCCCCTGCTGGTCTTATTAGGTTCGTTTCCTTTTTTCTCTCTCCCTCCCGCTCTCTCTTCTCTCTATCGTTCCGTCCCTGCTCCCAGCTGTTCCTATTCCCCTACTCAATCATCTAATCTTTTCACACCTGTTCCGTATCTTGCCCTCTGATTAGAGTCCCTATTTCTCCCCTTGTCTTCCGTTTCTGTCCTGTCGGATCCTTGTATATTGTTCGCCGTGCTGTGTCTTTGTCTCGCCCTGTCGTGTCTTGTTTCCCTCAGATGCTGCGTGTGAGCAGGTGTCTGAGTCTGCTACGGTCGGTGCCTTCCCGAGGCAACCTACAGTTTATGGTCGAGTCTCCAGTCTGTCCTCGTCACTACGAGTGGAATTAGTTTTTTATGTTTTGTTTTCTGCTCTGATTTGTCTAGGAGTATTGCCTATTTCCTTTACTGGAATAAAGACTCTGTTTTCGCCAAGTCGCTTTTGGGTCCTCATTCACCTGCATAACAGAAGGATCCGACCAAGAATGGACCCAGCGACTACAGATTCTCGTAACACTGCCGTCGAGATCCAAGGAGCCATGCTCGGCAGACACGAGCAGGAATTGTCTGCTGCTCGTCATGCCGTGGAGAACCTGGCCGCTCAGGTTTCTGACCTCTCTGGACAGTTCCAGAATCTTCGTCTCGTGCCACCTGCTACTTCCTGGTCTGCCGAGCCTCCGGAACCCAGGGTTAATAACCCACCTTGTTACTCCGGGCAGCCCACGGAGTGCCGCTCCTTTCTCACCCAGTGTGATATTGTGTTCTCTCTCCAACCCAACACATACTCTAGAGAGAGAGCTCGGGTTGTTTACGTCATATCACTCCTTACTGGCCGGGCTCGAGAGTGGGGCACAGCTATCTGGGAGGCAAGGGCTGATTGTTCTAACAATTACCTGAACTTTAAAGAGGAGATGATTCGGGTTTTTGATCGTTCAGTTTTTGGTAGGGAGGCTTCTAGGGCCCTGGCTTCCCTATGTCAAGGTGATCGATCCATAACGGATTACTCTATAGAGTTTTGCTGCCTCTAGTGACTGGAACGAGCCGGCGCTGCTCGCTCGTTTTCTGGAGGGACTCCACGCAGAGGTTAAAGATGAGATTCTCTCCCGGGAGGTTCCTTCCAGTGTGGACTCTTTGATTGCACTCGCCATCCGCATAGAACGACGGGTAGATCTTCGTCACCAAGCTCGTGGAAGAGAGCTCGCGTTAACGGTGTTTCCCCTCTCCGCTTCGCAACCATCTCCCCCCTCTGGCTCAGAGACTGAGCCCATGCAGCTGGGAGGTATTCGCATTTCGACTAAGGAGAGGGAACGGAGGATCACCAACCGCCTGTGCCTCTATTGCAGACTTGCTGGACATTTTGTCAATTCATGTCCAGTAAAAGCCAGAGCTCATCAGTAAGCGGAGGGCTACTGGTGAGCGCTACTACTCAGGTCTCTCCATCAAGATCCTGTACTACTATGTCGGTCCATCTACGCTGGACCGGTTCGGCTGCTACATGCAGTGCCTTGATAGACTCTGGGGCTGAGGGTTGTTTTATGGACGAAGCATGGGCTCGGAAACATGACATTCCTCTCAGACAGTTAGGGAAGCCTACGCCCATGTTCACCTTAGATGGTAGTCATCTCCCCAGTATCAGATATGAGACACTACCTTTAACCCTCACAGTATCTGGTAACCACAGTGAGACTATTTCCTTTTTGATTTTTCGTTCACCTTTTACACCTGTTGTTTTGGGTCATCCCTGGC
The DNA here is from genome assembly GCF_021184085.1 of Oncorhynchus gorbuscha. Taxonomy (NCBI): domain Eukaryota; kingdom Metazoa; phylum Chordata; class Actinopteri; order Salmoniformes; family Salmonidae; genus Oncorhynchus; species Oncorhynchus gorbuscha. The sequence goes on along the minus strand of NC_060188.1, from coordinate 22,538,097 downwards.
TAGTATGTCATAATCCTTCTATTAATTGGTCTAGTAATTCTATCCTATCCTGGAACGTTTCTTGTCATGTGAAGTGTTTAATGTCTGCTATCCCTCCCGTTTCTTCTGTCCCCACTTCTCAGGAGGAACCTGGCGATTTGACAGGAGTGCCGGAGGAATATCATGATCTGCGCACGGTCTTCAGTCGGTCCAGAGCCAACTCCCTTCCTCCTCACCGGTCGTATGATTGTAGTATTGATCTCCTTCCGGGGACCACTCCTCCTCGGGGTAGACTATACTCTCTGTCGGCTCCCGAACGTAAGGCTCTCGAGGATTATTTGTCTGTGTCTCTTGACGCCGGCACCGTAGTGCCTTCTTCCTCCCCTGCCGGGGCGGGGTTTTTTTTTGTTAAGAAGAAGGACGGTACTCTGCGCCCCTGCGTGGATTATCGAGGGCTGAATGACATAACGGTTAAGAATCGTTATCCGCTTCCCCTTATGTCATCAGCCTTCGAGATTCTGCAGGGAGCCAGGTTCTTTACTAAGTTGGACCTTCGTAACGCTTACCATCTCGTGCGCATCAGAGAGGAGGACGAGTGGAAAACGGCGTTTAACACTCCGTTAGGGCATTTTGAGTACCGGGTTCTGCCGTTTGGTCTCGCCAATGCGCCAGCTGTTTTTCAGGCATTAGTTAATGATGTTCTGAGAGACATGCTGAACATCTTTGTTTTTGTCTACCTTGACGATATCCTGATTTTTTCACCGTCACTCGAGATTCATGTTCAGCACGTTCGACGTGTACTCCAGCGCCTTTTAGAGAATTGTCTCTACGTGAAGGCTGAGAAGTGCTCTTTTCATGTCTCCTCCGTCACTTTTCTCGGTTCTGTTATTTCCGCTGAAGGCATTCAGATGGATCCCGCTAAGGTCCAAGCTGTCAGTGATTGGCCCGTTCCAAGGTCACGTGTCGAGTTGCAGCGCTTTCTAGGTTTCGCTAATTTCTATCGGCGTTTCATTCGTAATTTCGGTCAAGTTGCTGCCCCTCTCACAGCTCTTACTCCTGTCAAGACGTGTTTTAAGTGGTCCGGTTCCGCCCAGGGAGCTTTTGATCTTCTCAAAGAACGTTTTACGTCCGCTCCTATCCTCGTTACTCCTGACGTCACTAAACAATTCATTGTCGAGGTTGACGCTTCAGAGGTAGGCGTGGGAGCCATTCTATCCCAGCGCTTCCAGTCTGACGATAAGGTTCATCCTTGCGCTTATTTTTCTCATCGCCTGTCGCCATCGGAACGCAACTATGATGTGGGTAACCGCGAACTGCTCGCCATCCGCTTAGCCCTAGGCGAATGGCGACAGTGGTTGGAGGGGGCGACCGTTCCTTTTGTCGTTTGGACAGACCATAAGAACCTTGAGTACATCCGTTCTGCCAAACGACTTAATGCACGTCAAGCTCGTTGGGCGTTGTTTTTCGCTCGTTTCGAGTTTGTGATTTCTTACCGTCCGGGTAGTAAGAACACCAAGCCTGATGCCTTATCCCGTCTCTTTAGTTCTTCTGTGGCTTCTACTGATCCCGAGGGATTCTTCCTTATGGGCGTGTTGTCGGGTTGACAGTCTGGGGAATTGAAAGACAGGTTAAGCAAGCACTCACGCACACTGCGTCGCCGCGCGCTTGTCCTAGTAACCTTCTTTTCGTTCCTGTTTCTACTCGTCTGGCTGTTCTTCAGTGGGCTCACTCTGCCAAGTTAGCTGGTCATCCCGGCGTTCGAGGTACTCTTGCTTCTATTCGCCAGCGCTTTTGGTGGCCTACTCAGGAGCGTGACACGCGCCGTTTCGTGGCTGCTTGTTCGGACTGCGCACAGACTAAGTCAGGTAACTCTCCTCCTGCCGGTCGTCTCAGACCGCTTCCCATTCCTTCTCGACCATGGTCTCACATCGCTTTAGACTTCATTACCGGTCTGCCTTTGTCTGCGGGGAAGACTGTGATTCTTACGGTTGTCGATAGGTTCTCTAAGGCGGCACATTTCATTCCCCTCGCTAAGCTTCCTTCCGCTAAGGAGACGGCACAAATCATCATCGAGAATGTGTTCAGAATTCATGGCCTCCCGTTAGACGCCGTTTCAGACAGAGGTCCGCAATTCACGTCACAGTTTTGGAGGGAGTTCTGTCGTTTGATTGGTGCGTCCGTCAGTCTCTCTTCCGGGTTTCATCCCCAGTCTAACGGTCAAGCAGAAAGGGCCAATCAGACGATTGGTCGCATCCTACGCAGCCTTTCTTTTAGAAACCCTGCGTCTTGGGCAGAACAGCTCCCCTGGGCAGAATACGCTCACAACTCGCTTCCTTCGTCTGCTACCGGGTTATCTCCGTTTCAGAGTAGTCTGGGTTACCAGCCTCCTCTGTTCTCATCCCAGCTTGCCGAGTCCAGCGTTCCCTCCGCTCAAGCGTTTGTCCAACGTTGTGAGCGCACCTGGAGGAGGGTGAGGTCTGCACTTTGCCGTTACAGGGCACAGACTGTGAGAGCCGCCAATAAACGTAGGATTAAGAGTCCTAGGTATTGTTGCGGCCAGAGAGTGTGGCTTTCCACTCGTAACCTTCCCCTTACGACAGCTTCTCGTAAGTTGACTCCGCGGTTCATTGGTCCGTTCCGTGTCTCCCAGGTCGTCAATCCTGTCGCTGTGCGACTGCTTCTTCCGCGACATCTTCGGCGCGTCCATCCTGTCTTCCATGTCTCCTGTGTCAAGCCCTTTCTTCGCACCCCCGTTCCTCTCCCCCCCCCCCGTCCTTGTCGAGAGCGCACCTATTTACAAGGTACGTAGGATCATGGACGTTCTCGGGGACGGGGTCACCAATACTTAGTGGATTGGGAGGGTTACGGTCCTGAGGAGAGGAGTTGGGTTCCGTCTCGGGACGTGCTGGACCGTTCGCTGATTGATGATTTCCTCCGTTGCCGCCAGGATTCCTCCTTGAGTGCGCCAGGAGGCGCTCGGTGAGTGGGGGGGTACTGTCATGTTTTGTCTTATATTGTCTTGTCATTTTGCTTTCCCTTCTGTTCGTTTTCCCCCTGCTGGTCTTATTAGGTTCGTTTCCTTTTTTCTCTCTCCCTCCCTCTCTCTCTTCTCTCTATCGTTCCGTCCCTGCTCCCAGCTGTTCCTATTCCCCTACTCAATCATCTAATCTTTTCACACCTGTTCCGTATCTTGCCCTCTGATTAGAGTCCCTATTTCTCCCCTTGTCTTCCGTTTCTGTCCTGTCGGATCCTTGTATATTGTTCGCCGTGCTGTGTCTTTGTCTCGCCCTGTCGTGTCTTGTTTCCCTCAGATGCTGCGTGTGAGCAGGTGTCTGAGTCTGCTACGGTCGGTGCCTTCCCGAGGCAACCTACAGTTTATGGTCGAGTCTCCAGTCTGTCCTCGTCACTACGAGTGGAATTAGTTTTTTATGTTTTGTTTTCTGCTCTGATTTGTCTAGGAGTATTGCCTATTTCCTTTACTGGAATAAAGACTCTGTTTTCGCTGTGCTATGTGAGGAGGATTCATCGCTCACTATGATGGCACCGTTTTCTCTCTCCAAAAGGCTATTGCTTCACCATGAGCACAAATCACTTCAAACTCAATAGATTCAAAAAGGGTCTCTTATGTGTCTACTGTATATCAAGAGAAACAGGTATCAAAATGCTTTTTACTTCACATGTTAGTGCTTTTATGTTGATGAGAGGTGGCAGGGTAGCCTAGTGGTTAGTGTTGGACTAGAAACCTGAAAGTTGCGAGTTCAAACCCCTGAGCTGACAAGGTACAGATCTGTTGTTCTGCCCTTGAACAGGCAGTTAACCCACTGTTTCTAGGCTGTCATTGAAAATAAGAATTTGTTCTTAACTGACCTGCCTGGTTAAGAAACATATTTAAGCTTCATTGCTGTTCCACTTCCAATGTGATATTTTATTAAGTCACGTAATGAGCAGCCTCTATTTAGCAGCATGCTTTTCACCACTTCTCAGCAGGAATTCTAATCTAGAGAGAGAGAGAGAGAGAGAGAGAGAGAGAGAGAGAGAGAGAGAGAGAGAGAGAGAGAGAGAGAGAGAGAGAGAGAGAGAGAGAGAGAGAGAGAGAGAGAGAGAGAGAGAGAGAGAGAGAGAGAGAGATATATATGGTAATGAGAGAGACTCACATCTTTGAACTTCTATAATGTGGGTGGGGGGCACTGGCAGAGTCCAGACTCAAACACAAGCAAAGTTACAGAGCTTGCACAGGCTTGTCACTGGCAGATGGGGGTTTGAGTAAGCTTGAGAACCCTTTGCAGATGTGTGTGTATATGAGGTTGACTCATCTAGTATGAACACACACTCAATAAGGGGGGTGGATATAAGGACATCTCCTAGTGACCACCATATACAATCATTTGTCCTGTTGAGGCATTTCGAATCCTCCATATCCAACGTGTTATGCAGGTGAGTGAGGACCCAACAGCGACTTAACAGAAACTGAGTTTATTAAAGTCCAAACAGTGAAAACATAATCCTCAATCCTTACAGGAGATGTCCAAACAGGGAAAACATAAATCCTCTAGTTGTTGAGGTGCGCCCTCGACAAGGACGGGGGGGGGAGGGGGAAGACTAACGGGGGCGCAAAGAAAAGGCTTGACACAGGAGACATGGAAGACTGGGTGGACGCGACGAAGATGTCGCGGAAGAAGAAGTCGCACTGCGACAGGATTAACGACCTGAGAAATACGGAACGGACCAATGAACCGCGGGGTCAATTTGCGAGAAGCTGTCGTAAGGGGAAGGTTACGAGTGGAGAGCCATACTCTCTGACCGCGACAATACCTAGGACTCTTAGTCCTACGCTTATTAGCGGCTCTCACAGTCTGCGCCCTATAACGGCAAAGTGCAGACCTGACCCTCTTCCAGGTGCGCTCACAACGTTGGACAAAAGCCTGAGCGGAGGGAACGCTGGACTCGGCGAGCTGGGACGAGAACAGAGGGGGCTGGTACCCAAGGCTACTCTGAAAAGGAGATAGCCCGGTCGCAGACGAAGGAAGCGAGTTGTGAGCGTATTCTGCCCAGGGGAGCTGTTCTGCCCAAGACGCAGGGTTTCGAAAGGAAAGACTGCGTAAGATGCGAACAATAGTCTGATTGGCCCGTTCTGCTTGACCGTTAGACTGGGGATGAAAACCGGAAGAGAGACTGACGGAAGCCCCAATCAAACGACAAAACTCCCTCCAAAACTGAGACGTGAATTGCGGACCCCTGTCCGAAACGGCGTCTGACGGAAGGCCATGAATTCTGAACACATTCTCAATGATGATTTGTGCCGTCTCTTTAGCGGAAGGAAGCTTAGCGAGGGGAATAAAATGAGCCGCCTTAGAGAACCTATCGACAACCGTTAGAATAACAGTCTTCCCCGCTGACGAAGGCAGACCGGTAATAAAGTCTAAGGCGATGTGAGACCATGGTCGAGAGGGAATGGAAAGCGGTCTGAGACGACCGGCAGGAGGAGAGTTACCTGACTTAGTCTGCGCGCAGTCCGAACAAGCAGCCACGAAACGGCGCGTCACGCTCCTGAGTAGGCCACCAAAAACGCTGGCGAATAGAAGCAAGCGTACCCCGAACGCCGGGGTGGCCAGCTAACTTGGCAGAGTGAGCCCACTGAAGAACGGCCAGACGAGTAGAAACGGGAACGAAAAGAAGGTTCCTAGGACAAGCGCGCGGCGACGGAGTGTGAGTGAGTGCTTGCTTTACCTGTCTCTCAATTCCCCAGACAGTCAACCCGACAACACGCCCATAAGGAAGAATCCCCTTGGGATCAGTAGAAGCCACAGAAGAACTAAAGAGACGGGATAAGGCATCAGGCTTGGTGTTCTTAGTGCCCGGACGATAAGAAATAACGAACTCGAAACGAGCGAAAAACAACGCCCAACGAGCCTGACGCGCATTGAGTCGTTTGGCAGAACGGATGTACTCAAGGTTCTTATGGTCAGTCCAAACGACAAAAGGAACGGTCGCCCCCTCCAACCACTGTCGCCATTCGCCTAGGGCTAAGCGGATGGCGAGCAGTTTGCGGTTTCCCACATTTACATTTACATTTAAGTCATTTAGCAGACGCTCTTATCCAGAGCGACTTACAAATTCATAGTTACGTTCCGACGGCGACAGGCGATGAGAAAAATACGCGCAAGGGTGGACCTTATCATCAGAATGGGAGCGCTGGGACAGAATGGCTCCCACGCCCACCTCTGACGCGTCAACCTCGACAATGAATTGTTTAGTGACGTCAGGAGTAACAAGGATAGGAGCGGATGTAAAACGCTTCTTGAGGAGATCAAAAGCTCCCTGGGCGGAAACGGACCACTTAAAGCACGTCTTGACAGAAGTAAGGGCTGTGAGAGGAGCTGCCACTTGACCGAAATTACGAATGAAACGCCGATAGAAATTCGCGAAACCGAGAAAGCGCTGCAGCTCGACACGTGACTTAGTGACGGGCCAATCGCTGACAGCATGGACCTTAGCGGGATCCATCTGAATGCCTTCAGCGGAAATAACAGAACCGAGAAATGTGACGGAGGAGACATGAAAAGCGCACTTCTCAGCCTTCACATAAAGACAATTCTCTAAAAGGCGCTGGAGAACACGTCGAACGTGCTGAACATGAATCTGGAGTGACGGTGAAAAAATCAGGATATCGTCAAGGTAAACGAAAACACTCCTGACGGAGTGTTAAACGCCGTTTTCCACTCGTCCCCCTCCCTGATGCGCACGAGATGGTAAGCGTTACGAAGGTCCAACTTAGTAAAGAACCTGGCTCCCTGCAGAATCTCGAAGGCTGACGACATAAGGGGAAGCGGATAACGATTCTTAACCGTTATGTCATTCAGTCCTCGATAATCCACGCAGGGGCGCAGGATACCGTCCTTCTTCTTAACAAAAAAAAACCCTGCTCCGGCGGGAGAGGAAGAAGGGACTACGGTACCGGCGTCGAGAGCAACAGACAGATAATCTTTGAGAGCCTTACGTTCGGGAGCCGACAGAGAGTATAGTCTACCCCGGGGGGGGGAGTGGTCCCCGGAAGGAGATCAATACTACAATCATACGACCGGTGAGGAGGAAGGGAGGTGGCCCTGGACCGACTGAAGACCGTGCGCAGATCATGATATTCCTCCGGCACCCCTGTCAAATCACCAGGCTCCTCCTGTGAAGAGGGGGCAGAAAAAACAGGAGGGATAGCAGACATTAAACATTTCACATGACAAGAAACGTTCCAGGATAGGATAGAATTACTAGACCAATTAATAGAAGGATTATGACACACTAGCCAGGGATGACCCAAAACAACAGGTGTAAAAGGTGAACGAAGAATCAAAAAAGAAATGGTTTCACTATGATTACCAGAAACAGTGAGGGTTAAAGGTAGTGTTTCACATAATATACTGGGGAGAGGACTACCATCCAAGGCGAACATGGCCGTGGGCTCCCCTAACTGTCTGAGAGGAATGTCATGTTCCCGAGCCCAGGCTTCGTCCATAAAACAGCCCTCAGCCCCAGAGTCTATCAAGGCACTGCAGGAAGCTGCCGAACCGGTCCAGCGTAGATGGACCGACAAGGTAGTACAGGATCTTGATGGAGAGACCTGAGTAGTAGCGCTCACCAGTAGCCCTCCGCTTACTGATGAGCTCTGGCTTTTACTGGACATGAAATGACAAAATGTCCAGCGGAACCGCAATAGAGACAGAGGCAGTTGGTGATTCTCCGTTCCCTCTCCTTAGTCGAGATGCGAATACCCCCAGCTGCATGGGCTCAACACCTGAGCCAGTGGGGGAGATGGTAGTGATGCGGAGAGGGGGACACTGTTAACGCGAGCTCTCTTCCACGAGCTCGGTGACGAAGATCTACCCGTCGTTCTATGCGGATGGCGAGTTCAATCAAAGAATCCACGCTGGAAGGAACCTCCCGGGAGAGAATCTCATCCTTAACCTCAGCGTGAGACCCTCCAGAAAACGAGCGAGCAACGCCGGCCGTTCCAGTCACTGGAGGCAGCAAGAGTGCGAAACTCTATAGAGTAATCCGTTATGGATCGATTACCTTGACATAGGGAAGCCAGGGCCCTGGAAGCTTCTTTCCCAAAAACTGAACGATCAAAAACCCGTATCATCTCCTCTTTAAAGTTCTGATACTCGTTAGTACACTCAGCCCTTGCCTCCCAGATTGCCGTGCCCCACTCACGAGCCCGTCCAGTAAGGAGAGATATGACGTAGGCGATACGAGCTCTACCCCTTGAGTATGTGTTGGGCTGGAGAGAGAACACAATATCACACTGGGTGAGAAACGAGCGGCATTCAGTGGGCTGCCCAGAGTAACACGGTGGGTTATTAATTCTGGGCTCCGGAGACTCGGAAGCCCAGGAAGTAGCTGGTGGATAGAGACGGAGATTGTGAAAATGTTTTGAGAGGTCGGAGACCTGAGCGGCCAGGGTCTCACACGCAGCATCTGATGAAAAGGCAAAACACGACAGGACGGAACAAGGACACAGCAAACAAGAATCCGACAAGGACAGAGGCAGAAACCGAGAGAGAAATAGAGATCTAATCAGAGGGCAAAATAGGGGACAGGTGTGAGAGAGTAAACGAGGTCGTTAGGAGAATGAGGAACAGCTGGGAGCAGGAACGGAACGATAGAGAGAGAGAGGGATAGAGAGAGAGAAAGAAACCTAATACGACCAGCAGGGGGAAACGAAGAGAAGAGAAAGCACAGGGACAAGACATGACAATATATGACAATACATGACACAACGTCCAAATAAAATTTAAAAAGCCCAAAATGATATACAAACATGGATACATACAGTATGTTTTTTTTCTGCTAGAGACTAGACAGTAAACTATAGCCTGCTCTTGCCAACTCCATTACTCATTGTCAATCCAAACATGGCATGACATTGATTGACAAGGAGTTGACATGATAGCACAAATAGACGGGCACAGTTAGCAGCAGGGCCTTTGATATCAGCAAAAGAAAGAACTCCATATTATGCTGTATTATTTGACTTCATAGTGTGGAACTGCTTTAGACTCATAAAAGAGGAACTAGCCACTACCCAGTGCATAAATATAGCCAACTAGTGTGCTGACAGGTAGTGTGTGTTCCATATTATTAGTCAGTAAAAGTCAACTCATTTCCTCAGAGGGAAAATATTCAGAAATGGGTATTTTGCATGTGTCTGCTCACCTTTGAAAAGTCAACTGCCAACTAATTGAGTCAAGAAAAAATGTGAAACGTGTAGAATTCCAAGAGGAATAAAAAACAAAAGACTCAAAGAGCATTTCTCTCTCAGCTTCAGAGTAGCCTGCTTTCAATGGCAAGGTGTGATCTCTACCGCTGACCCTGTAGTTCAACGTCATTTCCAGGACCTGTTTTAACACATGATTGTTTATCTCCCTGTGTGGGATGACAGATTACTTCAACACTGAGGTGACATAGCCAAGAGGGGAGAGGCATGACAACATCCCACCTTCCCCCCTCTCTCTTCTCTCCCACCCTCTTCTTTCCTCTCTCTCTCCCTCTCTCTCTCCCCCTCCCATCTCTATTCCCTCCTTTCTTCTTTTCTCTCTATCCCCCCTCTCTCTCCCATGCTCTCTTTCAATTCACTTAAACTATCTCTCCCTCCCTCCTTCTCTCTCTCAATTACATTTCTCTCTCTCTCTCTCTCTCTCTCTCTCTCTCTCTCTCTCTCTCTCTCTCTCTCTCTCTCTCTCTCTCTCTCTCTCTCTCTCTCTCTCTCTCTCTCTCTCTCTCTCTCTCTCTCTCTCTCTTGTCTCTCTCCTCCTCTCAGCCTGATACACAAGGCCAGATGACAGGCATGCTTGTGGTAGATGCTAATTGCTCCCAGCGGTTAGTCTTTCCTCGTCCTCCCTTTTCATGATTCTTTTCCCTCGTCTGTGGGATCGATTGTTGTTCCTCACTACAGAGCACAGATGACATTTTTACATTTACATTTACATTTAAGTCATTTAGCAGACGCTCTCCCAGTGTTCTCCGGGGAAGGCTCTAATGATTGCCAAAATAAGCTATGCTAGGCTGATGTTTGTCATTGTGACAGCTTATTAAGATCACTCAGTTACAGGAAAGTCGTCTTCTCGCTACAATCCTATCACTTTGTTTTTCTTGAGTCCCTCCAGTCCAGCACAAGCAATGGGCCTCAATGGTATCAAAAATATGTTGACATATACACACTTCTTTAAATTGTGGCTGCATGGCACGGTGGTGGCTTTGTAAACATAACGGGAATAACTGAGATTAAGCAATGCAACATGATTCTTAATCATTGCTTAATAAAGAACCCTTGGTACCTTTCTAGTTAGTCCTCGGTTCCCCCATAAGGGACTTTCATCAGATATGTGTGGTAAATATAATTGCTCTATATGACTTGTTGCTAGGTTTGTCAATTCTGAAAGATTACAAATGAGAACTGGATACTGCCTGGATTAGTCAAAAAAGTAATATATTCATACATATAAAATTACATACATCATTGTTGTCAAGAGAATTATGTTCTCGATGTTCATAAACCCAATTCAATTAAGTGCTCAGCCAGAAACCCAGAATTTGTAGGAAACTGGTTGAAATGAATCAGACGGAGGCCCAGCTACGATAGTCAGAAAGTTTATTTACGAGAGCGCTGCTCTGTTGTACAAAACAATTCATTTGATACTGGCTTATCCCGCACACACATTCACCCTCACACACGCACACACATTCACCCTCACACACGCACACACATTCACCCTCACACACGCACACACATTCACACTAACACACCCATATGCGCACACTTTCTCACCAACCTTAGCACACAATGCCCTGCTACGGGATTCCGTGAGACTTACTCCCCCACCTCCCTCAAGATAGGGAGACTGGGAAGTACTCTCAGTGGCCCCAGCCAAGGTCGGCCCTGAATCTTGCTCAGACAGTCTGTCTGTTATTCAAATAAGGTATATAGACATATTGTACAGACTGTGGTCATACATAATTCAAATCAATTTCATACGATTATACGGCTTCAGGGTTCAGGGTGGATTATTCTAGTTATTCATATAAATTCCCATCAACAATTGTACACAAACAACAGAGGAAATCTACACCTCTTTATGCAGTAGACCAGCAAGTATAATACATGCATTTGTTTAAGTGATCTGGGTATGATATTATTATGTTACTGTATGCGTTTCCACAAGAAAGATTCATGTCACATACATACAGGTAGTGCTCATGACTTTTGACCTCTATTCCAGATTTATTGGCTCAGCTAAGATCTCTCTCCTAGACCTGGCTCATGGTCACACCAAGTCCCTCCCAGCAAAGAACCTGTCCCTGGTCAATGAGAAGAAACAGGACACTGGGGTGAGTTTCTCTATGGCTACACACTTGTGTCATTGAGAATTAACAGCTTCAAGAATGAACAAGATTTATAAACATGTATAAGCATTTATAATTGGCTTATTCTTAAAAGTAAATGAAGTGTAACCAATAATACGTGGGATGGCGCCCATAAGGTCATCGGAAAGGCGAATACACATGAAGGACTTGGAATAAAGAAGCTTGGGGAGATGTTCTCCTGAAGGGAGGGGCTAGTGTAGCGAGTATTTCGCTACACTACAAGCATTTCGCTACTCTCGCATTAACATCTGCTAACCATGTGTATGTGACCAATACAATTTGATTTGATTGGAGTAGCGACCTTAACCCAACACCTAGGGACCTCGTCAAGAGGTTCAGGTCTCTTGGCGTAACCGCTAAGGTGTTGGGTTGACAGTTGCTGGACCCAGGCCTGAGTCCCAGTCAGAACTACCCCATGCATATAATAACTAGGTTAAAACGTCTTGATCATTGACCATAATATGTCAATGTAAAATAATGCAAGTTAAAGTTATCAATACATTGAAGCAGCATGTTGACATTTAATCCCATCTTTTTTTAGGCAACCATTAATTTGATTGGTTATGAGCCGCCAGCTCGCACAGCTCCTAACCCTAACAATCAAACTGATGAAGACCAGTCGTATGGGGACACAGGTCAGTTTAACATAACAAATATGTGCACGCCATCCTTTGTTTTGGTTAAGCAAAATGGTGTCCTTCTCTCATGAGATCAGTTCCAATGTCTTTGGTATGCCAGTAATGTAAATCAACTCTTATACATGTCGTTTGGGAAAGGTATGCAGCTGTCTCAGTGGTATGTTTGGGTTTGGTATTGCAGTGGTATCTTGGTTCCCAGATTTGTATGTTTGTTAGCCAACTCCTCGTTGTTTAATGTCCAGTTGACTAAAGTACAGACAGATCTGGTAACCAGGGTTGGGGCACACAACAGGAAGCGTTTGAAAACGGAAAACAAAGGTTGCATTTCTTATTGGGCAAGTCCTAGGTAGTCCCTACCTGTTTCAGAGTTTTTTTTTCTCACCATTTGGTCTCTAATGAATACTACCCAGATAACCAGGCTAGTGGGGTGGTGTGATGGTGTGGTTTTAGGCTTTGGTTGGTAGGAAGTATTGGAGTGGTTCTGTCTTGTCTGTGTTCATGACACCAGTGAAAGGCTGCTTGCTGTTTATGGAAATGGAGGATGCAAATTGAAAAGACAAACACCACTTACGGCCTTTGGCAGACTTTGCCACGAGGAAACAGAATCAACCGAACATATTTTTTAGTACGTTCCATCGGGGGCTCGCTTTTGGAGTCAGGTCCGGGAATGGTTGTTATGTCATAATATCAGGTTACAGATGGACCTGCAAACTGTTTTGTTAGGTGATCTGAAAAATGAGGATCTGTCAATGGGAAATATAATTTAACTCCTGAGTAAAGTATTTATTTATGGGGCAATATTGGTAGAAATGTTACGAACAGGGAGGTTCAGGACTCTCATAAGACATCATAGTAAAATGGATGGATGTATTGCAAAAGGAAATAGCAAAATGGCGTTATATTGGGAAAGATGGGTGACTGTGGATATCGGAGAGTTGGAGTTCAGATTGAATGGTGGATTGGTGCTGTGGGTAAAAATCCAGCACTTGAGGAAATTAGGAATGTTTCTGTATGTCTAATTATTTAGCTACAGCTACTGTAGATATGAGGGGAAATAGCTGTAAGTAGCAGTAGAAGTTTTGTTGTCTCTTAGTTTACTCTAATCAGGGTAGGGATGGTAGGGTATGAATTCTTTTAATGTATATTTGTATATTTTTTAAATATACACACGACACAGGTACACTCAGCAGACAATATGCTGAACACAAGTCACCTGGACCAGAAGTCCCCATAATAATCGTAAACGAAAATGTTTTTACCAACTGAGGACATTTTGTAGGTCCCCACAATGTCAAATTCTATTTCTAGGGGGTTTAGGGTTTAGGTTAGAATTAGTGTTAGGGCTAGAATAAGGGTTAGGAGCTAGAGTTCGTTTTAGTTTTAGGGTTATGGTTAGGAGCTATGATTAGGTTTAGTGTTAAGGTAATGTTTTCGGGTTAAGGTTAGGGTACAGGTCAGGGTTAGGTTTAGGGTTAGGGACATTAGGATTTTAAATGGGACTGAATTGTGTGTCCCCACAAGGTTAGTTGTACAAGACTCTCTCTCTCTCTCTCTCTCTCTCTCTCTCTGTGGGTGTGTGTGTTCTGGCTTACCAGGTGGGGATGAGGAAGGGAAGGATGGGGAGGAGGTATCCCTTGGGGGTCAGGTGGGGACCCCTGGAATTCCACCCACACCTGGCCAGCCTGGTAACCCCAACCAGAGGCCTGTCCGGACCAGCCGCAAGAGACACCGGGCCCTGGCCAACAAGCCCCAGGACTTCCAGGTAGAGTACATAGCTAGGACATGAAGTGCATGTCAAACGTTTAAAGTATCCTCCCCTCCTCATCTCTCTTTCCTTCATTTGCACTGATCTGAAACCACAGGACAGATGAAAGCAGTATGGTGGATGATGGCTTTCAACCTCCAGTTCTTTCAGATCAGTGGGAGGGAAGTCTAGCAAAGGAATATTGAGATGCAGCCCTGGATGGTAGTATGGGGCCCTGTTTAAATACTTATGAAATGTGTCCTTCATCCTATTTTATCTTACTTGAGGTAATCATTAATCTGTATAGGCATGAGAGGTGACAGCAATATGATAATTATGCATGCATCAATCCAATCACTAACAGATCAGTGATTGCCTCAAGGAAGGAAGGAAAAAAGGAAGGAGATAGGCATTTTGTAGTAGAACAGCGCCTCTTTGACCTCTCCTATTGACAAATTAAATAAATAAAAGGCGTAATTAAGGAATTTTGTGTTTGTTGAAGTCACTCAGTGTTAGTTAAACTCTTATACTCTCGTCTTCAATGACCAGATTCGCGTTCGAGTTATCGAGAGCCGACAGTTGCCGGGAAACAACATTAAACCGGTTGTCAAAGTGAATGTGTGCGGACAGACCCACCGAACCAGGATCAGACGAGGAAACAACCCCTTCTTTGATGAGGTAATCTCTTCATAACTCCATAGTTTTAAACTGCTCTTATACTCAAAAATCAAAACCACTAGGGCAAAGTTACACTTCTCTGATTGCGCGAAAAGCCATCTTTGTTTCAGAATTTAATATTTTTATTGACTGTCTTTTTCACCTCTTTAAACGCTTGTCTTTCTAGGGAGTTTTTCCTAGCCGCCGTGCTTCTACACCTGCATTGCTTGCTGTTTGGGCTTTTAGGCTGGGTTTCTGTACAGCACTTTGTGACATCAGCTGATGTAAGAAGGGCTTTATAAATACATTTGATTGATTGATTGATTGTCTATTTGACTCCTGCTCCTCTTTTATCTTGTCCTGCTGATCCCTCTCTCAATGCACTCCTCCTTCTCCTGCTTCAGTGAGTTTCATTTGGATCTTCTTCTCTCTCTGCAACAGTGATATGTTTGAGTAAATCTAAAGCAGAATCCTCCATTAGACACATTATCCCCCTTGACCTCTCACATGCATTTTCTCAACCTTTTCTAGTCAATTACTATACAATTGCTACAGTATGTCTGTATGAATTTCCTTCAAAATCAAGAGTATAGAAAGCTATGGAAAATGGTCATGGTTATGCCTAACTCTTTAATATGTACATAAATAAACCATGAAAATACTGTATATATCAACATATTTATGAACCCTCTCCACAGATATTCTTCTTTAATGTCAACATCTTGCCTTCGGAGCTTTTAGATGGCTGTATCAGTATTCGGGTAAGTACAACACTCCCTCTCAGACTGGGTATAGTCTCTATACAGTGTGTTCACGAGTTGGGCTTCTCTCCATCTGACGAACATGTCGGAAGGGGTAGTAGTTGGAGTATGGTATATGGGGGTTTTGGCGTGGATGGTGGACAGGGAGGCCAGACCCCGATTGGGGACAACGAGGTCGCTACTGTTGATCTGACCAAGTTGCACTTCGGTGAATAAGCTTTATCACCTACTCAACCTGGTTGAAGTACTTGCTGTAGACATGCTCTAGAGTGGAGCACATTGAGTGTCAGATGGTGCATTTAGCACAGAGGAGGCAAAATGAGCCAAAGGGAATGGAAGGGGTGAGAAGGTAATGTAAGGAAGGCCCAGCCCCTGGTCGTGTACCAAGGTTGTGCTGAACCCCCTTTCTGGTAGGGCCAACCCTCAGTTGTTGTCTAGGTTTGACTGGACTTCCCAGTGCAGGAAAAGGCCCTGGTCATGGACCAAGGTGTGATCTGGACCACCCAGCATAGGAAAAGATAGAAGTGGAGAGAGAGATGGTAGTTGTTCTCCTATGGCAGTTCTTCCAGGAGCCAGTGAATATCCTCCAAGTCTTTAGCCAGGTAGTTCTTTGGAGCTAGGTCTGTAGCTTTAGCATCATCTTGCTCTGAGGCTACCTTCGTGACTGTGGGCTTATTTTTCAGGTCTTGGTGCATAATTTCAATGGATTACCATGTTGGTCGAATGAGTGTTTTGAAACTTTTTTATTTATTTTATTTCACCTTTATTTAACCAGGTAGGCTAGTTGAGAACAAGTTCTCATTTGCAACTGCGACCTGGCCAAGATTAAAGCATAGCAGTGTGAACAGACAACACAGAGTTACACATGGAATAAACAATTAACAAGTCAATAACACAGTAGAAAAAAATGGGCAGTCTATATACAATGTGTGCAAAAGGCATGAGGAGGTAGGCGAATAATACAGTTTTGCAGATTAACACTGGAGTGATAAATGATCAGGTCATGTACAGGTAGAGATATTGGTGTGCAAAAGAGCAGAAAAATAAATAAATAAAAACAGTATAAAAAACAGTATGGGAATGAGGTAGGTGAAAATGGGTGGGCTATTTTCCTATAGACTATGTACAGCTGCAGCGATCGGTTAGCTGCTCGGATAGCTGATGTTTGAAGTTGGTGAGGGAGATAAAAGTCTCCAACTTCAGCGATTTTTGCAATTCGTTCCAGTCACAGGCAGCAGAGTACTGGAACGAAAGGCGGCCAAATGATGTGTTGGCTTTAGGGATGATCAGTGAGATACACCTGCTGGAGCGCGTGCTACGGATGGGTGTTGCCATCGTGACCAGTGAACTGAGATAAGGCGGAGCTTTACCTAGCATGGACTTGTAGATGACCTGGAGCCAGTGGGTCTGGCGACGAATATGTAGTGAGGGCCAGCCGACTAGAGCATACAAGTCGCAGTGGTGGGTGGTATAAGGTGCTTTAGTGACAAAACGGATGGCACTGTGATAGACTGCATCCAGTTTGCTGAGTAGAGTGTTGGAAGCCATTTTGTAGATGACATTGCATGAAGGGTTAAATTTGGTTGCCCCCAAAAAGAATGCTGCCCTTGATGGGAATAACACTCTGGGGAGTGAGAAGTCTAGCAAACCCAGGAGTCGTGGAGTGGCGGCCACCATGACTGGTCAAGAGTGCATGCAACAAGCTAGTCCCGACTAGTAGGGGTCAGGTGGGGTAGGGATTTGGACACAGAGCAGTTGTAGGAAGTCACGGGGGAAGCAAACCTGAGCAGGTCAAGAGGGAGCCATGTCAACTTGAGCAGGTCAAGAGGGAGCCACTTCAACCTGAGCAGGTCAACAGGGAGACACGGAGCTGTTGGAGTATGGGCTCATTGTAATGGCTGGAATGAAATAAATGGAATGTAGTCAAACATGTGGTTTCCATATGGTTGATGTGTTTGATACTATTGCATTAATTCCATTCCAGTCTTTAGAATGAGCCCATTCTCCTATAGCTCCTCCCTCCTCCTTCCTCTGGCACACACACACAAGCACGCACACATTCACACACACACACACACATTCACACACGCACACACGTTATCTGCTCCAAGATCTTCCACTTGACCTACAGTATATGGTGTGTATCTGACCATTGGGAGGTTATCCAGAGTATGGTTTAAATAGAATGATATACACTGACCCTCTTTTGCCACCAGAACAGCCTCAATTCGTTGGGGCATGGACTCTAGGTGTGGAAAGCGTTCCACAGGGATGTTGGCCCATGTCGACTCCAAAGCTTCCCACAGTTGTATTAAGATGGCTGGATGTCCTTTGGGTGGTGGACTATTCTTGATACACACGGGAAACTGTTGAGCGTGAAAAACCCAACAGTGTTACAGTTCTTGATACAAACCGGTGCGCCTGGCACCCACTGTCATGCCCCGTTCACTTTTGTCTTTCCCATTCACTCTCAATCCATGTCTCAATTGTCTCCAGGCTTAAAAATCCTTCTTGAACCTGTCTCCTCCCCTTCATCTGCGCTGATTGAAGTGGATTTAACAAGTGACATCAAAAAAGGATCATAACTTTAACCTGGATTCACCCGGTAAGACGACGTTAGACTGTGTTACTGTGTCAATGTCACTTCTGTGTTGTCTCCGTATTGCTGTACTCTTTGTTGCTACTTGGCTACCTGCCAAACCTTTGAACTATTTAATCCAACTCCAACTCTCTTTAATCAATTTACCAATGTCTTAGTTTTGTCCTCACACAACATTTTTACTTGACATTTTTCACCCCGGATGCTTTATATAGAGCTGCAGGACCTCCTCCGGCCATAAAAAGACAGGAGAACCATTGCCTTATGGTGAGCATAGCCAAGTTTCAACCTCGGCTTCAGACGCAGTCGTTTGGCAAGGGCAATTGAAGTGTAGGAAATCACTGATCATAACCTTGATGTGATTGGCCTGACTGAAACATGGCTCAATCCTGATTAACTTATTGTATTAGATGACGCCACTCCTCCTGGTTAAACTAGTGACCATATCCCCTGCACATCCGGCAAAGGCGAAGGTGTTGCTAACATTTACAACAGCAAATTTCAATTTACAAAACAAATTACTGCACTTTCTTCTTTTGAGCCTCCAGTCATGAAATCTATGCAGCCCACTCAATCACGTTGTACTACTGTTTACAGGCCCCCTGTGGCGTATACAGCGTTCCTCACTGAGTTCCCTGAATTCCTATTGGTCCTTGTAGTCATGGCAGATAACATTAAAAGTTTTCCTGACTTCAATATTCGCATGGAAAGTCCAAAAGGCTTTTGGAGCCATCATCGACTCAGTGGATTTTGTCCAACATGTCTAGACCTACGCATTGCACGAGTCATACCCTGGATCTAGTTTTTTTCCCGTGGAATGAATATTGTGGATCTAAATGTTTTTTCCTCATAATCCTGGACTATTGGACCACAATCTTATTATCCTTGCTACTGAAAAGGCAGCAACTCACTGTCTTCCTAAAGACAAATAATGTGCATGTATAAGAAACGCTCCAGCCTGGTTTTATACCCCATCATAGTACTGAGACTGCACTCGTGAAGGTGGTAAATGACCTTTTAAATGTGTCAGACCGAGGCTCTGCATCCGTCCTCATGCTCATAGACCTTAGTGTCGCTTTTGACACCATTGATCACCACATTCTTTTGGAGCGATTGAAACCCTAATTGATTTACACAGACAAGTTCTTGCCTGGTTTAGATCTTATCTGTCGGAAAGATATCAGTTTGTCTCTGTGGATGTTTTGTCCTCTGACAAATCAATTGTACGTTTTGTGTTTTCCTCGAGGTTCCGTTTCAGGACCACTATTGTTTTCACTATATATTCTACCTCTTGGTGATGTTATTCGGAAACACAATGTCAACTTTCACTGCTATGCGGATGACACATATTTCGATGAAACATGGTGAAGCCCCAAAATTGCCTCCCCTGGAAGCCTGTGTTTCAGACATAAGGAAGTGGATGGCGGCAAATGTTTTAATTTTAAACTCAGACTAAACAGAGACGCTAGTTCTAGGTCCAAAGAAACAAAGAGATCTGCTGTTTGATCTGACAAGTAATCTTGATGGTTGTACAGTCATCTCAAATAAAACTGTGAAGGACCTTAGCGTTACTCAGGACCCTGAACTCTTTTTTGATGAACATATCAAGAATATTTCAAGGGCAGCTTTTTTTCATCTTCGTAACATTGCAAAAATCAGAAACATTTTGTCCAAAAATTATGCAGAAAAGCTCATCCGTGCTTTTGTCACTTCTAGATTAATCTACTGCAGTGCTCTACTCTCCGGCTACCTGGATAAAGCACTAAATAATGTTCGGTTTGTGCTAAATTCGACTGCTAGAATCTTGACTAGATCCCCAAAATGTGATCATATTACTCCAGTGTTAGCCTCTCTACACTGGCTTCCTATAAAGGCTAGGGCTGATTTCAAGGTTTAACTGCTAACCTACAAAGCATTACATTACTATCAAAGATTTAGAAAAGTATGGACTGATCATGTCAGTATCAATCAAAGCTACTGTAGATATAACGTGATTTCATGTCATTTTATGTGGCCAATGACCTTGAGCCTTCTTGGATGGGCACTTCTAACAGAACACTGAGCCAATCACAGCGCAACTAGAGAACATTACCAACCCCTACGCATCGTATTTTGCGCTGGCTTGCCCCACCACCACTGAAAGCACTGCGCTAGGCTGAAACACCTGCATTTTGGAGCTGCCTTACGCAAGAAAGCAAAAAAAAGAGATCATATTCGTATGTGTCTTTAACTTTTTTTTACATTGTCCCCAATGGTGGAACAAACTCCCTCACGACGACAGGACAGCGGAGTCAATCACCACCTTCCGGAGACACCTGAAACCCCACCTCTTTAAGGAATACCTAGGATAGGATAAGTAATCCTTCTCACCCCTTCCCCTTTAAGATTTAGATGCACTATTGTAAAGTGACTGTTCTACTGGATGTCATAAGGTGAATGCACCAACTTGTAAGTCGCTCTGGATAAGAGCGTCTGCTAAATGACTTAAATGTAAATGTAAATGTACATGGGCTTGCTCCTACCTATCTCTCCTATTTGGTCCTGCCTGTACATACCTACATGTACGCTACGGTCACAAGACGCGGACCTACTTATTGTCCCTATAATTTTTTAACAAACAGCTGGAGGCAGGGCTTTCTCCTATAGACCTCCATTTCTATGGAAATGTTTGCCTATCCATGTGAGAGATGCAGACTTGGTCTCGATCTTTAAGTCCTTACGGGTGCATCATGTTGCGCCAGGCTTATTTTGCAAAACTTGACTTGAGTGGGTTGAGTCACTGAAGTGATCTTCCTCTTGCTGGTCTTGCGCCCCCTTGGGCTCATGTGGTGGAGAAGATTTTTGTGGGCTATACTTAGCCTTGTCTCAAGGTAGTACGTTGGTGGTGTGTTGATATCCCTCTAGTGGTGTGTGGGCTGTGCTTTGTGGGGGTTATATCCTGCCTGGTTGGCCCTGTCTGGGGGTATTGTTGGACAGTTTTGATGTCATGGAAAGAGCAGGTTTTCTTAATGTTTTGAACACTCACTGTAAATCAATCATTTTATAACTCTTTGATCGTGGTAAACTATGAAGCAGTTTAGGACTAAGGGATGGATTTGTTTCAACATCACTAATCCCCCCCTCCTCTCTCTCTCTCTCTCTCTGCAGGTCTATGATTCCTACTCCCTCAGGGCAGACAGTCTAATGGGGGAGTTCAAGGTGACATAGACATTTAAATATCCTTACATCCTAATTTACAAAAAAGTGCATTTCATTTAGTTATTTACAGAGCAATATATCAATTACATCCAATCTATTATGTTTGCTTTTCATAACAATGACAGAAACCATTATATACACATAAATTACAGGAATCCTTTGTTCAAATATGGTATGACTACAATGCACACTACCACAATGTTTTTATACAGTATTGAGTATATTACTGTAATCATCCTTCCAGGCAATAACCTCAATATCCATATTTGTTTAATATTTAATTGAGTTGTCAACAAACATGCATTTTAATTTAAATAAAAGTAAAATGGTTGAAATCTGGTTCAAATCAGTTGTGTGGTGTATCTGTAACCAGACTTTACTTTCATTTTAACAGTTGGATGTTGGGTACATATATGACGAACCTGGTAAGTTCCTCTTTATGTTATGCAGGTGAATGAGGACCCAAAAGCGACTTGGCGAAAACAGAGTTTTTAATCCAGTAAGAGACTTTACAAAACAAAAGCATAATACTACTCGTAAAGACGAGAACAGACAGGAGACTTGATCGAGAACTGCAGGTTGCCTCGGGAAGGCACTTGAACCTAGCAGACTCAGACACCTGCTCACCACGCAGCATCTGAGGGAAACACGACACGACAGGGCAAAACATAGACACAGCACGGTGAATTATAGATGAGGATCCGACAGGACAGGTACGGCAAACAAGGAGAGAAATAGGGACTCTAATCAGGGAAAAGGATCGGGAACAGGTGTGGGAAGACTAAATGATGATTAGGGGAATAGGAACAGCTGGGAGCAGGAACGGAACGATAGAGAGAAGAGAGAGCGAGAGAGTGAGAGAGGGAGGGGGAGAGAGAGGGATAGAAAGAGGGAAAGAACCTAATAAGACCAGCAGAGGGAAACGAATAAAAGGGGAAGCACAGGGACAAGACATGATAATTAATGACAAAACATGACAGTACCCCCCCACTCACCGAGCGCCTCCTGGCGCACTCGAGGAGGAATCCTGGCGGCAACGGAGGAAATCATCAATGAGTGAACGGTCCAGCACGTCCCGAGACGGAACCCAACTCCTCTCCTCAGGACCGTAACCCTCCCAATCCACTAAGTATTGGTGACCCCGTCCCCGAGAACGCATGTCCATGATCTTATGTACCTTGTAAATAGGTGCGCTCTCGACAAGGACGGGAGGGGGGAGGGAAGACGAACGGGGTGCGAAGAAAGGGCTTGACACAGGAGACATGGAAGACAGGATGGACGCGACGAAGATGTCGCGGAAGAAGCAGTCGCACAGCGACAGGATTGACGACCTGGGAGACACGGAACGGACCAATGAACCGCGGAGTCAACTTACGAGAAGCTGTCGTAAGAGGAAGGTTGCGAGTGGAAAGCCACACTCTCTGGCCGCAACAATACCTTGGACTCTTAATCCTGCGTTTATTGGCGGCTCTCACAGTCTGTGCCCTGTAGCGGCAAAGTGCAGACCTCACCCTCCTCCAGGTGCGCTCACAACGTTGGACAAACGCTTGAGCGGAGGGAACGCTGGACTCGGCAAGCTGGGATGAGAACAGAGGAGGCTGGTAACCCAGACTACTCTGAAACGGAGATAACCCGGTAGAAGACGAAGGAAGCGAGTTGTGAGCGTATTCTGCCCAGGGGAGCTGTTCTGCCCAAGACGCAGGGTTTCTGAAAGAAAGGCTGCGTAGTATGCGACCAATCGTCTGATTGGCCCTCTCTGCTTGACCGTTAGACTGGGGATGAAACCCGGAAGAGAGACTGACGGACGCACCAATCAAACGACAGAACTCCCTCCAAAACTGTGACGTGAATTGCGGGCCTCTGTCTGAAACGGCGTCTAACGGGAGGCCATGAATTCTGAACACATTCTCGATAATGATTTGTGCCGTCTCCTTAGCGGAAGGAAGTTTAGCGAGGGGAATGAAATGTGCCGCCTTAGAGAACCTATCGACAACCGTAAGAATCACAGTCTTCCCCGCAGACAAAGGCAGACCGGTAATGAAGTCTAGGGTGATGTGAGACCATGGTCGAGAAGGAATGGGGAGCGGTCTGAGACGACTGGCAGGAGGAGAGTTACCCGACTTAGTCTGCGCGCAGTCCGAACAAGCAGCCACGAAACGGCGCGTGTCACGCTCCTGAGTCGGCCACCAAAAGCGCTGGCGAATAGACGCAAGAGTGCCTCGAACACCGGGATGACCAGCTAACTTGGCAGAGTGAGCCCACTGAAGAACAGCCAGACGAGTGGAAACAGGAACGAAAAGGAGGTTACTAGGACAAGCGCGCGGCGACGCAGTGTGCGTGAGTGCTTGCTTAACCTGTCTTTCAATTCCCCAGACTGTCAACCCGACAACACGCCCATAAGGAAGAATCCCCTCGGGATCAGTAGAAGCCACAGAAGAACTAAACAGACGGGATAAGGCATCAGGCTTGGTGTTCTTGCTACCCGGACGGTAAGAAATCACAAACTCGAAACGAGCGAAAAACAACGCCCAACGAGCTTGACGGGCATTAAGTCGTTTGGCAGAACGGATGTACTCAAGGTTCTTATGGTCTGTCCAAACGACAAAAGGAACGGTCGCCCCCTCCAACCACTGTCGCCATTCGCCTAGGGCTAAGCGGATGGCGAGCAGTTCACGGTTACCCACATCATAGTTGCGCTCAGATGGCGACAGGCGATGAGAAAAATAAGCGCAAGGATGAACCTTATCGTCAGACTGGAAGCGCTGGGATAGAATGGCTCCCACGCCTACCTCTGAAGCGTCAACCTCGACAATGAATTGTCTAGTGACGTCAGGAGTAACGAGGATAGGAGCGGACGTAAAACGTTCTTTTAGAAGATCAAAAGCTCCCTGGGCGGAACCGGACCACTTAAAACACGTCTTGACAGAAGTAAGAGCTGTGAGAGGGGCAGCAACTTGACCGAAATTACGAATGAAACGCCGATAGAAATTAGCGAAACCTAAAAAGCGCTGCAACTCGACACGTGACCTTGGAACGGGCCAATCACTGACAGCTTGGACCTTAGCGGAATCCATCTGAATGCCTTCAGCGGAAATAACGGAACCGAGAAAAGTAACGGAGGAGACATGAAAAGAGCACTTCTCAGCCTTTACGTAGAGACAATTCTCTAAAAGGCTCTGTAGAACACGTCGAACGTGCTGAACATGAATCTCGAGTGACGGTGAAAAAATCAGGATATCGTCAAGATAGACAAAAACAAAGATGTTCAGCATGTCTCTCAGAACATCATTAACTAATGCCTGAAAAACAGCTGGCGCATTGGCGAGACCAAACGGCAGAACCCGGTACTCAAAATGCCCTAACGGAGTGTTAAACGCCGTTTTCCACTCGTCCCCCTCTCTGATGCGCACGAGATGGTAAGCGTTACGAAGGTCCAACTTAGTAAAGCACCTGGCTCCCTGCAGAATCTCGAAGGCTGATGACATAAGGGGAAGCGGATAACGATTCTTAACCGTTATGTCATTCAGCCCTCGATAATCCACGCAGGGGCGCAGAGTACCGTCCTTCTTCTTAACAAAAAGAACCCCGCCCCGGCCGGAGAGGAAGAAGGCACTATGGTACCGGCGTCAAGAGACACAGATAAATAATCCTCGAGAGCCTTACGTTCGGGAGCCGACAGAGAGTATAGTCTACCCCGAGGAGGAGTGGTCCCCGGAAGGAGATCAATACTACAATCATACGACCGGTGAGGAGGAAGGGAGTTGGCTCGGGACCGACTGAAGACCGTGCGCAGATCATGATATTCCTCCGGCACTCCTGTCAAATCGCCAGGTTCCTCCTGAGAAGTGGGGACAGAAGAAATGGGAGGGATGGCAGACATTAAGCACTTCACATGACAAGATACGTTCCAGGATAGGATAGAATTACAAGACCAATTAATAGAAGGATTATGACATACTAGCCAGGGATGACCCAAAACAACAGGTGTGAAAGGTGAACGAAAAATCAAAAAGAAATAGTCTCACTGTGGTTACCAGATACTGTGAGAGTTAAAGGTAGTGTCTCAAATCTGATACTGGGAAGATGACTACCATCTAAGGCAAACATGGGCGTAGGCTTGTCTAACTGTCTGAAAGGAATGTTATGTTTCCGAACCCATGCTTCGTCCATGAAACAACCCTCAGCCCCAGAGTCAATCAAGGCACTGCATGTAGCACCCGAACCGGTCCAGCGTAGATGGACCGACATAGTAGTACAGGATCTAGATGAAGAGACCTGAGTAGTAGCGCTCACCAGTAGCCCTCCGCTTACTGATGGGCTCTGGCCTCTTACTGGACATGAATTAACAAAATGTCCATCAAATCCGCAATAGAGGCACAGGCGGTTGGTGATCCTCCGTTCCCTCTCCTTAGTCGAGATGCGAATCCCTCCCAGCTGCATGGGCTCAGTCTCAGAGCCAGAGGAGGGAGATGGTTGCGATGCGGAGCAGGGAAACACCGTTGATGCGAACTCTCTTCCACGAGCCTGGTGACGAAGATCTACCCGTCGTTCTATGCGGATGGCGAGAGCAATCAAAGAGTCCACACTGGAAGGAACCTCCCGAGAGAGAATCTCATCTTTGACCACTGTGTGGAGTCCCTCCAGAAAACGAGCGAGCAGCGCCGGCTCGTTCCAGTCACTAGAGGCAGCAAGAGTACGAAACTCTATAGAGTAATCCGTTATGGATCGATCACCTTGGCATAGGGAAGCCAGGGCCCTAGAAGCCTCCCCACCAAAAACTGAACGGTCAAAAACCCGAATCATCTCCTCTTTAAAGTTCTGGTAATTGTTAGAACAATCAGCCCTTGCCTCCCAGATAGCTGTGCCCCACTCTCGGGCCCGGCCAGTAAGGAGTGAAATGACGTAAGCAACCCGAGCTCTCTCTCTAGAGTATGTGTTGGGTTGGAGAGAGAACACAATCTCACACTGGGTGAGAAAGGAGCGGCACTCAGTGGGCTGCCCGGAGTAGCAAGGTGGGTTATTAACCCTAGGTTCTGGAGGCTCGGCAGGCCAGGAAGTAACAGGTGGCACGAGACGAAGACTCTGGAACTGTCCAGAGAGGTCGGAAACCTGAGCGGCCAGGTTCTCCACGGCATGGCGAGCAGCAGACAATTCCTGCTCGTGTCTGCCGAGCATGGCTCCTTGGATCTCGACGGCAGTGTTACGAGCCTCTGTAGTCGCTGGGTCCATTCCTTGGTCGGATCCTTCTGTTATGCAGGTGAATGAGGACCCAAAAGCGACTTGGCGAAAACAGAGTTTTTAATCCAGTAAGAGACTTTACAAAACAAAAGCATAATACTACTCGTAAAGACGAGAACAGACAGGAGACTTGATCGAGAACTGCAGGTTGCCTCGGGAAGGCACTTGAACCTAGCAGACTCAGACACCTGCTCACCACGCAGCATCTGAGGGAAACACGACACGACAGGGCAAAACATAGACACAGCACGGTGAATTATAGATGAGGATCCGACAGGGCAGGTACGGCAAACAAGGAGAGAAATAGGGACTCTAATCAGGGAAAAGGATCGGGAACAGGTGTGGGAAGACTAAATGATGATTAGGGGAATAGGAACAGCTGGGAGCAGGAACGGAACGATAGAGAGAAGAGAGAGCGAGAGAGTGAGAGAGGGAGGGGGGAGAGAGAGGGATAGAAAGAGGGAAAGAACCTAATAAGACCAGCAGAGGGAAACGAATAAAAGGGGAAGCACAGGGACAAGACATGATAATTAATGACAAAACATGACACTTTACATAAGAGTGACACAGGAAACAAAGTATTATATTGATCTTCAATTATCTTCAAAGACATCCTTTGTGTGTGTCTGTGTCTGGAATGTGTATATTCTTATGGTCAACAGCCCACGCCATAATGAGGAAGTGGCTTCTTCTGAGTGACCCTGGTGACTCTAGCTCGGGGGGCCAAAGGTTACCTGAAGGTCAGCCTGGTCATCGTGGGGACAGGAGACGAGCCACCGGTACGACTGCTGTGTCACTATGCTATGTCACCTCACACCTCACCTGTCTTTCTCTACATTCTCTACCATTGTACTTAATGTAATATTGATTATATCGTTTTTAAACTCAGCAAAAAAAGAAATGTCCTCTCACATTTCTTTCTTTAAAATTGTTTTTTATTTGTCTGTATTGTTTTGTATTGTTAGATATTACTGCACTGTTGGAGCTTGAAACATAAGCATTTCACTACTTCTTCGATAACCTCTGCAAAATATGTACACACGACCAATAACATTTGATTTGTTTTGTTGAGTCTCACCGCCAGGCCAATTACAATGTACTTGGCAATGGACTGGAGTAAATATTACATGAATTCAAACCATTTCACAAAGAGAACCTGCCTTTTTATTTCAGTGAGCAGTGGGGAGGCAGAGGTGGGTTTCCTCCCAGCGTTTGGGCCTTGCTACCTAAACCTGTACGGCAGTCTCAGGGAGTTCACTGGCCTCCCAGACCCGTACGAGGAACTCAACTTTAGCAAGGTAAGACCATCCCTTGGGTTGAGGACAAGTGGTTCAGCTCTGGCAGGATGTTTTGTTATTTCTTATTGTAAATATTTGCATATCTAACATGCACATCTCTCTCACAGGAACATGTAATTATTAAGATTCAGAATTGAAATTGTTGTAGAAAATTAGCTCTTGTAGTCAAGAAAATGTTTAAGCATTCACCCAGGGTTTATTCAATAGTGACCTGTGCAGGGGAGACATTTTCTGGACGTAGCCAGCATTGCTCTCTCTTAGACAAAAATACATTTTAGCTTATATAGGCAAGGAACATCTGGTTTAGATCAGTATTCTCTTTTCTGCTGAGTTTCTTGGCAAACTTATCTATTCTATAAAACATAAAAACATACAGGTATCCCCCCCTCTTCAATGTATAACACGTTTCATACTCCCCTTCCCCAAATCCAGATTGTCCGGTTCTAGTTCAACTTGGATAACAGCTTTAAAGCACACAGTACAGTTGTCTAACACAATTGTTATTAAGCTGAATTTTCCTTCACAATTATTTTTTTCTCAAGTCATTTCCTGTGTTGATAAGAACATATTGTGTAGCAACACAATTACAGTATCACTGTCTGTCTGTCTGTCTGTCTGTCTGTCTGTCTGTCTGTCTGTCTGTCTGTCTGTCTGTCTGTCTGTCTGTCTGTCTGTCTGTCTGTCTGTCTGTCTGTCTGTCTGTCTGTCTGTCTGTCTGTCTGTCTGTCTGTCTGTCTGTCTGTCCGTCCGTCCGTCCGTCCGTCCGTCCGTCCGTCCGTCCGTCCGTCCGTCCGTCCGTCCGTCCGTCCGTCCGTCCGTCCGTCCGTCCGTCCGTCCGTCCGTCCGTCCGTCCGTCCGTCCGTCCGTCCGTCCGTCCGTCCGTCCGTCCGCCCGCCCGCCTGCCTGCCTGCCTGCCAGCCTGCCAGCCAGCCAACCAGGGTGAAGGGGTGGCCTACAGGGGCAGAGTCCTCATCGAGCTCTCCACTCAACTGGATGGCAAAGCTGACAGGAAGCTGGACAACATCTCCAGTGATGACATCCTGATGGCCCAGGTACACAGAGAGGGTGGGACCCTGTCATAGCTGGGATATTGTTGCTTCATGTATTAATAAAGGTCTGAAACAGGGATGGTGTCAATTCCAATTGAAGGCAGTCAAATCAAGAAGTAATTTGAAATTCCAGTTCAATCATTTCAAAAAGGGCATATATTTTCCATGACTTCTCAATAAACTGTAAGGTAGAAGCTATTTACTTCAAAAGTAATTCAAATTACTTCCGGAATTGACTTCCTTCAATTCGAATTGACCTCAACCCTGGTACGAAACTTGCAAAACGTAGAGAAGAACTGATGAGAAATGGATACAGAGAAAGCTAGAAGGGAAAAGATTACCCTCCATCCAGATTTCTTGTGTGTAGACCAGTGTTTCCAAATCCAATTTTGTTTTAGTCCCGCAATAACACACCTTTAATGAATGTACAATGGAATAAAGCACCCATGACCTCTTGTTTGTGCTTTCAGAGGTACCAGCGGAGAAGGAAGTTCTCGCTATGTGCTGTGTTCCACAGCTCCTGCATGCTCCAGGAGCCCGGTGAGCCAATACAGTTCGAGGTCAGCATTGGCAACTACGGCAATAAGCTGGACTCCACCTGCATGCCGCTGGCATCCACAACCCAATACAGCTGTGCTGTGTTTGACGGTGAGAAAACCTAGACTACACACCAGTGTTCTTCAGTCCTGATGGGTACCCTTCTGGTGTGCTAGCTATTGTTCCAGCCCAGTGCCAACACATTAGACCTTGATTAGACCTTCCCCTTACACTTGTGTCTATAAGGTAGTAGTTTTGGAATTGTTAGCTAGATTACTTGTTGGTTATTACTGCATTGTCTGAACTAGAAGCACAAGCATTTCGCTACACTCACATTAACATCTGCTAACCATGTGTATGTGACAAATAAAATTGGATTTGATTTGATTTTGACCTGATATCTGAATGTTTACAAAATAAAGCTTTTTTTTAGCACCCATGCTTCGAGAGCATGTGTTTGTTTATCTATCAATTCTAAAGGCACAAGGCAGACAAACTATACACAGTCATGCATACGAAAACAGGAAAACATACAGTGCCTTCGGAAGGTATTGAAACCCTTAGACTTTTTCCACATTTTGTTACGTTACAGCTTTATTCTAAAATGGAATAAATAAAGCAAATTCCTCAGCAATCTAGAAACAGTACCCCATAATGACAAAGCGAAAACGGGTTTTTAGAAAATGTTTGCTAATTTATTAAAAAGAAAAAATGGAAATATCACATTTACATAAGTATTCAGACCCTTTACTCAGTACTTTGTTGGAGCACCTTTGTCAGCGACTACAGCCTTATGTCTTCTTGGGTAGGACGCTACAAGTTTGGCTTAGTTGTATTTGTGGAGTTTCTCCCAATTCTCTCTGCAGATCCTCTCAAACTCTGTCAGGTTGGATGGGGAGTGTTGCTGCACAGCTATTTACAGGGCTCTCCAGAGATGTTCGATCAGGTTCAAGTCATGCTCTGGCTGGGGCACTCAAGGACATTCAGAAACCTGTTTTTGCTTTGTCATTATGGGGTCTTGTGTGTAGATTGATGAGGGGGATTTAAAAAAAAACAATGTTAGAATAAGGCTGTAACCTAACAAAATGTGGGAAAAGTATAAAGGGGTCTGAATACTTTCTGAATACTTCTCATTCCTATCAAAAGTGCATTACTGTTCCCAGTGCAGTAGAGACATCCCCATTACAGCAGGACTAAATTGTCAAGTAGTACAGGTATATACCACTCTGCAGCTTGACCTGGATATGACTTAGTTCTGTTTCTCCTGTAGGTAACCACTACTATTACCTGCCCTGGGCTGACACCAAACCTGTTGTCATCCTCACATCCTTCTGGGAAGACATTAGCCACCGATTGGATTCAGTCAACATCATCCTCTACATCGCAGACAGACTGGTGAGAAACACTTCCAACAAATCGACCAATCAAATAATAAATCAACCAATCATGGGATCATTCTCAGTTGTTGCAACTTTATTCTTTTGTTGTCATTTCTTCCAGGAATCCAACCTCACTTCTTTGAGAACAGCCATCCTTGCCAAAGCCTCAGAGGCGCGCTTGGCTGAGATCTGGATCAAACTCATGAACCACATGATTGACATTCATCGATCATATCTCAGCTTATGATAGTGTCTTGCTAGGTTCTGTTAGCTTCCTTCTAACTTATCCTAACTTCATGCTAGATTCAGATCGCTTCATGATATGTTCTGATAACTTAATGCTTGGTTGTGATAATTTCATGCTAGGTTCTGGTAGCTTTGTGCTTTGTGATAGCTTCACCCTAGCTTCACATTCTTTAGTTAATGTGAGGTTGTAATAGTTTCATGCTAGGTTCTGATAGCTTCGTGATACGTTTTGATAGTTGAACACTAGCTTCTGATAGCTTTATACTAGGTTTTGATTGCTTAATGCTAGGTTCTTATAGCGTCATATAGGTTCTTCTAGCTTTAAAGCTTCTGATAGCTTCAGTATAGTTTCTGTAGCCTCATGCTAGCTTCTGATAGCTTTCATGTACCAGAGCTTGAGGGCAGGCCCAACCTGACGGCTCTGGACGTCCAGATTACGAAGCTGCGTGATTCGGCGGTGGCCAGCATCAGGGAGATGGCCAAACGCTTGAAGGAGGAGGCCACCGACGTTATAGCCACTCTGACAGACATCGAGGACTGGCTGGAGAGACTGAAACAGCTTGCAGAGGAGGTCAGGAGCAACAAGACATTGACATTCTCACAACATTCAGGGTTCAATAGCACATTGAATATTGGAATGTCCTTAAAGTAAGGGCGTGCCCTTATTTTGAGTGTGCCATGACTTGTTATGGGAGTGCCAAGCCCACTCAATTTGTACCCTGAGCACACGTACCAGCCTGTGAATTGAATTCTCTCTCTCTCTCTCTCTCTCTCTCTCTCTCTCTCTCTCTCTCTCTACTACTACTACTACTATAAACGGAAAACTCACTCTCTGCCCATCTCTTAATAATCTCTCTTTCATACCTGTGTTTCGCTCTTCCCTCAGCCCCAGAACAGTATGCCTGACGTGGTGATAGTACACCCGTCTCCCAGCCAATCAGATCCTCTACTCCACCTACAGTGAGCAGGCCTGTGGGAAATAATGTGGCAGGACACAGACCATCTTCATGCAGGTACTAGGATGGAGAACAGACTGATACTAGTGATAATAGTAGTAGTAGTAGTAGTAGTAGTAGTACTAGTAGTAGTAGTAAGTGTAGCAGTATGATAATGGTAGGCAAATTCTACGGCAGGACCTTTACTATCTTAATGCAGTTAATATGATGGAGAACAGAGACTACTGATCATGCTACTACTATTATCACTAGTATTAGTAATATTAGTGCTAATAGTAGTAGTACTTGTTTAAGTAGTAGTAGTGGTATAATTAAGCAATAAGACCCGAGGGGGTGTGGTATATGGCCAATATACCATGGCTAAGAGCTGTATCCAGGCACTCCGTGTTGCGTCATGTGTAAGAACAGCCCTTAGCTGTTGTATATTGGCCATATACCACACCCTCTCAGGTCTTATTGCTTAAGTATTTGTAACAGTTTAACTTCCTTCCCCTCGCCCATACCCGGGTCGAACCAGGGACCCTCTGCACACATAGACAACTGACACCCACGAAGCATCATTACCCATCGCTCCACAAAAGCCGCAGCCCTTGCAGAGCAAGGGGAACAACTACTTCAGGTCTCAGAGCGAGTGACGTCACCAATTGAAACGCTATTAGCGCGCACTACCGCTGACTAGCTATCCATTTCACATCTGTTAAATATAGTACAGGGGTCAGCAACAGGTGTCACGCGAGCTAAAACCAGCCCGTAAGTGATTTTTTTTACCCCCACCCCCTCTCAACGGTTTTTATGGAAAAAAACAATTCTTTTTTTATTTAAAATATAAAGAATTAATTTTTAAAATCATTAATTTAGGTATTCTGTACCCAAGTATTCACACAAATAAAAAAAAGTGACGAGATCATGTCTCTATGTAATCAAGGTATGAAATTATTATTTTCAAATACAATTTCTTTTTGTAATTAGTTGTGGTTAATTTGCAGTGTACAAATTATTCTAATTATGTTCCAGCTCCCGACCATCCGATCCGACAACAATCAGCCCGCTGCTGAATCTATTTGCCTGCCACTGGTATAGTGTTATGATAATAGTACAGGAATACTACAGCAGGACTAAGACAGTCTTCATGCAGTTATTACTAAGGTGTACAGAGACTTAAAACTGATGCCGCAGACATTGTTAGTGGATATTGAAGCGAAACTGGTTGAAAAGACATCAGAAACTGATGTCCTTTCAACTAGTTTTTCTCAGTTTTGGCTGCAGGAAAGAGGCTCATTTTGTGTCAATGTCCAATGACAATGTCTGTCGGAGTGTGAAGAGAGGAAGAGTCCAGGGGGACTGTTTAAACGGTCTGTTTAAACGCATTGGTTTAAACCTCAGATATGGCATAAACATTCGGAGATAACATGCATTTAGCTACTTGGCGTTTTCATAGGTGATGTACAGTAGGGTTGGACGATACACCGTATATACCAAATACCAGTGTATTTCGAAATAACCCAGGTAGGATTTTCAATATATAATTTCAATATATAATCTAAACATTAGCTGGTTAACTGAAGGTAGCTAGCGCCGATTAGTGCTAGATATTAAAATCTGTATACCGCTGAACCCCGATGTATAGTATTTAGTTTTGTTGTTTGTTTGTTTCGGACAGTACCCCATGGACAAAAACAAAGGCGTGAAGATCCCTGTCCAGCTCCGTGTCAACATGTGGCTGGGCCTCTCTGCCCACGAGAAGTTCAACAGCTTCTCAGAGGAAACCTTCAGTGTGTTCGCAGAAATGGTATTATTGTTGTTATTCACATGGGTTTTGTGGCAATGCTTTGTTTTACAGTACTAAAGTTGGTATTTTTGGCTGGTCTTTACTATGTTGATGAATCTCTTTTCCTTTACCCCCTCGTTCTCGCTCTCCCTCTTCACCCTCAGTATGAGAACCAGGCCCAGGTGTTTGGGAAGTGGGGCACCACAGGGTTGGTGTGCCGGCATAAGTTCTCTGACGTGACTGGGAAGGTGAAGCTGAAACAGGAGCGCTTCATGCCCCCCCAGGGCGTGGGAGTGGGAAGGCGAGTGGTTCGTCGACCCCGAGAGAGGGTGAGAGTGACCTGTTGGCATGCTTAAACACACACACAAACACATGTACGATGTGCGCGCACACACACACACTCATACTCACTCATACACGCATACTTATACTCATATCCACACAAACTCACTCAGGCACACAGACACACAGAAGTTTGTGGACCCTGATAGATGGTGAGCAGGAGATCTCTAGCGCTATAAATAATTGAATTTAAGTAGAAACTTCCTGTTTTCATTGTTTGTTTTCAGTAGTTTACATTTCAGTTGGACTAGCCCACCCACACGAATCTAGCTTGGTCTGGCATTGTCTGTGGTTGTGGTTAGGGAATCATCCTCTTTCCGTCTCTGTTGATGTGCAGAGAGTCATAGTACTGAGTATAGTACTCAGTACACAATAGTCCCATTTCCACCTCATCCACTCCACCTAAGTCCTCATTGTTTGCCTCTGAGTCAGGAGTGCACAACACCAGCCCCCTCATAGTACTCCTATAGAAACACTTCCCCAGACAGTTACCTCAATGATTTGGTTGATTTGACTTTCCCCCAGATACGGTTACCCCGTTGATTTGACCTTTCCCCAGACAGTTACCTCAATGATTTGGTTGATTTGACTTTTCCCCAGATACGGTTACCCCGTTGATTTGACCTTTCCCCAGACAGTTACCTCAATGATTTGGTTGATTGGACTTTTCCCCAGATACGGTTACCCCGTTGATTTGACCTTTCCCCAAACAGTTACCTCATTGATTTGACCTTTCCCCAGACAGTTACCTCAATGATTTGGTTGATTTGACCTTTCCCCAGATAGTTACCTCAATGATTTGGTTGATTTGACCTTTCCCCAGACAGTTACCTCAATGATTTGGTTGATTTGACTTTTCCCCAGATACGGTTACCCTGTTGATTTGACCTTTCCCCAGACAGTTACCTCAATGATTTGGTTGATTTGACTTTTCCCCAGATACGGTTACCCCGTTGATTTGACCTTTCCCCAGACAGTTACCTCATTGATTAGTCCTTCTGTGGCACAGTTGGTAGAGCATGGCGCTTGTAATGCCAGGGTAGTGGGTTCGATTCCCTGGACCACCCATACGTAGAATGTATGCACACATGACTGTAAGTCGCTTTGGATAAAAGCGTCTGCTAAATGGCATATATTATTATTATTATATTATTTGGTTGATTTGACCTTTCCCCAGACAGTTATCTCAATGATTTGGTTGATTTGACTTTTCCCCAGATACGGTTACCCCGTTGATTTGACCTTTCCCCAGACACAGTTACCTCATTGATTTGGTTGATTTGACCTTTTTCAAGACATTTCTTCAGTGGTTCAATCCTACCTTCTTTCCACTAGAGGTGAGCATTCCTTGTCTAAGCTCCAGCTGCCAGTACTCGATAGGTTAGTGGGATCAAGCCCGCTATTTGTGATGTGTATGTCTGTGTTTGGTTTTTACCAACCATGTGGGGACCAGAAGTCCTCACAGGGATAGTAAAAGCAGGAACATTTTGACAAGTGGGGACATTTCGCCGGTCCCCACGAGGAAAAAGGCTATTTTAGGCTTATGGGTTAGGTTTAGGGTTAGGGTTACAATTAGGGTTAGGTTTAGGGGTTAGGGTTTGGATTAGGGTTAGGGTTAGGGGTTAAGGAAAATAGAATTTTAAATGGGAATCAATTGTTTGGTCCACACATGGATAGTCAAACAAACGTGTGTGTCTGTGTTATTCAGCCTGCTAACAGAAGCAGACGCGGGGCGGGGCACACAGAGTTCACAGACGAAGTCTACCAGAACGAGACACGTTTCATTGGCGGGGAGTGGAAGGCTGCTGCCGACCCCTTCACAGATGTGGTGAGACAGAGCAACACACACAGATACACACACTATTGCTAGAGACAACCCTGTCGCCTGTACTCAGACCCCTCTATCTACAAGAGGGAAGAGGGAAGAAATATGTAACACTGAGAAGTTAAGCTGACCCCTCAATGTCACATTAATAATGAATTTTCTTACGAAAAGAGGTCAACAGAACTGAAACCATTTAGTCTGTTTCCTATGCAATTTGATCTACTAGACTAAGTAGCGACAGGTGCTCTTCCATGGATTCATTTTATGCACATATCATTTACATTTACATTTACATTTAAGTCATTTAGCAGACGCTCTTATCCAGAGCGACTTACAAATTCACTGTCTTGTTTTAAGTCATGTTTCCCTTGTCAAGAGAGCTGCATATAGCCTGGGTACCATTCCACTTTTTGTCTCTCCTTGTCATGCCAAGAATTGTAGCGAAAAATAAAATAAAAGTTGTTTCTTAATAACAGTATTTATAGTTGTTCTTAAAATTCTGGATATTGAACGTTGAAATTGCCAAATGTCCAGACTGTTTGGCATATGACACAGAGTACTAGGAATGAAAACATGTCTGGATTTTAGGCTAAGCTGCGTAGCCTTGATGTTTTCAAACTGTGATGCCTATTGTTTTGATGTCGGGGAGTTTACACAGCTACCTTTTACCACAATCGTGCTTGTTTCAATGAATCCCATATATAGAGAGGCTTAGTTAAATACTTGATAGGAGACTAGAAACCAATGTGAATCAATCCCTCCCACACAGAATACCCAGAGGGGAAAATAGAGTGCTACTTCCCTACTTTTATAAACAGTGTGTCTCTGTATTGTTTTGATGTTGTAATGTGGTGTCATTGTCACATGTTGATATACAGCCACTGTGTAATGTTGGAAGTGACTGACTGTGACTGTTCTGTGTAGAATGGGCAGAAGAGCCAGAGTCCAGGGGAGATAGAGTGTCCTGCTGGCTGGAAGTGGGAGGATGACTGGAGCTTCGACAGCAACAGGGCTGTGGATGAGAAAGGTAAAGAAGCAGTGGAATTATCCTCCTTCATAACCCAGATGATAACACTGGAATTGATATTATAATGTACTGGTGTATACTTGTTTCAATCAAACAATCAATATTGTTTAAGGATTGCATTATCATATGTAGAACTATATATATATATATACACTGTATTGTATACAATTTAATTGATACACCTCTTCTGTACTGTATTTTGACATGACCTATTATAACCAATATGATACTACAGTATAAAGCTGAATATCCTCTGACTCTATATATCGTTTGTCACTGTGTGTGTTGTATACCAGGTTGGGGGTATGGCGTCACCATTCCCCCTGATGACAAGCCCAAGTCCTGGGGAGCAGCAGAGAAGATGTACCACATACACCGCAGGAAGAGACTCTTACGACCACGCAGGAAAATAGCAGACACTAAAGCAGCACCTGAGGTGAGCGGAGGAGGAAGAAGAGAAGCTGAGGGAGGAGGAGAAGGAGGAAGGGGAGGGAGAAGGAAGAGGAGGAGTTGAAGGAAGATGAGGAGGAGGGGAAGGAGGAGAAGGAAGATGAGGAGGTAAGGGAGGAAGAGCAGGAAAAGGAGGAAGAGGAGAAGGAAGAGGAAGGGGAAGAAGGAGGGAGAAGGGGAAGAAGGAGGAGAAGAAGGGGAAGGAGGATGGAGGAGATGGAAGAGGTTATAGAAGGGGAAGAGGAGGGGAAGGAGGAAGAGAAGGAAGAGGAAAAGGAGGAAGAGTAAGGAGAAGGGGAAGGGGGAGGAGGAGGAGAAGGGAAAGGAGGATGGAGGAAAAGGAAGAGGTTATGGAAAAAGAGAGGAGGACAATGTTTAGTGTCCAGGGTAGAGTGGAAGCATGTGTGTGTCTGTATGTCAATTTCAAGTGCTAAAGTTCTAGTTCTTACACACTGGCCACTGCCTCTCTGTTGACTCTACAGAGGCGGGATCCCGGCGAAGGCTGGGAATACCTGTCCTTGATTGGCTGGAAGTTCCACAGGAAGGAGCGTTCGTCTGACACATTCCGCCGTCACCGATGGAGACGCAAGATGGCTCCGTCAGACGGGATAGGAGCATCAGCCATCTTCAGACTGGAGGGGGCGCTGGTTAGTAACTTCTTCTGAGTTCAAAAACAATTGACTACACAGGAAGGCTAGACTTAAAGTAGACTCTCAAGCCACACACATCAAAGTGCTTCATTTTACAAATGTTGTTTTTTCACGGGCAGAAGATTGACTATCAATCATCAATTTTATAATTGTTGCTCTCTCAGCTGTGTGACTGGGTTGTGGAGACAAATAAAGTACTACTTTAGCTACAAAGTGTTAGATTCTAGAGTAAAAAACTCAGACGCTTATTAAAGCTCATTTATTCACCCACTGGGTGATACAGCTGCGTAAGACAGGGAACATATTCACACAAGCACTGGTATTTAACCATTTCTACTGTGCTGAGCCCCTCATTACACATCGGAACAGCCAATCCACCTCTGTTGCTTTCTAGAAGATGAGTCATTTATGTTCTTCCTCACTTCATCTAACCTGACCTCTGCCCAAATTGCTCACACCTCCCCAACTCACGGCTGTCATGATGACTTGTACCAGCCTGTGTCTCTTCTCCTCCCATAGGATCCCTGATGGCTAACAACAACATATCCTGACAAAATGTAAACATTATACATTCCCCTCTCTCCCTCAGTGACATGAATACATGTATTTCATATCTAAAAGTCAGAACCCATCAAAAGGCTTTGGGAAACCCAGTCCATGATAATAAAATGGAATTTGGCCAAGTGCCTTTTAGTGTGTGATCTTGATTATAATATCCTCTCATTATTCTCCTCCATCTGCTCCTTCCTGCCCAGTGATCCTGGTTGGCAACGCACTCAAAAGGCCGAGATTAGACCAAGAGTTGACTCATGCCCTATTTATTTATTCACGATGGTGTGCTATTTGTGCTGCTGTACCATCATGGGCCCTATCCCGAAACAAACCCAAACCCCTAGTCCCTGGACACGTATGGAGATTCAAGAGGATTGGATAGATTTAAGCAATATCGTTATAGCTCCAGCAGGGTCCAATCATTTAAAATCTTCTATGTGTCTAGGGTTCATTTTTTTGGACTGGGCCATGGTTGTGTTATTATGTCTTGATGTCATGTCATGATGAGCTTGAGCTCAATGCACATATTTTCCTAATGGATGATCATGATAATGTAATAACTATAAAATAAAGACAAATGTATTCAACTTTCACCACTCTAGAATTACCCATCTCTCTAATGAAGGCATTGCTAGTCCTGTTCTGAACTGGTCTCTGTCTCTCTGGCTGTATTTACACAGGCAGCCCAATTCTGATCTTTTTCCCACTTATTGGCAAAAGAGCTGATCTGATTGGTCCAAAGACCAAGTAGTGGGAAGAGATCAGACTTGGGGTGTCTTTGTAAACTCAGCCTCTGTGTTTTGTCTACAGGGGGTAGATGTTGATGAGAAGGCCAGTAAGAAGGACGCTGCCAGACTGTTTGGTGCCAACACACCCACAGTTTCCTGTAACTTTGACCGTGAGTAACATTGACCTATGCCAGCTGATTGCAGACACTGATTAAGTGATTAAGGCTGTGGCCACACAGAGATAGATGAAAGAGTATAAAAAACACAAAAGCATTGGTCCCGGTTTTTCCATCAAAAAAAGTCAAATAATTTCCACATTTTGCATACGAGTTGCGTACTTTTACATACTTAACAAGATGGACAACATCAGCATTTATTTGTTG
Source organism: Oncorhynchus gorbuscha (assembly GCF_021184085.1). Classification (NCBI taxonomy): domain Eukaryota; kingdom Metazoa; phylum Chordata; class Actinopteri; order Salmoniformes; family Salmonidae; genus Oncorhynchus; species Oncorhynchus gorbuscha. Next base: position 22,498,678 of record NC_060188.1, on the reverse strand, counting down.
ACAGATAGACATTCATAATCTCCTTAGTTCGTGAAGGTATGACTCCACTTGAAAAAACACTGGGCCAAATGTTGTTGTTTTTTACGGAGAATCTTTCTCTGGCCGCAGCCTAAATGTTGATTTCTCCTCAGATTCCTCCACTCCACTGCTCTTCCTCTCAGGAAGTCTGGGCCCACACTTTTCAGATGACATTAAATCACAATCACTCTCTCTTCAGGGTCGTATATGTACCATCTGAGGGTGTATGTCTATCAGGCCAGGAGTCTCATCGCCATGGACAGGGACAGCTTCTCAGGTGAGGAACATCAGAAAATGTAGATAAATGGATAGCTCACTTTTTTTCCACTTACCAAGCGGGATGTTACATCCAAACCATTTGTTTGTTAGCTAGTTATTGAGCACCGTCCACAATCTCCTGGCTAGCACTTTTGAAACATCTAAGCAATGCTAGTGGGAACAGACTGGGTTGTTTCCACTAGCCTTGCATGGGGAAAGAGAGAGGTGGAAGCGTAAACCTGATCCTCACAGCAGTTGTAATTGAACCACTTCGTTTGATCAATACAATGACTGTGCTCTGGTCTCCTGCTTCAGATCCCTACGCCCATGTGTCCTTCCTCCATGTGAGTAAGACCACGGAGGTCATCAGGGCCACTCTGAACCCCACCTGGGACCAGGCCCTCATCTTTAATGACATCGAGATCTATGGAGACCCCCAGACCATTGCACACAACCTCCCCAACGTGGTGCTGGAGCTCTACGACAGTGACCAGGTGGTATGTACCCTATCCTACCCTCACTTACCCTACCAGTTGTAGTGTATTAGCGACACTTAGTGGTGCAATACCAGCCGAGCACTGTACATACATGTGATACACTTATGTACATGTATGTGGTCAATGTGTGTGACCACCACTAAGTACATTTCAATGAATCCTGTGAGTCCAAGTCAATACATTACATCCGTCAATTTCCATCCACTGCCTGTTCACCTGGACTTATTCACCTGTGCCCTGTTAAGTCACATCCAGCCCTGTCTATTTCAGCAGTGTCATATTGTAAGTTCAAGAATATTTCGGTTCCATTGTTTTTGACTAGTGCAAGCAGTTGATACTTGTCTAGCTATCTGTTATTCTTCTTTTTTTAAGTGTGTATGTTGGAAGCATCTTGGATGAGTGTACTGTCCTTGAGACAAAAAATAGCAAAATAACTGTTGTGTTTCTGTTTTTCTTTACTGTTACTCTTGTACTATAAGCTAGTTCTTTTTTAAGGTTTTACTTGAAATGATCTGGATATGTGGTTGTTTTGCCTACTTTAGTTGAATGCACTGATTGCAAGTTGCTCTGAAAGAGAGTGTCTGCTAAATGTACTAAAATGTAAATGTAGATGCTACATATCCCTGTGCTATGTCCGACTCTCAGGGTAAAGACGAGGCCATGGGTCGCTGTACGTGCCCCCCTGTGGTGAAGCTGAACCTCGGCACGGTGGTCTCCCCCAAACTGCTGTGGTTCCCCGTCACCAAGAAAGGCCGCAACGCAGGAGATATGCTGGTGGCTGCTGAGCTATTGCTGAAAGACAAGGTAAAGTACTTCCCAGCTAGCACTGTCATGTTTTGTCATTTATTATCTTGTCTTGTCCCTGTGCTTCCCATTCTATTCGTTTCCCTCTGCTGGTCTTATTAGGTTCTTTCCCTTTTTCTATCCCTCTCTCTCCCCCTCCCTCTCTCACTCTCTCGCTCTCTCTTCTCTCTATCGTTCCGTTCCTGCTCCCAGCTGTTCCTATTCCCCTAATCAATCATTTAGTCTTCCCACACCTGTTCCCGATCCTTTCCCCTGATTAGAGTCCCTATTTCTTCCTTTGTGTTCCGTTCCTGTCCTGTCGGTTCCTTGTCTAGAATTCACCGTGCTGTGTTTGTGTATCGCCCTGTCGTGTCGTGTTTTCCTCAGATGCTGCGTGGTGAGCAGGTGTCTGAGTCTGTCTGGTTCAAGTGCCTTCCCGAGGCAACCTGCTGTTCACCTGCTGTTCAAGATCGAGTCTCCAGTTTGTCCTCGTCATTTCGAGTGAAAGTTGTGTTTTTTGTTTGTATTTACTTTACTGGATTAAAGACTCTGTTTTCGCCAAGTCGCTTTTGGGTCCTCTTTCACCTGCATGACAGAAGGAACCGACCAAGGAATGGACCCAGCGACTTCAGACGCTCGTTACACTGCCGTCGAGATCCAAGGAGCCATGCTCGGCAGACACGAGCAGGAATTGTCTGCTGCTCGCCATGCCGTGGAGAACCTGGCCGCTCAGGTTTCCGACCTCTCTGGACAGTTCCAGAGTCTACGTCTCGTGCCACCTGTTACTTCCTGGCCTGCCGAGCCTCCAGAACCTAGGGTTAATAACCCACCTTGCTACTCCGGGCAGCCCACTGAGTGCCGCTCCTTTCTCACGCAGTGTGAGATTGTGTTCTCTCTCCAACCCAACACATACTCTAGAGAGAGAGCTCGGGTTGCTTACGTCATTTCACTCCTTACTGGCCGGGCTCGAGAATGGGGCACAGCTATCTGGGAGGCAAGGGCTGATTGCTCTAACAAGTTCCAGAACTTTAAAGAGGAGATGATTCGGGTTTTTGACCGTTCAGTTTTTGGTAGGGAGGCTTCTAGGGCCCTGGCTTCCTTATGCCAAGGTGAACGGTCCATAACGGATTATTCTATTGAGTTTCGCACTCTTGCTGCCTCTAGTGAGTGGAACGAGCCGGCGCTGCTCGCTCGTTTTCTGGAGGGACTCCACGCAGTGGTTAAGGATGAGATTCTCTCCCGGGAGGTTCCTTCAGATGTGGACTCTTTGATTGCTCTCGCCATCCGCATAGAACGACGGGTAGATCTTCGTCACCGGGCTCGTGGAAGAGAGCTCGCATCAACGGTGTTTCCCTGCTCCGCATCGCAACCATCTCCCTCCTCTGGCTCAGAGTCTGAGCCCATGCAGCTGGGAGGGATTCGCATCTCGACTAAGGAGAGGGAACGGAGGATCACCAACCGCCTGTGCCTCTATTGCGGAGTTGCTGGACATTTTGTTAATTCATGTCCAGTAAAAGCCAGAGCTCATCTGTAAGCGGAGGGCTACAGGTGAGCGCAACTACTCAAGTCTCTCCATCAAGATCCTGTACTACTTTGTCGGTCCATCTACGCTGGACCGGTTCGGGTGCTACATGTAGTGCCTTGATAGACTCTGGGGCTGAGGGTTGTTTCATGGACGAAGCATGGGTTCGGAAACATGACATTCCTTTCAGAGAGTTAGAGAAGCCTACGCCCATGTTCGCCTTAGATGGTAGTCATCTTCCCAGTATCAGATTTGAGACACTACCTTTAACCCTCACAGTATCTGGTAACCACAGTGAGACTATTTCTTTTTTGATTTTTCGTTCACCGTTTACACCTGTTGTTTTGGGTCATCCCTGGCTAGTATGTCATAATCCTTCTATTAATTGGTCTAGTAATTCTATCCTATCCTGGAACGTTTCTTGTCATGTGAAGTGTTTAATGTCTGCCATCCCTCCCGTTTCTTCTGTCCCTACTTCTCAGGAGGAACCTGGCGATTTGACAGGAGTGCCGGAGGAATATCATGATCTGCGCACGGTCTTCAGTCGGTCCCGAGCCAACTCCCTTCCTCCTCACCGGTCGTATGATTGTAGTATTGATCTCCTTCCGGGGACCACTCCTCCTCGGGGTAGACTATACTCTCTGTCGGCTCCCGAACGTAAGGCTCTCGAGGATTATTTGTCTGTGTCTCTTGACGCCGGTACCATAGTGCCTTCTTCCTCTCCGGCCGGGGCGGGGTTCTTTTTGTTAAGAAGAAGGACGGTACTCTGCGCCCCTGCGTGGATTATCGAGGGCTGAATGACATAACGGTTAAGAATCGTTATCCGCTTCCCTTATGTCATCAGCCTTCGAGATTCTGCAGGGAGCCAGGTGCTTTACTAAGTTGGACCTTCGTAACGCTTACCATCTCGTGCGCATCAGAGAGGGGGACGAGTGGAAAACGGCGTTTAACACTCCGTTAGGGCATTTTGAGTACCGGGTTCTGCCGTTTGGTCTCGCCAATGCGCCAGCTGTTTTTCAGGCATTAGTTAATGATGTTCTGAGAGACATGCTGAACATCTTTGTTTTTGTCTATCTTGACGATATCCTGATTTTTTCTCCGTCACTCGAGATTCATGTTCAGCACGTTCGACGTGTTCTACAGCGCCTTTTAGAGAATTGTCTCTACGTAAAGTCTGAGAAGTGCTCTTTTCATGTCTCCTCCGTTACTTTTCTCGGTTCCGTTATTTCCGCTGAAGGCATTCAGATGGATTCCGCTAAGGTCCAAGCTGTCAGTGATTGGCCCGTTCAAGGTCACGTGTCGAGTTGCAGCGCTTTTTAGGTTTCGCTAATTTCTATCGGCGTTTCATTCGTAATTTCGGTCAAGTTGCTGCCCCTCTCACAGCTCTTACTTCTGTCAAGACGTGTTTTAAGTGGTCCGGTTCCGCCCAGGGAGCTTTTGATCTTCTAAAAGAACGTTTTACGTCCGCTCCTATCCTCGTTACTCCTGACGTCACTAGACAATTCATTGTCGAGGTTGACGCTTCAGAGGTAGGCGTGGGAGCCATTCTATCCCAGCGCTTCCAGTCTGACGATAAGGTTCATCCTTGCGCTTATTTTCTCATCGCCTGTCGCCATCTGAGCGCAACTATGATGTGGGTAACCGTGAACTGCTCGCCATCCGCTTAGCCCTAGGCGAATGGCGACAGTGGTTGGAGGGCGACCGTTCCTTTTGTCGTTTGGACAGACCATAAGAACCTTGAGTACATCCGTTCTGCCAAACGACTTAATGCCCGTCAAGCTCGTTGGGCGTTGTTTTTCGCTCGTTTCGAGTTTGTGATTTCTTACCGTCCGGGTAGCAAGAACACCAAGCCTGATGCCTTATCCCGTCTGTTTAGTTCTTCTGTGGCTTCTACTGATCCCGAGGGGATTCTTCCTTATGGGCGTGTTGTCGGGTTAACAGTCTGGGGAATTGAAAGACAGGTTAAGCAAGCACTCACGCACACTGCGTCGCCGCGCGCTTGTCCTAGTAACCTCCTTTTCGTTCCTGTTTCCACTCGTCTGGCTGTTCTTCAGTGGGCTCACTCTGCCAAGTTAGCTGGTCATCCCGGTGTTCGAGGCACTCTTGCGTCTATTCGCCAGCGCTTTTGGTGGCCGACTCAGGAGCGTGACACGCGCCGTTTCGTGGCTGCTTGTTCGGACTGCGCGCAGACTAAGTCGGGTAACTCTCCTCCTGCCGGTCGTCTCAGACCGCTCTCCATTCCTTCTCGACCATGGTCTCACATCGCCCTAGACTTCATTACCGGTCTGCCTTTGTCTGCGGGGAAGACTGTGATTCTTACGGTTGTCGATAGGTTCTCTAAGGCGGCACATTTCATTCCCCTCGCTAAACTTCCTTCCGCTAAGGAGACGGCACAAATCATTATCGAGAATGTATTCAGAATTCATGGCCTCCCGTTAGACGCCGTTTCAGACAGAGGCCCGCAATTCACGTCACAGTTTTGGAGGGAGTTCTGTCGTTTGATTGGTGCGTCCGTCAGTCTCTCTTCCGGGTTTCATCCCCAGTCTAACGGTCAAGCAGAGAGGGCCAATCAGACGATTGGTCGCATACTACGCAGCCTTTCTTTCAGAAACCCTGCGTCTTGGGCAGAACAGCTCCCCTGGGCAGAATACGCTCACAATTCGCTTCCTTCGTCTGCTACCGGGTTATCTCCGTTTCAGAGTAGTCTGGGTTACCAGCCTCCTCTGTTCTCATCCCAGCTTGCCGAGTCCAGCGTTCCCTCCGCTCAAGCGTTTGTCCAACGTTGTGAGCGCACCTGGAGGAGGGTGAGGTCTGCACTTTGCCGTTACAGGGCACAGACTGTGAGAGCCGCCAATAAACGCAGGATTAAGAGTCCAAGGTATTGTTGCGGCCAGAGAGTGTGGCTTTCCACTCGCAACCTTCCTCTTACGACAGCTTCTCGTAAGTTGACTCCGCGGTTCATTGGTCCGTTCCGTGTCTCCCAGGTCGTCAATCCTGTCGCTGTGCGACTGCTTCTTCCGCGACATCTTCGTCGCGTCCATCCTGTCTTCCATGTCTCCTGTGTTAAGCCCTTTCTTCGCACCCCCGTTCGTCTTCCCTCCCCCCTCCCGTCCTTGTCGAGCGCACCTATTTACAAGGTACATAAGATCATGGACATGCGTTCTCGGGGACGGGGTCACCAATACTTAGTGGATTGGGAGGGTTACGGTCCTGAGGAGAGGAGTTGGGTTCCGTCTCGGGACGTGCTGGACCGTTCACTCATTGATGATTTCCTCCGTTGCCGCCAGGATTCCTCCTCGAGTGCGCCAGGAGGCGCTCGGTGAGTGGGGGGGTACTGTCATGTTTTGTCATTTATTATCTTGTCTTGTCCCTGTGCTTTCCCTTCTGTTCGTTTCCCTCTGCTGGTCTTATTAGGTTCTTTCCCTTTTTCTATCCCTCTCTCTCCCCCTCCCTCTCTCACTCTCTCGCTCTCTCTTCTCTCTATCGTTCCGTTCCTGCTCCCAGCTGTTCCTATTCCCCTAATCAATCATTTAGTCTTCCCACACCTGTTCCCGATCCTTTTCCCTGATTAGAGTCCCTATTTCTTCCTTTGTGTTCCGTTCCTGTCCTGTCGGTTCCTTGTCTAGAATTCACCGTGCTGTGTTTGTGTATCGCCCTGTCGTGTCGTGTTTTCCTCAGATGCTGCGTGGTGAGCAGGTGTCTGAGTCTGCTAGGTTCAAGTGCCTTCCCGAGGCAACCTGCTGTTCAAGATCGAGTCTCCAGTCGGTTCTCGTCATTACGAGTGGAAGTTGTGTTTTTTGATTGTATTTTACTTTACTGGATTAAAGACTCTGTTTTCGCCAAGTCGCTTTTGGGTCCTCATTCACCCGCATAACAGAAGGATCCGACCAAGAATGGACCCAGCGACTATGGATTCTCTCTACTCTACTCTCGAGTTCCAGGGAGCGATGCTCGGCAGACACGAGCAGGAATTGTCTGCTGCTCGGCATGCCGTTGAGACCCTGGCCGCTCAGGTCTCCGACCTCTCAAGACAGTATCAGAGTCTTCGTCTCGTGTCACCAGCTACTTCCGGTTCTTCCGAGCCTCCGGAACCTAGGGTTAATAACCCACCTTGTTATTCTGGGCAGCCCACTGAGTGCCGCTCCTTTCTCACCCAGTGTGATATCGTGTTCTCTCTCCAACCCAACACATACTCAAGAGAGAGAGCTCGGATTGCCTACGTCATATCACTCCTTACTGGTCGGGCTCGGCAGTGGGGCACAGCTATCTGGGAGGCAAGCGCTGAGTGTACTAACAATTATCTGAACTTTAAAGAGGAGATGATAAGGGTTTTTGATCGCTCAGTTTTTGGGAAAGAAGCTTCCTGGTCCCTGTCTTCCCTATGTCAAGGTAATCGATCCATAACGGATTACTCAATAGAGTTTCGCACTCTTGCTGCCTCCAGTAACTGGAACGAGCAGGCGTTGCTCGCTCGTTTTCTGGAGGGACTCCACGCTAAGGTTAAGGATGAGATTCTCTCTCGGGAGGTTCCATCCAGCGTGGATTCTTTGATTGAACTCGCTATTCGCATTGAACGACGGGTAGATCTTCGTCACCGAGCTCATAGAAGAGAGCTCGCGTTAACTGTGTCTCCCCTCTCTCCGACACTACCGTCTTTCCCCACTGACTCAGGTGTTGAGCCCATGCAGCTGGGGGTATTCGCATCTCGACTAAGGAGAGGGAACGGAGAATCACCAACCGCCTCTGTCTCTATTGCGGTTCCGCTGGTCATTTTGTCATGTCATGTCCAGTTAAAGGCCAGAGCTCATCAGTAAGCGGAGGGCGACTGATAAGCGCTACTAGACGGTCCTCTCCGTCAAGTACATGTACTACCTTACCGGTCCATCTACGCTGGACCGGATCGGCAGCTTCCTGCAGTGCATTAATAGACTCTGGGGCAGAGGGCTGTTTTATGGACGAAGCCTGGGCGCGGGAACATGACATTCCTCTCAGACAGTTAGGGAGCCCACGGTCATGTTTGCCTTGGATGGTAGTCCTCTCCCCAGTATATTATGTGAAACACTACCTTTAACCCTCACTGTATCTGGTAACCATAGTGAGACCATTTCTTTTTTGATTTTTTGTTCACCTTTTACACCTGTTGTTTTGGGTCATCCCTGGCTAGTGTGTCATAATCCTTCTTTTGATTGGTCTAGTGGTTCTGTCCTTTCCTGGAGCGTTTCTTGTCATGTGAAGTGTTTAATGTCTGCTATTTCTCCTGTTTGTTCTGTCCCCTCTTCTCAGGAGGAACCTGGTGATTTGACAGGAGTGCCGGAGGAATATCATGGTCTGCGCACGGTCTTCAGTCGGTCCAGAACCAACTCCCTTCCTCCTCACCGGTCGTATGATTGTTGTTCTGATCTCTTTAAGAAGCGTTTTGCATCCGCTCCTATCCTTGTTGCACCTGACGTCACTAAACAGTTTTTTGTTGAGGTTGACGCGTCGGGGGTGGGCGTGGGAGCCATTCTGTCCCAGCGCTCCGATACTGACGATGGGGTCCACCCTTGTGCGTATTTTTCTGCTTCTGCTCCTGGTCTTGCTGGGTCACAGTCTGTCCCCAGCCACCGCCTCTCTCCTGCCTCTACTCCTGGCCTTGCTGTGTCACAGTCTGTCCCCAGCCAGCGCCTCTCTCCTGCCCCTACTCCTGGCCTTGCTGTGTCACAGTCTGTCCCCAGCCACCGCATCTCTCCTGCCCCTACTCCTGGCCTTGCTGTGTCTGTCTGTCCTCAGCCAGCGCCTCTCTCCTGCCCCTACTCCTGGCCTTGCTGTGTCACAGTCTGTCCCCAGCCACCGCCTCTCTCCTGCCCCTACTCCTGGCCTTGCTGTGTCACAGTCTGTCCTCAGCCACCGCCTCTCTCCTGGTCCTGGTCTTAGCCTTGCGGTGTCTCAGTCTGTCCCAAGTCGTCACTCTCCTGGCCTGTTTGGTCCTGATAGCTCAAACTCTTACAGTTCTCTACCCGTGTCTCATTGTTTTTTAGAGTAGTACCCTAGTTTCCCTTTTTTTTTCGTTTTTCCGTTACGGTCCTGAGGAGAGGAGTTGGGTTCTTTCTCGGGACGTGCTGGACCGTTTGATCTATGATTTCCTCCGTTGCCGCCAGTGTTCCTCCTCGAGAGCGCCAGGAGGCGCTCGGTGAGTGGGGGGGTACTGTCATGTTTTGTCATATATTGTCTTGTCATTATGCTTTCCCTTCTGTTCGTTTCCCTCTGCTGGTCTTATTAGGTTCTTTCCCTCTTTCTATCCCTCTCTCTCCCCCTCCCTCTCTCACTCTCCCGCTCTCTCTTCTCTCTATCGTTCCGTTCCTGCTCCCAGCTGTTCCTATTCCCCTAATCAATCATTTAGTCTTCCCACACCTGTTCCCGATCCTTTTCCCTGATTAGAGTCCCTATTTCTCTCCTTGTTTTCCGTTCCTGCCCTGTCGGATCCTATCTATTGTTCACCGTGCTGTGTTTGTGTATCGCCCTGTCGTGTCGTGTTTCCCTCAGATGCTGCGTGGTGAGCAGGTGTCTGAGTCTGCTAGGTTCAAGTGCCTTCCCGAGGCAACCTGCTGTTCAAGATCGAGTCTCCAGTCGGTTCTCGTCATTACGAGTGGAAGTTGTGTTTTTTGATTGTATTTTACTTTACTGGATTAAAGACTCTGTTTTCGCCAAGTCGCTTTTGGGTCCTCATTCACCCGCATAACACTAATGATCAATTAGCCTTTTAAAATGATAACCTTAGATTAGCACAACATGCCAGTGGAACACATGAGTGATGGTTGCTGATAATGTGCCTCTATACGCCCATGTAGATATTCAATTTAAAAAATCTGCTGTTTCCAGCTAGTAATTTACCACATGAACAATGTCTACACTGTATTTCTGATCATTTGATGTTATTTTAATGGACAAAAAATGTGCTTTTCTTTCAAAAACAAAGGCATTATTAAGTGACTCCAAACTTTTGAAAGGTTGTGTATATGCAGTGGGAAATCAACAAAGTGAGGGAGTCCAGGTGAGTCCAATGAGCGCAGCTGCGCGTAAGGATGGTAACAGTTGCGTATGATGACGGGTAGCCTGACGCCCACCAAGAACGCCAGGGAGGGGGAGCGGGAGCAGGCGTGACACTGTCTGTCTCTGTCTGTCTGTCTGTCTGTCTGTCTGTCTGTCTGTCTGTCTGTCTGTCTGTCTGTCTGTCTGTCTGTCTGTCTGTCTGTCTGTACGACTGTCTGTCTGTACGACTGTCTGTACGACTGTCTGTCTGTCTGTCTGTACGTCTGTCTGTCTGTCTGTCTGTCTGTCTGTCTGTCTGTCTGTCTGTCTGTCTGTCTGTCTGTCTGTCTGTCTGTCTGTCTGTCTGTCTGACTGTCTGTCTGTCTGTCTGTCTGTCTGTCTGTCTGTCTGTCTGTCTGTCTGTCTGTCTGTCTGTCTGTCTGTACGACTGTCTGTCTGTCTGTCTGTACGACTGTCTGTCTGTCTGTCTGTACGACTGTCTGTCTGTCTGTCTGTACGACTGTCTGTCTGTCTGTCTGTCTGTACGACTGTCTGTCTGTCTGTCTGTACGACTGTCTGTCTGTCTGTCTGTACGACTGTCTGTCTGTCTGTCTGTCTGTACGACTATCTGTCTGTCTGTCTGTCTGTACGACTGTCTGTCTGTCTGTCTGTACGACTGTCTGTCTGTCTGTCTGTCTGTCTGTCTGTCTGTCTGTCTGTCTGTCTGTCTGTCTGTCTGTCTGTCTGTCTGTCTGTCTGTCTGTCTGTCTGTCTGTCTGTACGACTGTCTGTCTGTCTGTCTGTCTGTACGACTGTCTGTCTGTCTGTACGACTGTCTGTCTGTCTGTACGACTGTCTGTCTGTCTGTCTGTACGACTGTCTGTCTGTCTGTACGACTGTCTGTCTGTCTGTACGACTGTCTGTCTGTCTGTACGACTGTCTGTCTGTACAACTGTCTGTCTGTACAACTGTCTGTACGACTGTCTGTCTGTACAACTGTCTGTACGACTGTCTGTCTGTACAACTGTCTGTCTGTACAACTGTCTGTAATACTTTCAGTTATACAGGTCTATCAGTCCAACTTTTCCACTGTGTCTCTGATCCGTTGAAATTATGATTCATGCCTTTTAATTGCCTGTAGTTGCCCAGTTCAGCTCAACTTTTATTTTGGCCTAATCCAGCCACCACTAGAGAATGCTATTGTATTGCATGCTATAATAATTCTATAACGTCACAAAACAGCTCAGGGACCAACCAGTGGAGGGATCAGCTGAAGCCCTCCCAGATCCTGGAGAACCTGGCCAGACTGAGAGGGATCCCTTCACCCAGCACCTCCGCTGACGGCAGCACTCTCTCCTTCGGGGGGAAAGACTACAGCCTGCTGGACTTTGGTACAGAAAACCATTAAGGAGCAAACCACACGTTGTTAGCAAGGCAAGAGTTGTGTTAATAACTTGAGGGATGTGTAAATCACTTTAGACCTCCATGTAAACCATCCATTTCAAGAAGAGGTACATTCAGTTCTATTAGAGGAGTTCCACAGATAAAGCAGAAAGAATATTACTTTAAAAAAAATACATTTGGCATTTTACTTCAACCACAACATAGTGAATGTGTTAGTCATCTGAACGTCAACCCAAACTTCTGTCTCCTGACTGAGTTGTGTGTCCTGTCGCTAGAGGCCAACAGAGTCATCCACCAGCACCTGGGTCCAGCCAGGGAGAGGATGGCCCTGCATGTCCTCAGTAAACAGGGTCTGGTGCCAGAGCATGTGGAAACCAGGACTCTCTACAGTACTTACCAACCTACACTGTCCCAGGTTAGTACCTTACACTTTCTAATACTTTCTAATAGCCATCATTGTAAGCCAATGTAAATGTTTATAAGTGCTTCATAAAGTTTATAAGCATGTAAAAATAAGCATGCTTATAATTTATTATAGTTATTATAAAGTGTTTCCTTATTGCCCTCATGAAACGTCCAAACATGTACTGCATTATCAGGCCACAGAAAAAAAAGAAGTTCAAGTCTATACGAGGTGTTTGTTTGTTGCATGACAACATGACATTGTCTAGAGCAGTGCTTCTCAAACCTCACCTCGGGGACCCCCATATGTTTCACCATTTTGTTGTAGCTCTGAACTAGCACACCTGATTCAAGTAGTAAGGGCTTGATGTTGATGTTGAGTTGACAAGTTGAATCAGCTCTGCTAGCTCTGGGGGTTCCCCAAGGAGAGATTTGAGAAAGGCTGGTCTAGGGAATACTTACCAATTGTATTGGCTCTCACTCTCCCCATTGTTAGGGAAAGATTCAGATGTGGGTGGACATCTTCCCCAAGAGCCTGGGTTTACTGGGACCTCCCTGCCACATTACTCCACGCCAAGCCAAGTAGTGAGGGCCTTTATTACATTAATTAAAAAATTAAAAAAACCTGCACAGTCAAAATCATATTTTTCATCATATTTGATGATAATTGGTTAAAACCAGATCAAAGTAGGATGACCAACGTATGAGAAAGTTACTGGTGGTGGTACATTGATGAAGTTTGATCATACACTTACTGGCTTCCTCCTCTATGTTAAAAACTTGAACTCAGGAGGTAGGGTTAATTGAGGCTTTATATGACATCACATACATTTTTATTCACCTCCTTTTAATACACCAATGGTAACATCTTATTCTCTTACCTAATTGAAATAAGTACCACCTTGTAACCATCATCGCGGGGGGGGGGTTTACATAGCTAGCTAGCTAGTCAATTGGTGACAAAATTTGACTGCAGAATTAGTGTTTTCCCCATCTATAGCAAAGTTACTTATAGGTTTCCTCTTTCATTTATGTTAGCTAGTTAATGGCTAGCTAGGTCATCAGCCAGCATGGGGAAAAAAGGGGGAAGGGTCATTCAAAACTTCTACTCAGTTGTCATGGCAACACATCTGTCAGTACTGCTATGAACTGCAACAGAAGAGACGTGCCAAATAGGAGATAAGAGGTTAAGAAGTAAGTCTCAAGTCTTAGCACTCAAGTCCCAAGTCAAGACAGGCAATTCCGAGTCAAGTCTCGAAGTAAAGACCGACAAGTCTCAAGTCAAGTCTTAAACTTTGAGTTTCGAGTCCTAAACAAGTCATAATGTGCTCTTCACCAATTGTAATACCATTTCATATTTTTAACAAGATAAATAGTTAGTATGTTACATTTATGCAAATCATGAATGCTTTAAAAAAAATATATACAGTTGAAGTCAGAATTTTACATACACTTCGGTTGAAGTCATTAAAACAAATTTTTCAACCACTCCACAAATTTGTTGTTAACAAATATAGTTTTGGCAAGTCGGTTAGGATATCTACTTTGTGCATGACACAAGTAAGTTTTCTAATAATTGTTTACATTCAGATTATTTCACTTATAATTCACTGTATCACAATTCCAGTGGGTCAGAAGTTTACATACACTAAATTGACTGTGCCTTTAAATCAAACAGCTTGGAAAATTCCAGAAAATGTAATGGCTTTAGAAGCTTCTGATAAGCTAATTGACCTAATTTGAGTCAATTGGAGGTATACCTGTGGATGTATTTCAAGGCCTACCTTCAAACTCAGTGCCTCTTGACATCATGGGAAAATCCAAATAAATCAGCCAAGACCTCAGAAAAAAAATTGTAGACCTCCACAAGTCTGGTTCATCCTTGGGAGCAATTTCCAAACGCCTGAAGGTACCATGTTCATTTGTACAAACAATAGTACGCATGTACAAACACTATGGGACCACGAAGCAGTCATACCGCTCAGGAATGAGACGCGTTTTGTCTCCTAGAGATGATCGTACATTGGTGCGAAAAGTGCAAACCAATCCCAGAACAACAGCAAAGGACCTTGTGAAGATGCTGGAGGTCCTTGTGAAGATGCTGGAGGAAACAGGTACAATGTATCTATATCCACAGTAAAACAAGTCTTATATCGACATGACCTGAAAGGCAGCTCAGCAAGGAAGAAGCCACTGCTCCAAAACCGCCATAAAAAAGCCAGACTACGGTTTGCAACTGCATACGGGGACAAATATTGTACTTTTTGGAGAAATGTCCTCTGGTCTGATGAAACAAAAATAGAACTGTTTAGCCATAATGACCATTGTTATGTTTGGAGGAAAAAGGGAGAGGCTTGCAAGCCAAAGAACACCATCCCAACCGTGAAGCACAGGGGTGGCAACAGCATGTTGTGGGGGTGCTTTGCTGCAGGAGGGACTGGTGCACTTCACAAAATAGATGGCATCATGAGGCTGGGAAATTATGTGGATATATTGAAGCAACATCTCCAGGCAACATTCAGGAAGTTAAAGCATGGTCACAAATGGGTCTTCCAAATGGGCAATGACCCCAAGCATACTTCCAAAGTTGTGGCAAAATGGCTCAAGGACAACAAAGTCAAGGTATTGGAGTGGCCATCACAAAGCCTTGACCTCAATCCCATAGGAAATTTGTGGGCAGAACTGAAAAAGCATGTGCGAGCAAGGAGGCCTACAAACCTGACTCATTTACACCAGCTCTGTCAGGAGGAATGGGCCAAAATTGACCCGACTATTTGTGGTAAGCTTATGGAAGGCTACCTGAAACGTTTGACCCAAGTTAAACAAATTAAAGGCAATGCTACCAAATACTAATTGAGTGTATGTAAACTTCTGACCCACTGGGAATGTGATCAAAGAAATAAAATCTGAAATAAATAATTCTCTCTACTATTATTCTGACATTTCACATTCTTAAAATAAAGTGGTATCCTTACTGACTTAAGACGGGAAATTTTTACTAGGATTAAATGTCAAGAATTGTGAAAAACTGAGTTTAAATGTATTTGGCTCAGGTGTATGTAATCTTCCGACTTCAAATGTGTATTTTGGTGACCCATAAGGCTATTTTAAATGGGAATCAGGATGACTGTGCGTGAATTGTGTCAATCTCATAGACTGTCAGTTCTTGCATTCTTGCATCAGTTCTGCTTATGAACTTGGTGGTTACATTCCCACATCACACCTTTACATTTACCAAACAAAGTGGCAGTGTTCGGCTGTTTATTGAAATGGTAGATTGAGCCTTTAAGTGTGTGATATTTTTCAACAGGTACTTCATGCGGGCTATCGTCTGGAACACCACTGATGTCATACTAGATGAGACCAGCATCACCGGAGAGAATATGAGTGACATTTACGTCAAAGGGTACGGCAGAGCATGATTGTCTACTCAATGGTACAGTATTGAGTGATTGGCTACTCATACAGATCATACTGTATTACTGATCAAGCAAGGGCAGTGAACCCTACATTTTAAGTGTGCAAAAAATAAGTGAAAACCATGTGCACAGCTGTCCACATACTTTTGATCTTGGTGCTGGTTCTAGCAGGAAAACAACGGTGTCCAAAACAAATGTTAAAAAAATACACACAACCAACTTTGACTTCATAATTATGTTGAAATCTTTTCATTGCAGAGTGCATGAGAGTGTGCCCCATTGCCGACTCGATTGGTGGCATACAGTAAACAGGAAATTGATAGAGAAATAATGAGGTATGGTTGATCGAGTAAATAGGCGCAAGAGCAGAAGTGTCAAACTCATTTTGCCTTGGAGGCCGCATTCGGCGCTCAACGAGGTCTGAAGGGACGCACTGAATATTTGTTTTAATTCCTCGCCGTCAAAACTTGCAAATAAATAGTGCTCTAGCCATTGTTTTGGGAATTTCCGATGACTGTCTAGCTTTCATTTTGGTGATTATAGCGAGCTGGAAACAGTCAAGAAACTGTATGAATGTGGGTCCATTATCATTACTACACTGTTTAAATGTGATTTTAGTCATTTTAAAGTATATTTATTTACAGGTGGATTCCAGGTATGGAGGAGGACAAGCAGAAGACAGACTTCAACTGGCGGTTTGTCTTTGGCTTCGACTACCTGCCCGCAGAGCAACTTTGCCTCGTTTCCAGAAAAGTGCGTTTGAAGAGATTTATTGTATTATTTATTGCCTTTATTTAGCAGACACTTTTATCCAAAGTGACTTAGTCATGTGTGTTGTACATACATTTTATGTATGGTACCAGGAATCAAACCCACTATTCTGGTGTTGCAAGCGCCATACCCTACCAACTGAGCTAACACATTCTCTTTTACAGTTATGTAAACAGTTATGTTATCTAAAGTGAAACCTTTTGACAAATGAAGTCAAAGTTTGACAGTAAATAATAGTTTCAGAAACGGATATGTTGGGTAGATGTTGAGCTCCAGACTTATATCCAAATGTGTTTGTTTGGTTTGTTGTCAGGAGCATTTTTGGAATCTGGACCAAACCGAGTTTCGGACCCCCCCCAAAGTTGATCGTCCAGATTTGGGACAACGACAAATTCTCACTGGATGACTACCTGGGTAAGATACATTTATTTCCACTGATCTAAACTAACTGATACAAAGTGTTTCTCTTTTTCTCATCGCCCGATGTCTCCAAAATTCTGACTGACTGGTTTGAATTCATTTATATTTATTGTCCATGAAGACAATAACAAGAAACATCCATCAGCATTTGAAAACCAATCTTATTTCAACCCAGGTCTGCAGTACATAACATATAATGGTGAATAGGAAATGTGGGAAGGAAACAGTGAAATAAAGGGATTGCTAATGCAGTTTGTGTTATATTTGGGACACAGGCACAGTTGAGCTGAATCTGCTTCATCTGATCCCCCCCTGCCAAGACCCCTGAGAAATGCAGTCTGAAAATGTTAGCAGGGGTTACAGGCTCCACACCTTCCAAACAACCACCGCCCAACCTCTCTGTTCTCCCAGAAGTCTGTGCGGGGCTGGTGGCTCTGTATGATCGAGCAGGATAGGAAGCACATTCTGGGTGTAAGTCTTGTTGTAGTGAAACTGAGAGAAAAAAATGCTAAGTCTAAGTTAATTTTCCCATTTTTCCATGAATACAGAAAATATTGCAATTCTACATATTCTGCCATCGGGCGGAGAGAATATTTTGCTGTTTTAAATCTAATTTACTGCAGTGTTACAAATGGTTCCATTACTTATGCCATGTTCATATGGTACCTGGATGAGAGCGACTAACAAAATGGTCATTTAGCAGACGTTTTTATTCAGAGCGACTTACAGGAGCTCAGCTCAAGGGCACGTAAGATTTTTCACCTAGTCAGCTCTGGTATTTGAAACAGCGACCTTTCAGATACTGGCCCAAATCTCTTAACCGCTAGACTACCTTTGTGCCCCCAAAATCAATGGAGGAACACTACCACATTAAACAATTGCACCTTGTGTTTACTGTAACTGTGGTATGTGCTTGTCATACCTAGCTACCTTAAGATGAATGAAAGCCTCTCTGGATGAGACTAAGATGTAAATGTAAAATAAGTTCATACAGATTTCCACAACATAAACATTCAGATTTCAGATTTCCTCAACATTCCTCAACATAGTGGATCAGGTGTCATTGTGGATGAATTTATAGCCAGAAATGCCTGCTCATAGGTGACAGTATTTAGTCACTTTGATCCTTTGCACAGTATTGATAAACATAATGATATGAAATGGATGTCTGAAGTCACAAGCTTTAGGGCTAAATGTTTTTATAGATCACAGAGAAGATGGATGAGAAAGTCTGTGGAGAGTTTATGACTGTTTCTGTGTTCCCATAGGGGAAAGTGGAGATGACCCTGGAAATAGTGGAAGAGAGGGAGGTAGAAGAGAGGCCTGCTGGGAAGGGCCGGGACGAACCCAACATGAACCCCAAACTAGACTTTCCCAAGTAAGACAACATCCACAAGTCACCTTTCAACCACCTATGACAATAACATTGTAGCTTGTACACTGTTAGTAGAATGTTTTAACATACAAACTACATAGCGCTATAACATTCAGTAACAACATGGCACCCAATAAGAGTCTTCATTTCAAACTGGGCTTGCCTAGGCCTACCCCCTAAAAAAAAATGGTTTTGTTGTTTCTCTCTCCATACAGTCGCCCCAACATTTCCTTCTTCTGGTTCACCAGACCATGAAGTTCATCATATGTCGCAGATTCAAATGGATCTTCATTGGTTTGATAGTCCTCCTGCTTGTGCTCTTGTTCCTTGGGATCCTGCTGTACTCCCTACCAGTAAGATATATGTCCTTGTAATCTACAATACGAATATGTCTATGCCACATAGAAGACTCTTTCATCCATAGCAACTACAGTGAGTACATTGTGCATACATTTGTTGTGTTTGTATGTGATTCACTCATATAGTGTAAACAGGCAATGTGCATCATTCCTTTGATATGCTGAATTGCAACATAATATGGTCAAATTAATGCAATAATTCCACTCCACGAATGCATCCTGCATATGAATATAACAGAGGATTTAACCTTACTGTAAATAAAAGTAAAATGTGTTTTATTAATTAAATATTTTCTCTTTCTTCTCCAGAACTACATCTCAATGAAAATTGTGAAGCCTTTCTCTTCGGAGTGACTCTACGGGGCAGCTGAGTACTATGCCCGTCTTCGTCCAGGGGATAAGGCGACAGAAGTCTTGACACTCAGGCCCTCATAAACTCTATGCAATGTATTCCTATCAGCGTTGTCTCCAGAGTTGCGTGCATTATTTAAATTTTTACACTTTATCAATCAAGGTTACACTTCACTTGCATTAAATACTGTAGCCACACAGCCCTTTTAATTGTACTGTACTTGTACTGTTCTTACCTGTCTGTCTTTCCCTGAAATACCGAAAGCGAAAGGAAAGGGAAAGGGGGTACCTAGTTAGTCGCACAACTGAATGCATTCAACCGATAATGTGTCTTCTGCATTTAATCAAATGCTATTTTGTATGCATGCTTTACTAAACCTAATATAGAGAGTGTGTCTTCGCTGATAGAATGAGCTACTAACAACAAACACTGTTGTTGTGTCTTCAATGTCCCAACATTCTAAAAAGCCACTTCCTTAGACACCATACAGAGAAGGCCCCAACGCATTTCCAAGTAGGGGCATGAGATCATTTCTTGGTTGCAACAAAAATCCCATTTACTTTACTCACAGAATGTCTAGGTATGTCATACAGTCCGGGTAAATCCAGGTATGTCACACATAATAAATGAAGTATGGTTTCCATGTAAGCATAGTTTTTCTGTAAATATTAATTGGGATCTAACTCAAAAAGATACACAAAATGATTAAGGTAAAATAGATGATTGTCTTGAAATCAAAAGTTTAAATCCAAAGGTATTAGTCCACAAATGAAACAGTATTAATCACTCTAGTTTTTGGAAGACATTTTTCTAGCAGGCATCTATCCCCTGTTCTAATTTGGTTCCACCATAGAGGCATAAAGAAGGCTCATCATTGTATCTGTGCTATAATGGCTTCTGAGACAGGATGGGCAGTGCAATTGAGGGCTATCTCAATTTGAAAGTCAAGTGATAATCATACTTTTAAAATGTCATGTTCTGATAACGCATGCCCAAATAATGGTGTTGGCTCATCCTATACTAATTTGTGGCCAAAGCAGAAATTGGAGAAAAAACACTTTAAAATCCCAACCTCAAACTTGTATCTCAACCACAAAAAAATGCTTGCTATTTCCTCATAGAGGATGATGACATCCTCCTGAGCAGGATGAGCTGGCCAATCAGCGGTCTACTCACATTGATATTGGACATTTACTTTAAAGTAGTCCATTTCTTCTTATTCAGCTTCTATGAGTCAGTAAACAAACTAAAAGGGTGCATACTGCCACCTGAAGTGTGTTGTCTGAACAGGTATAAAGCCAAGGTTGGGGATTTACTGCCACCTGAAGTGTGTTGTCTGAACAGGTATAAAGCCAAGGTTGGGGATTTACTGCCACCTGAAGTGTGTTGTCTGAACAGGTATAAAGCCAAGGTTGGGGATTTACTGCCACCTGCAGTTCTGGAATGTTTCCTCAGGAGTATAATTCATTGGCTGATCCCTCCTGATTACCTGGATGGAATTATGTGATCCTTCCTTAATTTAACCCATAGGAAGTGCCAAACAGTTGACTACTTGAAAATGGTGAAAGCACTCAATGGCAATGTTCATGCTGAAACAGGTTCTATCCATTTGGAGTCCTCTTTCTACCTCTATGGGTTCCACTGATGCATCTTAGCTTTAACCCATTATATTTCCATATAAACAGTTTCCATACTGTGAATAATAACTTAAATAACAATGTTTTCTTTTCGCATACAAAATGGCTCTAACAACTGTTGTGTTCCAATTTAATTTATATCAATAGGCTTTTCTGTTTTAATAAAGAACAATGATTATGTACAAACGTGGCGGTTGTGGATTTACTGTAAATGTTTCTCTCCATACTGATCCCGAAGGCAGCGTTTTAGATCACTTAGTGACACCTGGCTGGTGTAGCGGTAGTTCCACAGCCCTGCTGCACACATGGCTAAAAGTGTCCATATAGGTTTGAATCTACTGCCCTTTGTCACTACAATAGATTGTGTTCGTATACTGTGTCAGGACTCAATCAATCAATAGACAATTCCACCAATTTATCGATTGGCTGAATGATCTGTTGGCTGATTTTCAGCAAACTTACGTCAGGAAAAGCACATTAAATTGTATAATTTGTATTGGTGATTCTACAGAAGTGGTTCAAATTGCTGTCCCCAATCAAAGTACTATTTTAAAAAACAGATACATTTCAAAATAAATAAATCAACGTTTGAAGATGTATTTATATCATAATATATTCTAATTAATTCCAAGTCAATTACAAACATTGTTAAATGAATATAGTACAAAGTCATTGTTTAAATACCCATTCCTATTGAGAGGTGGCTGCCCCACACCCTCCTAAAATTCATGTTTGAAAATAAAGCAATTAAAGATTTTTGTAACACTTTTATCAAATCTTGAGTTAGTTAGTATTATTACATTGAAAGATACTGATCTAATTAGTACACTCTTAGAAAAAAGGGTTCCAAAGAGGTTATTTGCGGAGGGACATGGTTGTACCAAGAACCATTTACATCTGAAGAACTCTTTTTGGAAGACATGGGTTCTTTATAAGGCAAAAGGTTCTACCTAGAACCTTTTTCATCCTAAGAACCGCTTTTCGAAAGAAAGGGTTCTTTAATGATTTTTTGGTAGGAAAAGGATTCTTTGGAAGGCAAGAGGGTTCTACTGTACATAGAACCCTTCTGAACTGAATAAGCTTTTCACTAATGCTTAGGCACTATTTTTTACCTCAGTGTTTAAACTTTAACATCAGGAGTTTGAGTCATCCGATAGGGGTGGGAATGTTTTAAACTGTACCTACAGTATACTCCCATTCGGTATTAGATAGAATGTCGCGGCCCCACCTGCTTTGGGGGAAAATGACCCGTGGTTACCCCATTGTCTCACAACAAAAACACCACCTTTTTGCTACCGACCAGAACATTAAGCTAGCCAAGACCAACTAACCCAAACAAACTGACTATATGAAACAAGTTAAATGCTTTACCTGTGATTAAATGTTTTCCACACACATAGCTACGTGTAGACTACTTGGACACTGAGTTCTCACATTTTCCTACTCTCCCACACTGAATAGCCTGAAGCCACAGCGCTCTTCTCGCAGGATCTATTTCCCTACATGGGAGCATTACGAATTGTAGGTTGTGATTTTTGACAAGTTACATGTACAACAACACATCATCTTTTCGGCATGTTTTGTTATTTCTGTAGAACAGAAAATAAATGTTTTTACATGGGGGTCAACGGGAATGAATGTTTGTTTCCCCCAATTTGTGGGTGTGGTCGAGGGGAATGACTTCTTATGGCGTGAATATCGACCATCGTGTATATGGGAATATTTGTACATGTATCTGGTATTCCTGATGTGTCTGGGATTCCTGTGTGTCAGGTAGTTTTTAAACCAATTACACGCAGCGTGATCCAGGCCTATGACCAGGTCTAAAGCCAGATTGAAGAACATTTACAATACATTTCTTAGATAAGAAAGTTCTTAGTTGAGAGTTAGGCAGGTAACTCCAAGAGTTACCGGTCTAACAGAACACAGAGGGTGTTCTTTAATAGTAGCCTCTCCAACAAAATCCAAGTAGAATCAGACATTCCCCAGGGCAGCAGTCTAGGCCCCTTAATTTTTACTAATGCCCTGCCACTGGCTGAGTAAAGCCTGTGTCTTCATATATGCGGATGACTCAACACTATACACGTCGGCAAGTTAAAACACTGCAACACTTAAAGAGCTGCAGTCAGTTTCAGAATGGGTAGCAAGTAATAAGCTAGTCCTAAACATTTCAAAAACTAAAAGCATTGTATTTGGGACGAATCATTCACTAACCCTCAACTAAATCTTGCAATGAATAATGTGGAAATTGAGCAAGTCGAGGAGACTAAACTGCTTGGAGTGACCCTGAATTGTAATCTTGTGGTCAAAACATATTGATGCAGCAGTAGCTAAGATGGGGAGAGGTCTGTCAATAATAAAGCGCTGCTCTGCCTTCTTCACAACAATATCAACAGGGCAGGTCCTACAGGCCCTAGTTTTGTCACACCTGGACTACTGCCCAGTCGTGTGATCAGGTGCCACAAAGAGGGACTTGGCATAATTACAACTGGCCCAGAACAGGGCAGCACGGCTGGCCCTTAAATGTACACGTAGAGCTAACATTAATAATATGCATGTGAATCTCTCATGACTCAAAATAGAGGAGAGATTGACTTCATCACTACTTGTTTTATTTACTCAAGCAGTAAAATCAGATTTTAAAAACAGTGGGGACTGAAGAATCACATACAGGTACAAACACAAATACAAACACATAACATACACACTATACACACACGTAAACTTGGATTGTGTACTGTAGTAGAGTAGGGGCCAGAAGGCACACAATGTATTGCCAGCAGCAACTCATGCCACACGGTCCCCCTCAAAAAGTAAACATTTGGTTAGTAGAGACCCTACTGAGTATTTTCCATATACATTGTATTGCATTTGGGGCTATGGAGGGGTGGAGTGAAAGGCCAGCAGCAGGCCGTGCAACACAGTCCCCCTCAAAAACTAAGGGAATGCAGGCGACAAGTTTAGATCTGCATATTATGCCCATTGAAACGCATTGGGCTTATTCAGGACAGATTTTGGTGACAGTGTGCCCTCTCGCCTTGCCTCTCCCTCTTTGCTGAAACTAGTGAGCGAAACAGCGCTGCTCTGTGTTACTATATGTAGCCCTTGTATCTGAAGCTGTCTGACCAGAAACATTATGACATGCCATACTCCTTATGTCCAGACAGCATCAGATACATGGTCTACACATACGGAGACAGAGGGGGGATGTTTCGCTCACTCGGATGCTTTACCTGAGATCATAAATCCGGCCCTAGCTATTTGGTTGCACAAGTGGGGACACTTCAGGTTGAGGATAAGTTTCACACATCCCCATGTGCTACATTCATCCCTGAAATGTACCCAAAAGCGACCCCACTGCAATAGCAGAACGAAGTCACCTAAGCACCACAGACAGATGCTGGCACTAAGACCGCACTCAGTCAGCTGTATTAGGAAATAAGCAAACAGGAAACCACTCACCCAGAGGTGTCGCTCCTAGTGGCCGGAGACTTTAATGCAGGGAAACTTAAATCAGTTCTACCAAATTTCTATCAACATGTTAAATGTGCAACCAGAGGAAAAACAAATCTGGATCACCTGTACTCCACACACAGACACGCGTACAAAGCTCTCCATCGTCCTCCATTTGGTAAATCTGAATCAATTCTATCCTCCGGATTCCTGCTTACAAGCTAAAATTAAAGCAGGAGCACCAGTGACTCGGTCTATAAAAAAGTGGTCAGATGAAGCAGATGCTAAACTACAGGACTGTTTTACTATCACAGACTGGAACATGTTCCGGGATTCTTCCGATGGTATTGAGGAGTACACCACATCAGTCACTGGCTTTATCGATAAGTGCATCGAGGACGTCGTCCCCACAGTGACTGTACATACATACCCCAACCAGAAGCCATGGATTACAGGCAACATTCGCACAGAGCTAAAGGGTAGAGCTGCCGCTTTCAAGGTGAGGGACTCCAATCCGGAAGCTTACAAGAAATGCTATGCCCTGCGACGAACCATCAAACAGGCAAAGTGTCAATACAGGGCTAAGATTGAATCACACTACACCGGCTCCGACGCTCGTCTTATGTGGCAGGGCTTGCAAACTATTACAGACTACAATGGGAAGCACAGCCACGAGCTGCCCAGTGACACAAGCCTACCAGACGAGCTAAATCACTTCTATGCTCGCTTCGAGGCGAGCAACACTGAAGCATGCATGAGAGCTGTTCCGGACGACTGTGTGATCACGCTCTCCGTAGCTGACGCGGGTAAGACCTTTAAACAAGTCAACATACACAAGGCTGCAGGGCGAGACGGATTACCAGGACCTGTGCTCCGGGCATATGCTGATCAACAGGCAGGTGTCTTCACTGACATTTTCAACATGTCCCTGATTGAAAACAACGTTTTCATCTTTTGAGCTTCTAGTCATGAAATCTATGCAGCCTACTCAATCACTTTTTATAGCTACTGTTTACAGGCCTCCTGGGCCATATTCAGCGTTCATCGACTCAGTGGAGTTTGTCCAACATGTCTCTGGACCTACTCACTGCCACAGTCATACTCTGGACCTAGTTTTGTCCCATGGAATAAATGTTGTGGATCTTAATGTTTTTCCTCATAATCCTGGACTATCGGACCACCATTTTATTACTTTTGCAATCGCAACAAATAATCTGCTCAGACCCCAACCAAGGAGCATCAAAAGTCGTGCTATAAATTCTCAGACAACCCAAAGATTCCTTGATGCCCTTCCAGACTCCCTCTGCCTACCCAAGGATGTCAGAAGACAAAAATCAGTCAACCACCTAACTGAGGAACTCAATTGAACCTTTTGCAACCTTGCAGTTGCACCCCTAAAAACTAAAAACATTTGTCTTAAGAAACTAGCTCCCTGCTATACCGAAAATACCCGATCTCTGAAGCAAGCTTCCAGAAAATTGGAGCCCAAATGGCGTCACACCAAACTGGAAGTCTTCAGACTAGCTTGGAAAGACAGTACCATGCAGTATCGAAGAGCCCTCACTGCTGCTCAATCATTCGAGTATTCCAACTTAATTTAAGAAAATAAGAACAATCCAAAATGTATTTTTGATACTGTCGCAAAGCTAACTAAAAAGCAGCATTCACCAAGAGAGGATGGCTTTCACTTCAGCAGTAATAAATTCATGAACTTCTTTGAGGAAAAGATCATGATCATTAGAAAGCAAATTACGGACTCCTCTTTAAATCTGCGAATTCCTCCAAAGCTCAGTTGTCCTTAGTCTGCACAACTCTGCCAGGACCTAGGGTCAAGGGAGACACTCAAGTGTTTTAGTACTATATCTCTTGACACACTGATGAAAATAATCATGGCCTCTAAACCTTCAAGCTGCATACTGGACCCTATTCCAACTAAACTACTGAAAGAGCGGCTTCCTGTGCTTGACCCTCCAATGAACATAATAAACGGCTCTCTATCCACCAGATGTGTACCAAACTCACTTAAAGTGGCAGTAATAAAGCCTCTCTTGAAAAAGCCAAACCTTGTCCCAGAAAATATTAAAAACTATCGGCCTATATCGAATCTTCCATTCCTCTGAAAATGTTTAGAAAAAGCTGTTGCGCAGCAACTCACTGCCTTCCTGAAGACAAACAATGTATACGAAATGCTTCAGTCTAGTTTAGACCCCATCATAGCACTAAGACTGCACTTGTGAAGGTGGTAAATTACCTTTTAATGGCGTCAGACCGATGCTCTGCATCTGTCCTCGTGCTCCTAGACCTTAGTGCTGCTTTTGATACCATCGATCACCACATTCTTTTGGAGAGATTTGGAAACCCAAATTGGTCTACACGGACAAGTTTTGGCCTGGTTTAGATCTTATCTGTCGGAAGGATATCAGTTTGTCTCTGTGAATGGTTTGTCCTCTGACAAATCAACTGTAAATATCAGTGTTCCTCAAGGTTCCGTTTTAGGACCACTATTGTTTTCACTATATATTTTACCTCCTGGGGATGTCATTCGAAATAATAATGTTAACTTTCACTGCTATGCGGATGACACACAGCTGTACATTTCAATGAAACAGGGTGAAGCCCCACAATTGCCTTCGCTAGAAGCCTGTGTTTCAGAAATAAGGAAGTGGATGGCTGAAAACTTTCTACTTTTAAACGCGGACAAAACAGAGATGCTTGTTCTAGGTCCCTGTTGAATCTGACAATTAATCTTGATGGTTGTACAGTCATCTCAAATAAAACTGTGAAGGACCTCGGCGTTACTCTGGACTATGATCTCTCTTTTTTAATTTTTTAATTTTTATTTAATTTTACCCCCTTTTCTCCCCAATTTCGTGGTATCTAATTGTTAGTAATTACTATCTTGTCTCATCGCTACAGCTCCCGTACGAGCTCTGGAGAGACGAAGGTCGAAAGCCATGCGTCCTCCGAAACACAACCCAACCAAGCCGCACTGCTTCTTAACACAGCGCGCCTCCAACCCGGAAGCCAGCCGCACCAATGTGTCGGAGGAAACACCGTGCACCTGGCTACCTTGGTTAGCACGCACTGCGCCCAGCCCGCCACAGGAGTCGCTGGTGCGTGATGAGACAAGGATATCCCTACCGGCCAAACCCTCCCTAACCCGGACGACGCTAGCCCAATTGTACGTCGCCCCACGGACCTCTCGGTTGCGGCTGGCTGCGAAAGAGCCTGGGTGCGATCCCAGAGTCTCTGGTGGCACAGCACTGACATGGTCTTCCTGTCTGGGTTGGCACCCCCCTTGGATTGTGCCGTGGCGGAGATTTTTGTGGGCTATAGTCTGCCTTGTCTCAGGATGGTAAGTTGGTGGTTGAAGGTATCCCTCTAGTGCTTTGGAAAAGTGGATGGGGTTAGATCCTGCCTGTTTGGCCCTGTCTGGGGGTATCATCGGATGGGGCCACAGTGTCTCCTGACACCTCCTGTCTCAGCCTCCACTATTTATGCTGCAGTAGTTTATGTGTCGGGGGGCTAGGGTCAGTCTGTTGTATCTGGAGTATTTCTCCTGTCTTATCCAGGATAGGATAAGTATTCCCTCTCACCCCCCCCCCCTTTAAGATTTAGATGCACTATTGTAAAGTGACTGTTCCACTGGATGTCATAAGGTGAATGCACCAATTTGTAAGTCGCTCTGGATAAGAGCGTCTGCTAAATGACTTAAATGTAAATGTAATGTAAATGTTATCCGGTGTCCTGTGTGAATTTAGGTATGCTCTCTCGAATTCTATCTTGATCTCTTTCTTTCTCTTTCTCGGGGGACCTGAGCCCTAGGACCATGCCTCAGGACTACCTGGCATGATGAATTCTTGCTGTCCCCAGTCCACCTGGCCGTGCTGCTGCTCCAGTTTCAACTGTTCTGCCTGTGGCTATGGAACCCTGACCTGTTCACCGGACGTGCTACCTGTCCCAGACCTGCTGTTTTCAGCAGGAGTGGTAGAGATACTCTCAGTGGTCGGCAATGAAAAGCCAACTGACATTTACTCCTGAGGTGCTGACTCGACAACTACTGTGATTATTATTATTTGACCATGCTGGTCATTTATGAACATTTCTGTTCTGTTAGAATCTCCACCCGGCACAGCCAGAAGAGGACTGGCCACCCCTCATAGCCTGGTTCCTCTCTAGGTTTCTTCCTAGGGTTTGGCATTTCTAGGGAGTTTTTCCTAGCCACTGTGCTTCTACACCTGCATTGCTTGCTGTTTGGGGTTTTAGGCTGGGTTTCTGTACAGCACTTTGATATTTCAGCTGATGTAAGAAGGGCTATATAAATACATTTGATTGATGAGCCTACCAGATGAGCTAAATAACTTCTATGCTTGCTTCAAGGCAAGAAACACTGAAGCACGCATGAGAGCATCAGCTGTTCCGGATGACTGTGTGATCACGCTCTCCACAGCCGATGTGAGTAAGACCTTTAAACTGGTCAACAGATCTTTAAACCAGGACATGTACTCCGAGCATGCGCTGACCAACTGACAAGTGTCTTCACTGACATTTTCACTCTGTCCCTGGCCGAGTCTGTAATACCAACATGTTTCAAGCAGACCACCATAGTCCCTGTGCCCAAGAACACCAAGGTAACCTGCCTAAATGGCTAGTGACCCGTAGCACTCACGTCTCTAGCCATGAAGTTCTTTGAAAGGCTGGTCATGGCTCACATCAACACCATTATCCCAGAAACCCTAGACCCACTCTAATTTGCATACCTCCCCAACAGATTCACAGATGATGCTATCTCTACTGCACTCCACACGGCCCTTTCCCACCTGCTAAAAAGGAACACCTATGTGAGAATGCTATTCATTGACTACAGCTCAGCGTTCAACACCATAGTGCCCTCAAAGCTCATCACTAAGCAAAGGACCCTAGGACTAAACACCTCCCTCTGCAACTGGATCCTGGACTTCCTGTCGGGCCACCTCCAGGTGGTAAGGGTAGGTAACAACACATCTGCCACACTGATCCTCAACACGGGAGCTCATCAGGGGTGCATGCTCAGTCCTCTCCTGTACTCCCTGTTCACCCATGACTGCATGGCCAAGCAAGACTCCAACACCATCATTACGTTTGCAGACGACACAACAGTGATAGGCCTGATCACCGACAGCGATGAGACAACCTATAGGGAGGAGGTCAGAGACCTGGCAGTGTGGTGCCAGGATAACAACATGATCAAGACAAAGGAGATGAGTGTGGACTACAGGAAGAGGAGGACCGAGCACGTCCTCATTCTCATCAGCGGGACTGTAGTGGAGCAGGTTGAAAGCTTCAAGTTCCTTGGTGTCCACATCACCAACAAACTATCATGGTCCAAACACACTAAGATAACATCTATTCCCCCTCAGGAGACTGAAAAGAGCATCCTGACTGGCTGCATCACTGCCTGGTATGGCAACTGCTCGGCCTCCGACTGCAAGGCACCACAGAGGGTAGTGCGTATGGCCCAGTACATCACTGGGGCCAAGCTTCCTGCCATCCAGGACCTCTATACCAGGCGGTCAGTGGAAGTCCCTAAAAATTGCCAACGACTCCAGCCACCCTGGTCATAGACTGTTCTCTCTGCTACCACACGGCAAGCAGTACTGAAGCGCCAAGCCTAGGTCCAAAATGCTTCTTAACAGCTTCTACCCCCAAGCCATAAGACTCCTGAACAGCTAATCAAATGGTTACCCAGACTATTTGCATTGCCCCCCCTCTTTTACACTGCTGCTACTCTCTGTTTATTATCTATGCATAGTCACGTTAACTCTACCTACAGTACATGTACATATTATCTCAATTACCTCGACTAACCTGTGCCCCCGCACAATGACTCTGTTCCGGTACCAACTGTAATATAGCCTTGCTATTGTTATTTTACGGCTGCTGTTTAATTATTTGTTACTTTAATTTTTAATTTTTTACTTAACACTTTTTTTTCTTAAAACTGCATTGCTGGTGACTGGATTGGTAAGCATTTCACTGTAAGGTCTACACCCGCTTTTAACTAATACAATTTGATTTGATCACTCGGCTCTCAGCTGCTCAACATGCAGTAAGTCATTGTTTTGCAGGCCAGGAGTGTCTGTATAGTCCCTCCCCGCTAACTATTGGTTTAATTTAAACAACATTATTCCATAATGTTACAGTATTAGTTAAACCTGTTCAGTTTACTGGTAGTATGCAAATGTTTGGTGGCACCAACTGAAAGGAAAATGTGTGTCTGGTAAAATAATCTGTAGTATTGTGTAGGCTGTAGCAATATCTTATTAGTTAGCCATGATTTGAAGTAGGTGTATCTAGCTGTTTTATTTTGTATTTGTTCAATGCCTCAATTGATTTCAGAAGTTATATTGGATATACCGTTTGTCTGAGTAGAGCTGACAAATCAGAACTGAGTAGGATTGCTAGGGAGGAGCACCTGATACTGCACTGACTTCTCTGTTCTGGATGCTCTCCTGTTTCCCCACCTCTGAACCCCCTTACCCCAAATAGAGTTGCCCCTGATCCTAGATCTAAGATCATTGCCAATTTTAACTCCCTCTCTTTGTCGCTCTCTCCCCATTAAATTAGTGTTTCAATGATGTTCTTATTTGATTAACTGTTGTTACTTATATTGTCAATTCAGTTGTTTATTTTTTTTTTTACCACTTCGAATACATGCATTTTATCTACAAATGTATTGTTTTTCTAACATTTAGATTTCCGAGATAATTTCAGTGTACATTTACAGCATTATCCTGGCACCAGAATTGCAAGCTTAATACTGTAATTATGCTTTGCAGCAGAGATTATGTAAAATATTTCACAGTAATATTTTCCTTACTATAAAACATTACAGCATCCCTCTAAATTTACAGCAGGGATTCTGTAATATGTTTTACAATAAGGAAAATAGTACTGTAAAATATATTACAGCATCTCTGCTGTAAACAAAATTACAGTATTAAGCTTGCAACTCTGGTGGCAGTATAATGCTGTAAATTTACAAGGAAAAGTTTTACGGTGTAACTCACAAATAAACCATGACTTGTAAATATGTAAAAGATATTTCACAAATATTGACCATGTGTTACTTAAGCAATAAGGCACAAGGGGTTGTGGTATATGGCCAATATACCACGGCTAAGGGCTGTTCCTATGCATGACGCATCGCGGAGTGAGGTGCCTTACTGTTATTAATTATATACTGGTTACCAACGTAATTAGAGCAGTAAAAATACACGTTTTGTCATACCCGTGGTATACGGTCTGATATACCACGTCTGTCAGCCAATCAGCATTCAGGGCTGGAATCACCCAGTTTATAAAAATAAATATATGATCTGCAAATACACTGCTCAAAAAAATAAAGGGAACACTAAAATAACACATCCTAGATCTGAATGAATGAAATATTCTTATTAAATACTTTTTTCTTTACATAGTTGAATGTGCTGACAACAAAATCACACAAATTATTATTATTATTATTATTATTATTATTATTAATGTATATCAAATTTATCAACCCATGGAGGTCTGGATTTGGAGTCACACTCAAAATTAAAGTGGAAAATCACACTACAGGCTGAACCAACTTTGATGTAATGTCCAAAAAAAAAGTCTAAATGAGGCTCAGTAGTGTGTGTGGCCTCCACGTGCCTGTATGACCTCCCTACAACGCCTGGGCATGCTCCTGGTGAGGTGGCGGATGGTCTCCTGAGGGATCTCCTCCCAGACCTGGACGAAGGCATCCGCCAACTCCTGGACAGTCTGTGGTGCAACATGGCGTTGGTGGATGGAGCGAAACACGATGTCCCAGATGTGCTCAATTGGATTCAGGTCTGGGGAACAGGCGGGCCAGTCCATAGCATCAATGCCTTCCTCTTGCAGGAACTGCTGACACACTCCAGCCACATGAGGTCTAGCATTGTCTTGCATTAGGAGGAACCCAGGGCCAACCGCACCAGCATTTGGACTCACAAGGGGTCTGAGGATCTCATCTCGGTACCTAATGGCAGTCAGGCTACCTCTGGCGAGCACATGGAGGGCTGTGCGGCCCCGCAAAGAAATGCAACCCCACACCATGACTGACCCACCGCCAAACCGGTCATAGTGGAGGATGTTGCAGGCAGCAGAAGGTTCTCCACGGCGTCTCCAGACTCTATCACGTCTGTCACTTGCTCAGTGTGAACCTGCTTTCATCTGTGAAGAGCACAGGGCGCCAGTGGCGAATTTGCCAATCTTGGTGTTCTCTGGCAAATGCCAAACGTCCTACACGGTGTTGGGCTGTAAGCACAACCCCCACCTGTGGACGTCGGGCCCTCATACCACCCTCATGGAGTCTGTTTCTGACCGTTTGAGCAGACACTTGCACATTTGTGGCCTGCTGGAGGTCATTTTGCAGGGCTCTGGCAATGCTCCTCCTTGCACAAAGGCGGAGGTAGCGGTCCTGCTGCTGGGTTGTTGCCCTCCTACGTCCTCCTCCATGTCTCCTGATGTACTGGCTGTCTCCTGGTAGCGCCTCCATGCTCTGGACACTACGCTGACAGACACAGCAAACCTTCTTCCCACAGCTCCATTGATGTGCCATCCTGGATGATCTGCACTACCTGAGCCACTTGTGTGGGTTGTAGACTCCGTCTCATGCTACCACTAGAGTGAAAACACCGTCAACAGTCAAAAGTGACCAAAACATCAGCCAGGAAGCATAGGAACTGAGAAGTGGTCTGTGGTCACCGCCTGCAGAACCACTCCTTTATTGAGGGTGTCTTGCTAATTGCCTATAATTTCCACCTGTTGTCTATTCCATTTGCACAACAGCATGTGAAATGTATTGTCAATCAGTGTTGCTTCCTAAGTGGACAGTTTGATTTCACAGAAGTGTGATTGACTTGGAGTTACATTGTGTTGTTTAAGTGTTCCCTTTATTTTTTTTGAGCAGTATATATTCAACATAGATCACACATAAAACTACAATTTGAACAAATGTAGAACGATTTGTGAGCAGGGGTTCAGAAATCCCTAACATGTAAATATGTGGAATGCACATTTGCACATTGAAAAAGTGCTTGTGGATCTGTATTCTGTGTTTACAGAATTTTGAGATTTTCTCCCTCACCTGTCCATGTACTGCAATCCACAAATGTAGTTTCAGATGAGAGTCGGCTATCTCTATTCATTGGATAATCCTTGTCACGTGACGAGCAATGATGAATTTTCATCACGACTGTGCACTTCTTGTTCTTCGCTAGAAGAAAGAACAGCTTCATGAAATGTGAGTATAACGTTTATTTATTCAACAAATTATGTTAAAATGTTCAACAAAGGACTTTCGTATGAATATTACATTTGACCATTGGGTGCATGCAATGCCGAGTGTGTGTATCGACAGCTAGCAGGCGATCTCGTCACCTGTTCCGACAAACCACCTAAATTAGCAGTGGTTGAAAAAGCACCCAATTGTCATACTTGATTAAAAGTAAAGATACCTTAATAGAAAATGAGTCAAGTAAAAGTCATTCAGTAAAACACTACTTGAGTAAAAGTCTAAAATATTTGTTTTGAAATATACTTAAATATCCAAAGTAAATGTAATTGCTAAAATATACATATGTATCGAAAGTAAAACTAATTTTAAATTGCTTCTGTTAATAAACGGCACCATTTAAAAAAATGTATTTACGGAAAGCCAGAGGTATACTCAAACACTCAGACATAATTTAATGAAAATGAATTAAACATTTTTGTTGAATGAGTCCATCATATCAGATGCAGTAGCGATGACCAGGGATGTTCTCTTGGTAAGTGTGTGAATTGGACCATTTTTATGTTGCTAAGCATTCAAAATGTAACGAGTACTTTTAGGTTTCAGGGAAAATGTATGGAGTAAAAAGTATATTTTCTTTAGGAATGTAGTCAAGTAAAACTTGTCAAGTACAGAAACCCCAAAACACTACTTTAATAGTACTTTAAAGTATTTTTACTTAAGTACTTTACAACACTGCTTAATAGTTCATTGTTAATTCAGGAATGTGTCAATTATGAAGAACTACTCAGTAAAAAAAAATCTGAGTTGGTGATCTGGCTAGCAAGCTAAATTGAAATGTTGCAAATCATCTTTGTCAATCTGTCTTTCAGGGACTTAACAGGGCAATTGATGCTTTGGCAGGACAAATCACTCTTTCTCGACTGGTGTCGAAAGAGCTACTGTTGTTTTCTGCTCCGTTTAGGCTTGCTAGCCAAGTCATTTGTTGTGCATCCTTAGATAAATGTATTAATGTTGTTTCCTAGTCAATACATACATTCTGTGTCTGAGTACTGTAAATACATCTCTGTATTGTGTTGCATCGTTGAGGGGCTGGGCAATGTTGCCTGTTCAATAAAAGGCAAAGTTGTAAAAAATATTAACCTGACAATAACGCTTGACCAGCTGCTTTTGGACCCTACTGCAACTCCCTACTAGTCAATCTCCCATTTATTTCAAACCTTTCCTTAGTTGTTTGATCTGACAGCTGACTCGCCCAAAGACTCACAGCAGCGTTTCCCAAAAACTGTCCTGGGGACCTAAAGAGGTGGACTTTTTGAGGGCAGGGCAGGGCAGGCTTGCTTGCTATTGATGTGATTTGAGGATGTGCGCTTTGCTTGTTATGTAACTTTACTATTGCTATTTTTACAGATCCACATGCACTTTTTGAATACGCAAATACACTTTCCACAGTTGTAAATGTTAGGGATTTCTGAATATTTGCGCATAAATCTTTGTACATTTGTTCAAATTGTAGTTTTATTTGTGAGCTATGTTGAATATATTTACAGATCATATTTATTTATTGATTTATGGTTAATATTTGTGAAATATTTATACAGTTTCACAGATTATGGTTTAATTTGTAAAATGTATATACATATTTCTGGACTATAGTTTTATTTTAATATATTCACACATCAAAGTTGTATTTGTGAGTTATGTTGAATATACGCACGGATCGTGGTAGACACATTTACAGAATAAAGAAACAAATCTCACTCCGTACGCAAATGGAACGAAACTGAACAGTTCGCGCAGGCGCGTTTCATTGTTTTGACTGAAAATGCCGTCGGTTTCGAAAACGGCGGCGAACGCTTCTCCTCAAACCGAGAAACCAACCCACTATACGTAAGTAAAGCAAACGTTAAATGGACAGGCTTATTCCTTAAAATATCGTGCATCTTTTATGTACAGAATATTGTTTTATAGTTGGACTGCTTGATATTTCTTCACTCGTAGTGCAGTAAAACATGGTGCTTTTCCTTTTGTAAAATCTTCCCAATGCACGCAGTTAGCCTAGCGCTATCTTGCTAGATACATATTCAAATTGATACAGTAACTGCATTTTAACAACTACGTGTGTATAATTGTATTGTGTGACCGTGAAAATGTTCCACATAAAAAAGAGGCGTAACATTAAAAAGCGGAATTCGCAGGAACTTGGTTGGTGGTTAACGTTAGCTAGCCAGTCAACGTGCTAGCGTGGACTGGGTAACGTTAGCGAAGTTGAATGGTTTGCCAGCCAGCAGTGTTATCCTTTTCCTCTTTCCACCTCGGCCTTATTTGCTGTCTGTCTACGCATATGTTTTGACGTACGTTCTGGTTGTTTGATAGAATGCAACGTCGAAAATCTTGCGTGGATTGTATGTGAATGGTCAAGGTAGATAACTACTCTAGCTATCACTACCAAGTAGTTTTATCAGTTCGAGTGATTGTAAAATTCAGCTACATAACTAGCTAGTGTCAATCAAATATTCGTTGTAGATGGTGTAAACGTTTATCTCCTTACCTTTTAGTATATATATTGTTTACTTTAAATTTCAAATAGCGAAACTGTAATATTTATATCAAGGTTAATGTGATATTTCCCTTGAGCTTTGGACTCCGATACTTTTTTACACGATGTCAGGTGGTGTCTTTCATTAACACCGCCTTTGTCTTTCCATTTCGCAGATATTTGAAGGAGTTTAGGACCGAACAGTGCCCTCTCTTCTTGCAGCACAAGTGCACACAACATAGACCTTTTACATGTTTTCATTGGCATTTCCTAAACCAGAGGCGACGACGACCGATTAGAAGAAGAGATGGAACTTTTAACTACAGCCCTGACGTTTATTGCACAAAATATGACGAGACAACGGGCATTTGCCCAGATGGAGAGGAGTAAGTGTGAAGCTTCAATTTATTTTCTTCTGTGAATTATTGTTGTCTGGTTAGATTGTTGCTACTGTATCATGCTTACCAATGTTGTGGCTGTTGTTCATTCCGGTTGAGAATTAACTCAATTTGTGCAGGTTGCCAGTTTAGTGAGTATACTTATAACGGTGTTGCTAATATTTTATGGATGCTGCATTGTTTCAGTAGGAAGTCAGATTAATGCGAATTCCTGAAATGAATGATTCTCGTTGCACAGAATTCAGCTCTCACTACGAGCTTGGTGATGACCTAGCTTGAACATGGTGTTGTTGACTTGTCTATTGTTCGAGCTAATGTCGATCCGCATGGCCTCCTATGGCCCCGGAGTGGGACGACAGACGTTCTCAATCATGCGGAACCAATTTAATGATTCAACCACATTCATTGTCATTTCATGGATGTTTTTTTTGTAATTCTCGCTGGACACGTCTGTTTTGAGCTGCAGAGTGGGGTTGAGCTTCTTCCTCCAGTTTGCGAGGAAACGATGAACACACCCCCTGTTTTCTTGCTCATGATTGAACCGCCTTTGCACATAGCCTTCTCCCATTGGTCGAACAAGCAATGTTTATTGTTCACGAGTCCGTTGAAAATGAGGTCGCTTTGAACGAGTTTCTGCTTTGTATTTGTATCCTTAATGTTGTCAAAAGTACTTAATACATGGACGTGTCTGGTTTTTACCACCTGCACTTATGTCATTATGTTAATTGAATCCTAAGAAGCATGAATTGATACTTTTCTGTGTGGTTTCATGCAAGTACAATTCAAGTATCAGCTCAGCCTAAGCATAACTACTATTTTATGGTAATTAATAGAGATACTGAGGGGTAGAAATGGAGTATGCAAGTCTTATATATATATATATATATATATATATATATAATATTCTTGCTCTATTATTTTATGGCTACTGCAGCATTTTTAGGCCCAACCCTCAAAGCATCAGCTAATTTCACTTAATCAGAGGAACATATTTTGAATGTTTGGGGTATGCCACTTCAGCTCATTCTTAGAACTGTAGTTTTCGTTACTGGTGTGACATCAATCTACTGAAAATGAAAGTAACAAAGAATAGGCCTTATGAGCCTACATATTGTGTCTT
The DNA here is from genome assembly GCF_021184085.1 of Oncorhynchus gorbuscha. Classification (NCBI taxonomy): domain Eukaryota; kingdom Metazoa; phylum Chordata; class Actinopteri; order Salmoniformes; family Salmonidae; genus Oncorhynchus; species Oncorhynchus gorbuscha. Next base: position 22,461,660 of record NC_060188.1, on the reverse strand, counting down.
TACCAATCATGATAAATAGCATAAACAAATGGTAATAGCCTAAAATATTTGTGACATGATATAGCGTGTCAGGTTGGGCAGATACACTTTGCCACTTGAGATTACATATGAGAAGGCGTGTGGTGGTGCGGATAGACACCAAAGGAAGCATGAATTAAATTAATAAATTAGCAGTTCATCTGCATCTACCTAAAATAAAAGCTACAGTATTCAGTTACCAGGTGTAACAAAGTCACAGGGTTATTGTAGAAAAAAACACACACAAAACAGAATGCTACCCTGTAGTGAAGGGGGAACCTACATATCAGGATATTATTTTTGACGATATATCCTATTCACAATATATTATTTATGCTATAGTTGCCAGTACCTACACCAAATCTCCAGTATTTTTCCTTCATAGAGAACAAGCTATCTTCTTTTTGAATAGGGAGCCAATTGCAATTCTTATTGTATCAGCACTTATGTATTGAAATAGAATTGTGAAGTCCCAGGCATTTCCCAGCTCTACTAACCTGTCCTGAGTAATATTACAAAATGCCCATGCTTGGCCTACTGGAGCATTGGTGCTTGTTACTATACTTACTGACAGCCCTATCAGTTAAAATGGAAATGTTAATATTTTTATTTTATTTAACTAGGCAAGTCAAATTCTTATTTTCAATGATGGCCTAGGAACAGTGGGTTAACTGCCTTGTTCAGGGTCAGAACGACAGATTTTTACCTTGTCAGCTCAGGGATTTGTTCTTGCAACCTTTCACTTACTAGTCCAATGCTCTAACCGCTAGGCTACCGGCCACCAGATGTGTTGATTGGGGATTTTACAAGTCTCCCTACAAAATTAACAGAATTAAAGGTTCACTGAAAGGAAGCAAGCTATACAGCTAATAACCGTAGCCTATTTAATAAGACAGGATAGATGTTCTAGATTATATCTTGAGAAAGATGCTGTTCAACATTAAGAAGAACAGCTCTGAAACGTGATATTCAAGCCACTTCTATAATTTGGGCCTATTTGTGTCGGAGCACCATAAAGAAATTGAGTAACTCGAGACGTCTCACTCACTAGTTAAATGACAATCATGAATGGCACAGGTCTGGTTAAAGTGTGTTGGTCAGATCCACATTTTAGTCATATCTAGAGGTAGAGACTAGCTGTGATAAAAGTATTTGTGGCAAATGTGTAGCATACTGAATACTTTATAGTGGTTTATCATTGAGAGGTTGAGTTCCAGTTTCCTATATCAGTGTATTTGGAATTTCACAGCAGAAAGTAAACGATGTTCCTCAATTCAACCTGGTGTTATATTGAAAGTTCTATACAATATACATATATATACAATATTTAAACTCTGCCTGAAAGCGAGCACTTGCACTCTCTATTCCTCATTCTACCAGTGGCTGCTCTCTTCTCGTGACATCACATCCGTTGCCATGGTTACTGCTGCGGAGTAAGAAGCTTTTTGCTGTATTTGAGGAAATTATTTGTTTTCAATGTGAATTTGAGCACATTCATAGCGATGTATTATTTCTGTTCAATTCCTCACCATACATCAAAGCCTGTGAGAGCGCTGTATCTATAAAAGGCGTTGCATTCCTCTGACTCCCACTGTGGGCATTGGCAACATTTTTGTTTGTCTGATGTGCATATTAAGCACCAAGAAGAACGGTTGCCACTAATACAGGGAGGAAGACTGATATCTCTCATTATGCTCTGTAACTCATTCCTTTAGCCTCGGTCTGTTTCCTTTCAATTAAAATCTGTGGAATGACTTCTTAGGATAAGCACAGCATAGAATTCTAGAAACATAGGATAGAGCAATTTTTTTACATTTTTTTTTTTTTTTTAATGCAGATTGTATCTCTGTCACATCCAATCCTGATAATTTTAACAAGGAAGTCTGCATTTGTCTAATCATCGCTTCTTTTCCTGTCTAGCTGTCCTTATTTGCACCGGACCACTGGTGACACAGAGCGCAAGTACCATCTTCGCTATTACAAGACTGGTACCTGTATCCATGAAACTGATGCCCGCGGACACTGCGTGAAGAACGGCCTACACTGCGCCTTTGCCCATGGCCCACATGATCTCCGCCCCCCCTGTCTACGATATCAGGTGATCTATCATGCCTTTAGTAACAACTCTGTTCTCAAGGTGTCATACCATCAACAAACATGTGAATAGGCTTGTTAAGCCAGTTAGCTGACTACACAACGATAAATCATGCAAGGTCTAACCATCCACTGACAAAATGTACCAACTGATTCCATTCGTACATCATAGTTTTAATGAAGTTCTTAAATTTACCCGTAGACTATATTTTTGAAGCTGTCAACCCCTTCTCTACCATTGTTAGTGTTACTTTGATTCAACTTCGTACGTCTAGCTGTGTCCGCTGAAGTGATAATAGTCTGTATCCACTCCAGTACATGCCTATACATGGCAGTGGGAGAATGAAGCGTGTTCATCTATTTTCTTAGCTCAATTAGTCTGCCTGATGCCTCTCAAATTGGCTGGGGCTAAGAGCAGATGAAACCACAATTTTATCTTCATTGACATCGGTCATAGTGTACTTATTGCCAGGGTTGATGTTGGTTTTGTTGAGTACCATATACTGTGCAAACAATTAGTGTTAAATTAAAGTGTTATTGTTATTTCTTTAATGGGATGAAAGATTCAGTGGTATGTTTGAAGTAATATCCCCCACATCTCAGAGATGGATACAAAAAGTAGGCCAATATCTGTATAATGCAAGCAATGGACTTAAGCATAACATACATTTGCTATTTTACTATGAATCATGTGTTCACATTTTAAATACCCGTCACTGGAAAATAGCAATACCCTGTCCGACATCACATTAAGGAATGGGAGCTTGAATTAATTCAACAAAAACGACACTAAATGTGGTATCAGAGGCACGCTCAAGCGTTGCCTAGCAACTGTTGAGCAGAACAAGTCTAAGAGCAAGGTATTACCTGAATATTCTACATTTGTCTCTTCCTCTTTTTTGTTTGTTTTGTGTAGTAGCTCTCTCACTGATCTTCTTCATGTGCACAGAGAGATCCAGGCACAGGAAGCCCTCCAGAATGGCCAGTTGGGATCTGGAGAGGGTATCCCTGATCTACAGCCTGGAGTACTGGCCAGCCAAGCCATGATAGAGAAGACTCTTACAGAGGACCCCCCGGTGGCAAGGTGAGCAGCAGACACATTGAATCTAGTGGCAGTGTCACCCAGTGCCACATTATTTTTCTATTGATTGGATTTCCTTGACCTGTTGTGTTATATTTTGGCATTAGGTCAATAACAGAATGTCTTACACTGAGTATATTTATATGCACATTAATAAATCAATATTAAACTGATTATTGCAGAGTATGGCATTAGTCATATTAACACCTTACTCTGCTTATCTTAATTGGTGTAAGATCATAATGGAAGTAAGCATACGCCGATTAAAACACCTTTATTTTGGTGCACTCGTTCTCATTATTAGGACATGTAAATGCTTTAATCAGATTTCAGAGGTGTGCACAAGCTTCCTACTTTTGTCGAGTGAAGTGAGTGAGTATGCATATTAAAAATAGTTTTCACATACAAACTTTGTCTGGACTAAGAATCGAAATGTTTTCGCTGGTAGAGCATTTACTTGTATATATATTTTTAAAAAAAAAAAAAATTCTGCATTCATCAAAGTCCCGTCAGGTAACCTGATTTCAGATGTCCATGTAAACAGGATTATTAGGGAACTCTTTCTTGAAAAGCATGTACATTTTTAAAATCGAGATTATATTAATCTGACTATCCACAATAATTGTTTGTTGTGTACATGCAACATACTCATTGTGTGCTTTCCTTCCAGACACCAATTTTGTTTTAGCGAACTACAAAACAGAGCAGTGCACCAAGCCTCCACGCCTATGCAGACAGGGCTATGCCTGCCCTCACTACCACAATAGTAGAGACAGAAGACGAAATCCACGCAAGTTCAAATACAGGTAGGAGATTAGGACTGTCTAACAACAAAGAGAATGCATTTGACAACTGTGTAATAATTCTGTAATATGTAGTTAACCTCTTGAATGATGTGTCAGGTCAACTCCGTGTCCCAATGTGAAACATGGGGATGAGTGGGGCGAGCCATCGAAGTGTGACAGCGGAGACGGCTGTCAATACTGTCACTCACGCACTGAACAGCAGTTCCACCCAGAGGTAAGTGGGACATTTGACACTTTTTTTATAAATGCTTAGCACATTTTGTCTCTTGCAATGGGGAATCTGTCAAACCTTGTTTTGGAAAAATGCCACAGTTATGAGCAGAGAACCTGTCTTTCTCACTTCAGATCTACAAATCCACCAAATGCAATGACATGAGGCAAACTGGTTATTGTCCTAGAGGGCCATTCTGTGCGTTTGCGCATGTAGAAAGTAAGTGAAGCTCCTCAAAATAAGGCAACGCTGTCTTGCTTTTTGGCAACTTCTCAAACTTAAAACCTCCTGTCTGTGATTGTGTATTTTTTCAGGAATTCCCTCCACGGAAGAGACCATGAACTTGTTGCTAACAGCGATGCAGTCGGGCTCCCAGGCCAAGCTGGGCTCTCAGCAGTATTCAGAGTGTCCGGTCAGCGAGTGGGGCAGCAGTGCACACTCCATCAGCAGCATCAACAACGGCCAAGTGGGGAATGTATGTGATCTGTTACTACTCCCTCTCTGCTTCTCTCCACTGTCTTTTACAAAGGCATCTCAGTTTGAATGAAAAACATGCCGTCTATAGATTAGACCCTGAAAAGACATTTAAGCTGTTAACTTTCCTTATTTGTTACACCTTTGTTTTGTATATTCTTGTCATTTTATGTTTCCGTTCTTCTGTTTTCTGTACTTGCCTTGTATTTCACTAGTCTGTAACATCATTTTGTTTCTGGTAGTACTAGTGCACCAAGAAATATACAGCGTAATTCAAATTAATATAGGATTCAACAGAAACCAAACTTTAACAATTTAGTGTCATTTTCTCTGAAGCCAATATTCCATCTAAACATCTTCAGTTATCATCTGCTCTCTGGCCTCGTTAGGAAAGCTGGGCTTGTTTGGCTGGCTCTAAAACCCTATTAAGATCATGTGTACTTCTCTCCCTCAGGTTTCATATTCTAATAGTCCGACTGTAACGCCAAGCTCAGGAAGCAACAGTTCATTGTCCCCAATCGGACCCATCGGCAGGTCCAAATGCTTAACTAATGGTAGCTTATGTTCAGAGTCCACCACGTCAAGTGTGTCATCTCTGACGTCTAACTATCCCAAAGCGCCGGGCTTTGAACGCGAGGATCAGGTACTACAATAAGACTGCTCTCTCTCTTTCCCCGTCCTTATGGGAAGACCCCTGTACTCCGCTTAGTGTAGGGCCTGACCCACTGCTATATACACTTTGGTCATAGTTTCCATTATTTTGATTTATTTCTATATTCAATTATTTGTCAGTCACTTTTTTTATGTTGTCATTTTCTATAAATTTGTGACGACTTGGTGAATACTGAAATTAACAACCAAGGCAAAAATAAATAATAGTCTACCCATTCCAGGTCAAATTCAGTGTTGTGCTTAACATTTTATGAACCTAGATTAGACATTGTTTGGATATGTGACTTGTATTCATGTTATATATTAGTTATAAAACAAATGTCTGCTTATTTAGTTTTAGACTGTCTTAATGGGTTGTGGTGATGACATTTTCTCTTTTTTGATAGGGCTGCAGATGACTGATTTATTAACTGAATTTTCTTCACTTTTAAGAAAGGTGTTGGCTTTCTAAGACCCAGCCAATTGCTGGGTTTAAGTGTTGGGTCATGTGAATGTGCTGTCTGTTTTCAGATAAAGAACTATAAGGGACATATCGATCAAAAGATGATGGACCAAGACAAGCAGGTGAATAACTTAAGCATTTGTCATTGCCTTTGTATTTCTAGAGGCTAGTGACCGTGTTTCCCCTATATTAATTTATCGCCAGTCCAAAAAATATGATTTATGGAGAATCATTTTCATTTTAAGTGTAAACTTAAATGACAAAACCAGATATAAAGCATGTAGAAAAGATAATGGAGCTATATATTTCTTTAAATAAGATCATCTTTGAGAACTAATAATCACCAAAAATAAAAACTATACAGTCAGGGAGAGTATAAAATTCCAAAAATGGCATGGGACCCCCATTGATATGTTCATGTTTGAGTCACTGATAGCATAAGCCATGGCAAAATGTGTAGAATTGCAGGAACTTTCCCCTGTTTATTTTCAGCATAGGTGGCAAACACTGTTTGTGATATGTAGAACATGTTCTATTTAAAGGTATTCCTGTGGAGGCAAAGGGGTTTTGCTGTTATAATTTCAAAGTCATTGGGATCCGTCCAATCGACTTGATAAAAAGGCCTATTCATGATCTCCCATCTAAAGCATATGACCAGGCACGGTATCTGTGGCTTGTCCTCTTAACCGAGCACCAATGTAGTAAAGCTAAGTATTGCTCAAAATGACACTATTAATGAAACAATGCCTTGCTATGTACGCCTCTTTTACAGACACACAATAGTGTATTCTCTGGGATGAACCCATTGGCATCCAGCATTACCTCCAGTATAGAATCTAGCCTGGCCTCTAGTATTGGATCAGATAGTTCCTCACCCACCACCTTATCAACAATGAATGCAAAAGCAACCCCATTCTATCCTGGGAGCAATACTGTGGAGTCAGTTATAGGTAAGTGTACTTGTATTGTACAAACTTGTTTGAGGGGTGAATGTACCTCTTTATACAAGGAATACTTATTTTCCTAATAAAAAAAAGTTACTTGCCTTTTCTTTCAGGTTCTGCACTTGACCTGAATTTTTGTGACATCAATGTTGCCTCTCTTGATAAAGAGTTTGAGGAGCAAGAAAACAACAGTCTTGGTTTAAGTAAGCAAACCTTTTTTGAAATATTGAACACAATTGACTGAAGTGTGTTCTATAATTTTAAATTGCGAAGTTGATTTATGCTTCCCATTGCCCTCTAGGTCAAAGGATGCTGGGAGGATCTGCTCCGGTCAACATTCCTGGCTCCTTTGCACGGTCTTCTTCATTGAATTCCAACTCATCGCTCTCTGCCTCCCCTCTGAGCTCTCTCTCCCAGTCCCTGTCCCAGTGCCTGTTGTCAGGAATGGCTCCACAGCAGACTCAACCTCAGGGCCTGCTAACCAAACCTGAGCATGGCCTTCTGGGAACACCTACCTCCTCTCAGAACTCTCTGGGTAAGTTAACAATATAATATTTACTAGCAATCTTGACAAACATGCAAGAGTAAGCATTATTCTTTTACTTATGAGGCATCATCAACAATTTTATAAATGCAACACTTTTTTGTTTTTGTGCTTTGACATGAAACAATTGTCCTGATCCACCTTATAGGTTTGAATGGGGGAGCTAGCAGCATATGGGACTTTGTGAGTGGCAACTTCTCTCCCAGCCCATCACCAGTGTTCAGCAGCCTGGGCTCCACCACTGTGAGCAGCAGCGCTGATCTGAACCGGCTCTTCAGGGAGCTGGACGAGGCCAAGAGGAAGATCAAGCAATGGGAAGACGCGTGGCACCAGGTCAAGCAGGTCAGTCACTAGACCCATGCAAGAACTATGACATGAACTAAAGGCACTGTCTCCGTAAGCAATACATCCCGACCCTTGTTAAACCAATTATATATTTGACATGTCTGTCTGTTCCAGGCATGTGAGGCCTGGCAGAAAGACTCCCATGATGCAAAAGAACAAGCAAAGTCAGCCGAGGCGGAGCGGCAGCTGGCAGAGCAGACGCGAGAGGACACGGAGCGCAAGCTGAAGGAGCTCCAGGGGGACTTTGACGTGCTGTGTCGCTCCCCTGGCACACCCCTGCTTAGAAGCTATGGAGACCTGGACCAGCTCCCTCTACCAAAGCTCCACTCCATCCAGAGCCAGCTGCGCACTGATCTAGACCTTATAGACGGGGTAAGACGGGCCAGATACTAAGCACATTGTTATTTATAGTGATCAGGATATACATTATGGCAGACTATTTAGCCTAGTGAAGCATAAAAAAAAATATATATATATTTTTTTAAAGATCTTTCTAGGAATCATTGTATTGAGTTATGTTGCGAGTAGTTTCTGATACAACCTCTTCTCTTCCCAACACAGGTATTATATCAGCTTCAGTCAAAGAAATGTATAGTTTGCCAAACGCATGATCGTTGCATAGTCCTGCAGCCTTGCCAACATTATGTACTTTGTAAGAACTGTGCACCTAGTAAATCAGAATGTCCATACTGTAAGACAAAAATATTGAAGTGGTGATGTACAATTATTCAAGGTACTACTTAAGGAATTTGCCCTTTGAAGAACTACTAATACATGCTTACATTTTATAAATAGCATTTTGTTTCACTTTCATATAGTAATTCAATTAATAGTTTAATTTGAACTACATAAATGGTGTTTGTTAAATCAAGTACTTAAATGTAATGTTATTTTGTATTGTAAAGGATCACTTACATTTTCCAAAAAGTTTGGGCATCCATTTTTCAAGTGGGCCTAATTTGACTTTATCACTGAAACACATCAGTCAAACATTATTATTAGTTTTGCGATCATCTTTGTGAAGATTGATTTCTTGTAAAGCACTTTGTTGACCTGGGAATTTGTTAAAGGGTATTTTAGAAATTAGCTTTGAGCTGTTTTTGTTAGATTTATATATATTTTTTCTTAATATGCTAATGTGTCTCGCTTTTGTGTGTACTGTGAAACATACTAGAATATTTCATGTTTCCTATTGTTAAATCATGGTATAGTTCTATATATCTTGTTAGTTTTCATAGAAAAGTGCTAAACAATAGTTTCTACTTTTCATTCTTTAATTTATACCTTTCTGTCAAAGTACACACTTTTGAATGCATTTTAGGCATAACCAGCAGCTGTAATCTCAGTAAGGCACATTTATGCTAAAGCAGTTAGGAAATCAATTACTGTGTCTTTGTGATTACTGAATTGTTCATTATGTAGTTGTTAGAGGAGCATGTCTTGATGTACATAAGTCTGACATGGTGAATTTGATAGGATTCCTACTAGCTCTCAAACATGTCTAGAACTTATCTGATACTTGGCTTCTACTCTAGTCTCAAGTGCCTTGCCTTAGATGATAACCATGACCATCGATTCTTAGAGGATTGTTGTAAAAGCAGACACAGGTAGTCAAAGCCTCTGCACATATATCTACTTAATTTTGTTACTTTGCATCATGTGTATTGCCCAATCCTATGTCAAAGTATTTCCTCAGATTATAGTTGTATGAAGATATACATCTTGTCAGTGCCTGTGTCCTGACTTCACGCATATAAAACAATATATTTTCCTTGTCTACACAGGCAATGGTGCTTTTTGATGCGGCTTCAGTATAATTTCAAATGACCATTTTTGATTTAGTGTTTGGGAGTATGCAAGCAAGGAAACAACTCTGGTCTTGTTTGTAAACAAGATAAACAGGCTCCGCTATACATTTTAGACTGGTGTTTGTTGTAAGGTGCATCATTGGTGTTGAACCTGTAAGTTGTGTTTTCAAATATGACAGTGTAATGTGCTTAGCTAGGTTAATCTAATTGAAATGACCTTCTACTGTGTTCAAAATGTATTTTTCCTCACTCTATATCTTGGTCCTTTTAATATTTGCAGCAATTAGTATGTTCAGTAGAAAGAACCTTATATATTCCCAGGTACACGATTTGTAACTTAGTTTGAAAAATTGAGAAATACAATTGATTACATTTACATGGATGGTAATTCAGAGAAAAACAAAACTTGTGTTTCTCCTAAAATAAAAAAGGTATTGTGATCCCTCATGTTTATCAAGTTAAAATGGCAGGTGCAACAATTTTATTGCATGTCTTATAATTGTCATACGTTAACCAGCTACAAATCTAGATCACTGCCAGATATATTTGTATTGTCAGTCTAGCATACTGTAGAGTCGATCACTTCACTTTTGCAAGCTTTGTTGCTGCTGAAAGATGTATACATGTAGTTGTAATGAATTTAGATTCTTGAATGTTATTGTGCATATACAGTTCAGACATCTGTACGTCATTTTACTTATATACACACACACACACACAGTGGGGAGAACAAGTATTTGATGCTCTCCTCATATTATTTTGATATACTGCTGATTTTGCAGGTTTTCCCACTTACAAAGCATGTAGAGGTCTAATTTCTATCATGGGTACACTTCAACTGTGAGAGACCGAATCTAAAACAAAAATACAGAAAATCACATTGTATGATTAAGTAATTAATTTGCATTTTATTGCATGACAAGTATTTGATACATCAGAAAAGCAGAACTTAATATTTGGTACAGAAACTTGTTTGCAATTAGAGATCACATGTTTCCTGTAGTTCTTGACCAGGTTTGCACACACTGCAGCAGGGATTTTGGCCCACTTCTCCATACAGACCTTCTCCAGATCCTTCAGGTTTCGGGGCAGTCGCTGGGCAATACGGACTTTCAGCTCCCTCCAAAGATTTTCTATTGAGTTCAGGTCTGGAGACTGGCTAGGCCACTCCAGGACCTTGAGATGCTTCTTACGGGGCCACTCCTTTTTGGAGTTGCCATGGCTGTGTGTTTTGGGTCGTTGTAATGCTGGAAGACCCAGTCACGATCCATCTTCAATGTTCTTACTGAGGGAAGGAGGTTGTTGGCCAAGATCTTGCAATACATGGCCCCATCCACCCTCCCCTCCAATACGGTGCAGTCGTCCTGTCCCCTTTGCAGAAAAGCATCCCCAAAGAATGCTTCCACCTCCATGCTTCACGGTTGGGATGGTGTTCTTGGGGTTGTACTCATCCTTCTACCTATAAACACAGCGAGTGGAGTTTAGACCAAAAAGCTCTATTTTTGTCTCATCAGACCACATGACCTTCTCCCATTCCTCCTCTGGATCATCCAGATGGTCATTGGCAAACTTGCGACGGGCCTGGACATGCACTGGCTTGAGCAGGGGGACCTTGCGTGCGCTGCAGGATTTTAATCCATGATGGCGTAGTGTGTTACTAATGATTTTCATTGAGACTGTGGTCCTAGCTCTCTTCAGGTCATTGACCAGGTCCTGCCGTGTGGTTCTGGGCTGATCCCTCATCTTCCTCATGATCATTGATGCCCCACGAGGTGAGATCTTGCATGGAGCCCCAGACTGAGGGTGATTGACCGTTATCTTGAATTTCTTCCATTTTCGAATAATTGTGCAAACAGTTGTTTCCTTCTCACCAAGCTGCTTGCCTATTGTCCTGTAGCCCATCCCAGCCTTGTGCAGGTCTACACTTTTTTATCCCTGATGTCCTTACACAGTTCTCTGGTCTTGGCCATTGTGGAGAGGTTGGAGTCTGAGTGTGTGGACCGGTGTCTTTTTTACAGGTAACGAGTTCAAATAGGTGCAGCTAATACAAGTAATGAGTGGAGAACAGGGGGGCCTCTTAAAGAAAAACTAACAGGTCTGTGAGAGCTGGAATTCTTACTGGTTGGTAGGTGATCAAATACTTATGCCATGCAATACAATGTGATTTTCATTTTAGATTCTGTCTCTCACAGTTGAAGTGTACCTATGATAAAAAAAAGTCCAGACCTCTACATGCTTTGTAAGTAGGAAACACTGATTTTGCAGGTTATCAAATACTTGTTATCCCCAATGTGTGTGTGTGTGTGTGTAGATATATCTCTATCAAAATGGCGTCCTAACAATGACTCTTGTTACCTAACATTCAGAGACGTGTTATGGCGTCTAACATTTGGTATACCAAGTTTATAACTTCTATAATGTTATAGTTCAAGTAAAGTACCACTTAAACAAAGACTCATTAGATTAAAATGTTTTGATTTTTGTTTTAGTCAGTCACAAGTTTGGGTACTTTTGTGAATCTTTGAAACATTGTTACAGGCCAATCAATGTACTGCTATAGAATGTCTCGATTCTTAAATTGGTTGGAGAATCCTAATAAAGCTACTGGGCTACAGTAAATGCTCTCCCCAATTTTTAATATCACAGGTTTTTTGTATTTTTCCTGTCATGCCAACTAAGTTAATGTGAACTTGACTCAAATGAACCAAAGTGGTGTGGTAGTTTGTTCTTGTAGTTACTTTAAAAATATGTATTGAAATGTACAATTAGTATAACATTCTCTTCAATGGTTCAATGACAAAGAACTATGCCAACTGCTTTTGCTGACAACAATAGTAATGGACTTTACCAAAGACCTTTATTGCTATTATGTTTCCTTTTAATTTAAAAAAAACTTCATTTTAGTAATCTAAGCAAATTGTTAACCTAATTTGAAACAAACCAAACCTAACACCTAATATAGATTTGGTGTGCATTTACAGAAACTAATGGCATCACTGCTTTTTTGTAAAACAAATGACTGTGGTCAGCAGCATACACATCATTCTAATTGGCAGTTGTCTACAGTGAAGGAATTTCAGAAGTTAGTGACATGTTAATCTTAAGTGGCCATATAGATGAGTACCAGTGGAGGCTGCTGAGGGGAGGATGGCTCATAATATTGTCTGGAACGGAGTGAATGTAATGGTATTTGATACCATTTCACCGATTCCGCTCCAGCCATTACCACGAGCCTGTCCTCCCCAATTAAGGTGCCACTGTGATGAGTACTATTTTGAAGTATGTTTGTCTTTTCACTTTACAGCTAAAATCTCAATCAGTTTTAAATATTGATGGTTGTGCACTACTTGTATGCTGTCGCTGTCAGGAGTACAGATTATACTTTGACTGTAATGTGCTTTTGTTTTCACTTGACTGGTGTTTTTCTTTGTTTTAATTCACAATTTACTGCAGTCATTGGAAAGATGGCGATAGTGTATCATTTTGTTTATTGGTTAGATATTTGAGTGAGTCATTGACGGGTGAAATGACAACTTGATTTATTTAAACCAGCATCAATGGCAGATACAGATGTGAGTAAGTTTAAGGAGCAACTCTTATCACTCATGTGTTCTTGGTCCTTAAGCCCTCTTCAAAGTGGCATACTAAGTATACATCTCCCTTTTACACTGAATAAGAAAAAATGTAAGCTCATATTTCATAAATATGGCTCTAAATCATTCAATGTTATGGCTATATTAAACTAATGTTCTTTTACTATGGACCAATTTCGTTTTAAATTTTTTTATAAATCTGTGCCTTTTGATGTTAATGTCATATTTTACCTGGCATTTGAAGAGTATTGCTCTTTTAATGAGGGTAAATTGTTATTACATTAAAACTAAAAAATAATCAAAATTCTAGTGCCTTTAGATAATTGTATGTACCATAATCTCCCCAATTAAAATCTGTGCTGGATACATACCACTCAGATGATTAGCTTTTTCGATATTATCACTTAGCTTTGTCGCTCTGAAAAGTAAAGAATTCTGTGTAAAGAGCTTGCATTCATAAGTGATCAGAGAAGGGCCGTTTTGAACCTTAACCTTTGGGCAACCATAGAATGATGAATACTGCTTCTTCATCTCAGTCTGTATTTGCCATATCATATCACTCATAACATGCCACTATACCTACCACCAATAAATATGATTCTTTCTGTACTCATCTTTATTGGCACAAGAAAAAAAGACTTACTGTTAAAGAAAAGCACCAAGTAGGACTCATTGTTTTGTAAATTTAAATGTAATTGAGATGTAACAATGCTCTGCAGTGGATTAGCAATCTATTTTGCATTTTTGTGAAGTGTTTGTTTCCTTGTTTTATTAAATATTGTGATCATGGAACCTGAAGATTTTATGCAATCTTGTACGTACATAAATGTATGAAGCTGTTCCAATTTTAGTATGAAAAAAATTGCATATTGCAGCAGAACTTCTGTAAAAACATTTTAATTGTTCCCAATAGTTAATTTCAAAATGTTCATTTAACATAGAAACCCTGAAATATTGAATGTACCGTTCTAAATGAGAGATTTAATAGGTCACTGGAATGAAATGGAGAGCAGTTCATCCGTTAGCTATGATGAAGCATCTAGTTTTGTGAATTGCGATACAATGAAATAAATGTAAGACACATGCAGTTTTCCGGTCTCTGTATTTATCAGTGTAGTGATTTAAGGGGAGGGGGGAATACATTTGATTTTCTCAGGGTTTCAGTCACGACTGTAGGATAAAAGGTTTTTAATTGTGAACTGTAGTTCATAGATGTATTTACGTTGATGTCGATGGAAGTAGACATTTGTATTACGAATGAGAAACATGTCCCTTATTTTGTTACAAAGTATGGACAAATAGGACATTGTATATTGAATTAGTATTCAACTACTCCATAGAAATTATCAATGGGAGTTCCCCTGTGTTAAAGTTCATCCTCTTTATTGAATCAAAGAATGGCCTGATTTGGCTTTTTACAAAAAATTAAGTAGAAGGTATTGAATCTTTTGCTTAACTTGTTCAATTGTACTGCAACATTATGCAATGGTTTACATAATTCACAATTTGTATCTTGGGAATTAAAACCATTTTTGATCTTAAACGTGTTGAGTATTTGTTTCATGGATTTAAAACCAAGGTAGTAATAAAGGTATGTACTTCTAGTTCACTAAACTCCAACGATTAATGCCCCATGACAAGTATAATCTTGCAATAACTGAAACATGAACCAGCATTTATTTTATTCACATGAAAATAGCCTTTTTTTCTTTTGGGGGGGGGGTTACATAAGGTTTCTTACTACAACCAATTAAATAAATATTTTATTTTTACAGTATTGGAATGTATCAAATGGATTATAATCAAAGATTGGCACAGAATTCCAGAAAATAGGTTGGCCCTCTTGGTAATGCACTATAGAATTAAGGTTCACTCAGATTACTGTGGTCCAATGGCATGATGACTATCAGGAGACAGGACATCAAATAGATGGCACAGCAGCTGCAATGCCTAGAGCCAAAACAGATGAGATGTTCTCAGAGGTGCTTGTTATCAATGGTGCTTTCTTCATAGACATTCACCATAATCTGTTTTTAATCGAGGTCACTTGATCCTGTTAACTAAACATAAGGGTCAATTTTGCCACTATTTGGTACTACAACACAATGTTTTCGCAGTTAGAACAAGCTTACTTTTTTTCAGTGCTGGGATAAATTAGCATTTTCCCCACTTTGGCAAGGTTAGACCTCTATAAATACACTGCTCAAAAAAAAAACACAATGTAACTCCAAGTCAATCACACTTCTGTGAAATCAAACTGTCCACTTAGGAAGCAACACTGATTGACAATTTCACATGCTGTTGTACAAATGGAATAGACAACAGGTGGAAATTATAGGCAATTAGCAAGACACCCCCAATTGGGGAGAGGTGGGGACCACAGACCACTTCTCAGTTCCTATGCTTCCTGGCTGATGTTTTGGTCACTTTTGAATGCTGACGGTGCTTTCACTCTAGTGGTAGCATGAGACGGAGTCTACAACCCAGACAAGTGGCTCAGGTAGTGCAGATCATCCAGGATGGCACATCAATGCGAGCTGTGGCAAGAAGGTTTGCTGTGTCTCTCAGCGTAGTGTCCAGAGCATGGAGGCACTACCAGGAGACAGGCCAGTACATCAGGAGACGTGGAGGAGGCCGTAGGAGGGCAACAACCCAGTAGCAGGACTGCTACCTCCGCCTTTGTGCAAGGAGGAGCACTGCCAGAACCCTGCAAAATGAACTCCAGCAGGCCACAAATGTGCATGTGTCTGCTCAAACGGTCAGAAACAGACTCCATGAGGGTGGTATGAGGGCCCGACGTCCACAGGTGGGGGTTGTGCTTACAGTCTAACACCGTGCGGGACGTTTGGTATTTGCCAGATAACACCAAGATTGGCAAATTCGCCACTGGCGCCCTGTGCTCTTCACAGATGAAAGCAGGTTCACACTGAGCACATGTGACAGACGTGACAGAGTCTGGAGACGCTGTGGAGAACGTTCTGCTTTCTGCGGTGGGTCAGTCATGGTGTGGGGTGGCATTTCTTTGGGGGGCCGCACAGCCCTCCATGTGCTCGCCAGAGGTAGCCTGACTGCCATTAGGTACCGAGATGAGATCCTCAGACCCCTTGTGAGTCCAAATGCTGGTGCGGTTGGCCCTGGATTCCTCCTAATGCAAGACAATGCTAGACCTCATGTGGCTGGAGTGTGTCAGCAGTTCCTGCAAGAGGAAGGCATTGATGCTCTGGACTGGCCCGCCCGTTCCCCAGACCTGAATCCAATTGAGCACATCTGGGACATCATGTCTCGCTCCATCCACCAACGCCACGTTGCACCACAGACTGTCCAGGAGTTGGCGGATACTTTAGTCCAGGTCTGGGAGGAGATCCCTCAAGAGACCATCCGCCACCTCATCAGGAGCATGGCCAGGCGTTGTAGGGAGGTCATACAGGCATGTGGAGGCCACACACACTACTGAGCCTCATTTTGACTTGTTTTAAGGACATTACATCAAAGTTGATTCAGCCTGTCGTGTGGTTTTCCACTTTAATTTTGAGTGTGACTCCAAATCAAGATCTCTATGGGTTGATATATTTGATTTCCATTGATCATTTTTGTGTGATTTTGTTGTCAGCACATTCAACTATGTAAAGAAAAAAGTATTTAATAAGAATATTTCATTCATTCAGATCTAGGATGTGTTATTTTAGTGTTATTTTTTTGAGCAGTGTACTATAGTGCAAAAATAAATAAACCATAGCATATTAATCTATGCATTCCATTATGATGCAAAGAAGAATAAATGCAAAACACTAACCGGTACATGTTTGAGTAGCCTATTTCTTTACCTTTCAAGCATGGAGTCAAAGCAGGTCAGTGTTATCTTTCTGTAGAACAAAGTTAAGACAAGGGCCCTCAGGCCCTAGAGAGGAGAGAGGAGATAGTCAATGCCACAGGCAGAGTGTTACAGTGAGTGACCACTGCATGCTGCTATTGCGCAACTATCAAACTCCTTCGACATAGCAGATACCCACTCCTCACCTTCCCATCCCTCAGAGGGTAGCATCAGTGTCTCAGCTATGTGACATCTCTGGTTCTCGTCCAGGGCACTCATCCTCCCGGCCATCAGGTGCAGCCTGTCTTCAGCAGATGCTCAAGCAGGTCCAGGTGGATGGGGGCTGGGCCCAGTACACTGGAGGGCAGCAGCAGGCAGGTGGTTTGGCAGAGAGCACTGCGGATCGAGGGCCCTGCTGCCACCCACACACAAACGGCCACGTTTACAAAGTTCAATTGCTGTTGATACCACATCAACTAAACACAACAACAATTGCCCCAGACCAATCATAGGCAACGTCCCAATAAAAAGTCAATGATTAAGGGACCCGTTTTGTATCCACATAAAACTAGTAAATAAGCGATTCAACAACAAAGATTCAGCTAGGCTAAAACATTCAAAACTAGACCTCACCTCCATTCAGTCCAGAAGCCATAAGGTGTGATAAAGATGGCTTGTCTGACCATTTGGCCAGACAAGCCAAATGGTCTGAGTGTACACTGGGTAACTGTGATACAGAACAGTGAGTGACAACAGACACAAAATCAAATCAAATCAAATTTATTTATATAGCCCTTCGTACATCAGCTGATATCTCAAAGTGCTGTACAGAAACCCAGCCTAAAACCCCAAACAGCAAACAATGCAGGTGTAAAAGCACAAAATGTGTTCCTTATTTAACACATGGCATATGAGATGGCTATACATCTAGGAATAGTAAATCATGTCTATTGTAGCACTGTGATGTATCTGCTCCTGTCTCATGGTGTTGGTCTCTGTGCAGCATAGGCCCTGAGGGAACAGCCTCTTCACATCCTGAACAGCTATCTGATAGCTCCTCGATCCTACAACATAATATTATATCATTCATCATGAGCTACTAACATTACATCTGAAACATTAAAGCCTTGTTCCAAAGCCAGTCTCAGCCACTCTGTAACTGATTGATCTATGTTGTCTGGCAGGGCCTGGAAGGTGGCCCAATATCGTGCGGGGTCGAGGGGCACTGACTGACCATAGATGCCGCTGTGTAGATGGTCTGAGCTGTAACAGGCCCTCCAGAGGAATTGGTCCATTCAGCGGTCCTGGGCAGGGTCCTCAGGTCCCAGCACGTCCAGTAGCCTCTTCACAGCATTCTCCCTCTGCAGGCACAAAGCCAGGGAAGGCCCAGAGCTCAAGAACTGGACATAGACTTCTACAGCAGAGGGGTCCTAGAGGAAAACACAAGAGGAAAACTGAGCTGAGCCAATGCATTAAAAACTATATAACAATCAAATCAAATCAAATCAAATTTATTTATATAGCCCTTCGTACATCAGCTGATATCTCAAAGTGCTGTACAGAAACCCAGCCTAAAACCCCAAACAGCAAACAATGCAGGTGTAAAAGCACGGTGGCTAGGAAAAACTCCCTAGAAAGGCCAAAACCTAGGAAGAAACCTAGAGAGGAACCGGGCTATGTGGGGTGGCCAGTCCTCTTCTGGCTGTGCCGGGTAGAGATTATAACAGAACATGACCAAGATGTTCAAATGTTCATAAATGACCAGCATGGTCAAATAATAATAAGGCAGAACAGTTGAAACTGGAGCAGCAGCACAGTCAGGTGGACTGGGGACAGCAAGGAGCCATCATGTCAGGTAGTCCTGGGGCACGGTCCTAGGGCTCAGGTCCTCCGAGAGAGAGAAAGAAAGAGAGAATTAGAGAGAGCATATGTGGGGTGGCCAGTCCTCTTCTGGCTGTGCCGGGTGGAGATTATAACAGAACGTGGCCAAGATGTTCAAATGTTCATAAATGACCAGCATGGTTGAATAATAGTAAGGCAGAACAGTTTAAACTGGAGCAGGAGCATGGCCAGGTGGACTGGGGACAGCAAGGAGTCCTCATGTCAGGTAGTCCTGGGACATGGTCCTAGGGCCCAGGCCAGTTGAAACTGGAGCAGCAGCATGGCCAGGTGGACTGGGGACAGCAAGGAGTCATCATGTCAGGTAGTCCTGGGGCATGGTTCTAGGGCTCAGGTCCTCTGAGAGAGAGAAAGAAAGAGAGAAGGAGAGAATTAGAGAACGCACACTTAGATTGACACAGGACACCGAATAGGACAGGAGAAGTACTCCAGATAAACAAACTGACCCTAGCCCCCCCGACACATAAACTACTGCAGCATAAATACTGGAGGCTGAGACAATCTGTCCACTGGCCTGGTTTAGGTAGGTAGGAATAAGTGAGTTGCCTGATTCTCTGCAGCAGATGCCAGTGACACAGCTGTGGTATTGTCCAGAACCAGCACATGCAGGCCCACCACAGTAAAGCCACTCCGCTGGACTTTGCTGAGGATTTTCCCCAGAGCATGGCTCCACACTCCAGGCTTCAACAGGAACAGTTTGACCAGAAGCCGGACACCTGATGGAAACAGACAAGAGTGGCAAATAAGGTGCTTAAATATTTTCAACTTTTGTACATTTTTGTAACCATTGTTGAAGTAATCGACTTTGCAAGTAACCAATGTTTAATAAAACGTCCTACATTACATCATGTTATTTAAAAGGTCAAAGTTCATCCAAATAAACCCATTTCTAAACTCACCCTGCACCATGCAGTTTAACAATGACTCACGCTGGGAACCTGTAAGGAACATTAAACACAAGTCAGAAGGGAAGTGGGTGAGAGAGTCGTTTGAATGTGCTGATGACCAGGTGACACATACCAGCTATGTGAGGTGGGGGTAGGAACTTCAGTAATGGGCGCACACTGTGATCTGAAGATGAGAGAAAATCCACATAAATCCAGATATCCTTGACATGATTGCCCCAGATATAGGGTAGTAGTGAAATAGTACCTAGCTTGCACTGACTAGTTTTTTTTTACCAGGGATCATGTCTCCCAGGAAGAAGAAGAGGGATGCTTGTCTGAAGGCCAGTTCAGGAGTGGGAGACAACAGTATGTTCAGGTTCCCGGGGTAGTCCAGTGGCAGGAGCGAAGGCGTCCACCCTCCTCAGAGCACACACCAGGGCAGGGGAGGAAGCCAGGCCCACCATGCTGCTCTGCCACAGCCGGTCACCTACCTCATAGGGGCTCACCTCCCGCGCCTGCTGCCGAGATGTGGGCAGCCACTTCATGGCCAGCAGCTCGAATCCCTCCTCCCCGACATCGCCTGATGGAGAAACAAGGTAGAAAGGAGAGAAATGCAGAGCATATTAGGTAGGTGAGGAGTTCAGTGCTACAGCTGAATTGCAAGTACAATATTGGAATTATGAATAATATTATGCATTTGAAATATATTTAATTACATGGGCTGTGTTGTGGGAATGGTTCATGTGGGGTAAAGTATATGTTGTGTCCCCTGTCCAGAGCCTGTGTAGCAGGCTCAGGCCCTAACTGATGTCCCTTCCAGCCAGCGTAAGCACCACCACCTGCTCCAGCTCTGGGTTGGATGGACACCTGTGATTGGACAGCACCACATTGCAGGGGTTGGGTACGGCCCACATACGCCCACCTGAGAACCAAGCATGAACATAAACTCAATTAGACCAGGAAGCCAGGGAGGGGGTCATCATTGACAGACTGTGTTAACTCTTCCCTTACCAAAGCTATGGAGCAGGCTCTCTCTGTAGGGCAACATGTGAAAGCAGCTGCTCGGGTCCAGCTTTCCTTCATCTGACAGTCTGATGTGGATGCATCCCAACATCCTCTGTGTCTCCAACTCTTTCACAAGGGCTGACAAAAAGAGGAATCAGTGTCAATAAACTGAACATTGATGTCACAAGCTCAAATACCTCTAAAGTGCCTATCAGCATCAAATGGGAAGATATGTTCTTTATACACTGAGTGGACAAAAGATAAGGAACACCTAAACATGGAATAATCACAAATAGATGGGCATACTTGTAGAGGAGAGGATAGACACTGAGTGGACAAATCATTATGAACACCTGCTCTTTCCATGACATAGACTGACCTGGTGAATCTAGGTGAAAGCTGTGATCCCTTATTGATGTCACTGGTTAAATCCACTTCAATTAGTGAAGATGAAGGGGAGGAGACAGGTTAAAGAAGGATTTTTAAATCTTGAGACAATTGAGACATGAATTGTGTATGTGTGCCGTTCAGAGGGTGAATGGGCAAGACAAAAGATTTAAGTTCCTTTGAATGGGGTATGGTAGTAGGTGCCAGGCTTGAGTATGTCAAGTACTGCAACGCTGCTGGGTTTTTCACGTTTAACAGTTTCCCGTGTGTATCAATGGTCCACCACCCAAAGGACGTCCAGCCAACTTGACAAAACTGTGGGAAGCATTGGCGTAAACATCGGCCAGCATCCCTGTGGAACGCTTTCAACACCTTGTAGTCCATGCCCCAACGAACTGAGGCTGTTCTGAGGGCGAAAGGGCATGCAACTCAATACTAGGAAGGTGTTCCTAATGTTTTGTACACTCAGTGTACTTTTGAGGTGATATTAGCAGAGATATTAGGTATTATAGGTTAAGTGCTATACCTGCAGGCAGGCTGGCACAGTGACGCAGGCCACTCTCTCTCCTCAGAAGTAAGACCAGGCAGTGGGAAGACAGCTCAACCTTCTTCTCATCCACAGTAACAGTGGGCGGACTGTAGAACACTGACACCTTGTCAAAGAGAAAGACAAACTTTTAAGGGCATAGTCAACATTGATCTCGCCAGCTCCTCTTAGGCACTTTACTGTCAATTCAGTGTGGTGTGACTGATCTGGAGACAGTGTGTTGGAGGTGGGGTCGTTACCTGCTGTCTGGTGAGTCCCAGTGCCTGGGTTTGTTTGGTGGGGAGCTGCAGCCTCTGGAACCCCTCAGACTGAACCCTCTGCCCTCACACACAGACAGAACCCGGCTGTAGCAGCATGGCGCCACCGCTGGGGACACTATCAAGAACACGTCCACTATGAGGTGGGAAGGGAACGGTCAGATCCACAGTAAGACATTTTGAAACTTCCAACTACTGTACTTGGGATCTAGACTAGAGTAAAGCATTAAGCCTGACATCTCAAGTGTGTACTTGTTTCTGAGTTACCTTTAACAGTAGCACACAGGGTGGTAGAGAACCTGGTTAAATACAAGGGGCTGCTTCCCTCTCCATCACCAGGGGCAGAGCTGAGAGTGTTGGAAGAAAATCATGTTTTGTGTGAAATACTTTGACTACTGTTAGTGTTGTGTTGTGTGTATATATATATATATATATATAGCCCAAATATATATATAGCCCAAAAAGATTAAAACAAATGTATCAATCCGTATTTACTGAGTAAACCTTCAGTCTCTTGACCTTCCATCTACTCATGATGATTAATGATGTTGTTTTTTAAATTGCTTGTTTTTTTGTTGTTGTTGCTTTACAACGCTTTGAGATTCTTTATGTAAGGTATAGCGCTATAAAAGTTAAATAAATTATCATTATTAGTAGTAATATGGACTACAAACACACCTGTCAGTTGGAGCCTGGTCGGGGTTCTGGGAATTATTTCCTGGAACTCTCCCTGCGAACCACGTGATCAGTTGCCTGTGCACAAGGAAGTTCTTGATGTATTTGATGTACAGTATTTGATACTATTCCACTCCAGCCTTTAGCACGAGCCCGTCCTCCCCAATTAAGGTGCCACCAACCTCCTGTGTGAGCCACTGTGACTAAGATTCAAGATACAGTATCTGAGACAAAGTCTCCTAAAATGAATATCGTATCTACCTTTGTTTCTTTGGCTGCCCGGTAGTAGCACACTGCTGAATAGCAGGTGTTCTCTCAACTGGCAGCCAGTTGTGGACACGCTTCATTGTGGGAGATGTGGTTTGGTTGTCCACCTCTGGAAGCAGAGATGTTATCTCATTGTTAGCCTCAGGCAGCTTGTCCTTCAAGGCCACTCTTCTGGGGGTTCTGCATGTAGAATCCGCTGCAACTAGATCTTTCCTGTCCGGCTCTCTCCTGTTTCTGTTCGCCTCGCGTAACATTCTGAGTAATAGCCTCTTTCCAGTTACTTCCCTGGGAGAAGAAAAAACAACATGAACTCAGGAAGGAGTTAAACTGAATTCATAGTTCACAGCCACAGAGCCATTATAGTATATTTACAACCCTATGTAATAATGTTTAGAGCTTTACAATGGGTCAGTTATTCAAGGCAATATTTACTCTTTTCCATTCAGTAAACCAGACTGTATATTTCTGTCTGTTTTCTCATCAGATTGGTTTTTGTCGTGTAGGTTGAGGTTGGTCCGTTTCATGGATTGTGATGAAGTGCTGTTACATGGTCTGGTTGTGTTCGCGGGAGGCTCAGGGTTACGTAAATCAATATAAATGGTGGGGCACTTCCTGGCGGCTTGGCTTTAACTCAAATGCCATCCTTTTGAAAGACTTTCTCCATCCACCATTTTGTCTGGACAGTAAACAAAGCGTTCATGTTAATTAATTACATTTTTCATAATCATGTGAAACCCACACAACTTGATGATATATTTTTCCTGAAATTGGTAGGATGTTGGACAGGTGCTTTCTGAGGCACACCAGAGGTTTTATCTGGCGCAGTTTCTCTTTTCTCTTCAGCATCTCCACATGACTGTGTCCTACAGAAAGCAGCCCGCCTCTCCAATATAGTATCCTGTGACCTTACATTGTCTCCATCTGTGATCAAATTGAGAATGAATTGATGACATCATTATGATAATAGCATTGAGTGTGAATGACAAGCTAGGTGCACACTGGTTACTCTACATCTAATAGTTGTTCAGCAGTAGCTATATCAGTGATAACTTAAGAGTTACCCTATTGTCTACCTGGTTGTACTTCCATAGGTTCATCAGACACACTGCCTTCTAAAAAGAGTCCATCTGTTTGAAGAGTCAGAAGAATCTAGTCCAGATCCCAGTGCGCCAGTGGCTGGTAAAAACACAAAGGTACTGATTTGTAGGACATAAAACTTCATCAGTATCTATCTAACTGC
Organism: Oncorhynchus gorbuscha; assembly: GCF_021184085.1. Taxonomy (NCBI): domain Eukaryota; kingdom Metazoa; phylum Chordata; class Actinopteri; order Salmoniformes; family Salmonidae; genus Oncorhynchus; species Oncorhynchus gorbuscha. The sequence continues at coordinate 22,437,653 of NC_060188.1, read as the reverse complement.
AGAATAAAAATGTCCAGAGGTCAACAAATACATGAGTTATTATGTAGTACCTTCTCAATTTATAACAGGAAACGTAAACTCACCTCAAAAGACAAAACAGTTTGATTATCTTGTAGTGGCTTTTTCATAGAGCCATTTGGATCTGTTCTTTGTGTCTTTCACAAAGCATTGAGTGACAATGTGTTTTCTTCACAAGCTGTGTTATGTGAAGTGTGTGGCGATGTGGACTCAGTTGTTTTTTGTCTGTTTAGTGTGCCATGGCCGTGGTGCGCTGGGGTGTCCCCTTTCATCTCCACAGGAACATTGCTGCATGGATGGCCTCCTGCCCAAGCTGCATTTCGAATAGAGTAATGGCTGCATATCTCATTCACCTTATTACCTATGGGACTGGGCTCCTGGTGGGTGCCCTACTGGGCTAATTCATTGGCTTGATAAACTCCATGGGGTTCAGTTGTAGGCTCTCTATGTGGGCAAACGGTCTCCTCTGTCCAACACAGTTGTGACTGTGCCACAGATATTTGAAGCTCCTGTTTTGGATACACACAGATACACACACAGTAACCTTGCCAGGGTCTCTTCAGCAATTGGTGTAAACTTGCTCAGCTACCTAGCTACTTAAAGTTACCTCTATTTCAGAGTCCTCCAATGACAAGACACCCTAGGCCCTCTGTGTGTTTAGGAAGAAGGGCTACTGGTCGGCGAAAGATGGATATGTCTTCTTAATTTTCAAACTGTAAGGTTAGCCAAATTTCAGCTAACTTTTGATACATTTATCTAGATTTACTCTGGCAAACACAATTCAAAAACAAATAAACAACTCTAGTAGAACAGCAAGTAAGTAGCAAAGTTCATACAAATTAAGGGCTTTTCATAGGGCTAGCTTGCTAACGTTGTCTTACTGCTGCACTTGTTGTTAGTTAACTAAGTGCAGTAATCAAACTCATCTGAATCAATGGACGGGTTTGAAGCTGTAAAAAAAGAGCATTCCAACGCGTTGAAGGATCCGTGTCCATATTGACATAAACTAATGCATCTATAATCATCAAGGTAGACCACTCTTATGTCAAAGCAGTAGCAGTCAGCTACACTAAGTTAGCTCAGGTTAAATAGCTGCTAACAACAACTAGCAAACTGTTGGTTACCATAAGAACTGAACTACGAGAGTGAGGAGCGCATATAAATGATGGAGGAGCACGTGTTGCAGTGCAGAAGGGACGGGACCTGGGGAAAGATGGTCAACATTAACATGTCAACATCTGTGATCGACTGCGAGTTAAGTAATGTATGAACCGTTCAAGTTCTGCGGTCTATGAATCCTGCAGGCAGAGCTGTGTTGGAAATGGGCTGCTGTAAAATTGCTCCTGCCCGCTTTTTCAAAATGAAAACGTTACAGTGTCGTTTAATGTAGGCCCTGAAAGTTTACTTCTCCCTCTGCTTAGAGTTCTGGCCCATTGTGGTACAGGAGGAAGTGTTTGCTTTGTGTACACATATGGCCCACCTCAATAGCTGGGCCTCTGCACCTTTAATTTGTAAAGGCGGATATTGTTTACCTCGGGCCTATATCTATATTTGGTTGTGTGACCAATTCCTTGTTGAGCAAATCTGTCTCTTAAATATTTATTCAGAGGACAAAAACAAACATGACTTGTGTTTATTCAACGAATGCGTTTAATAGTCACCCATTCAAAGGTGGACTGCTTTGAAACATGTCCTAAAAGAGTACTGTACTGTACACTGTGTATTCTAGTAGGCTTACTTGCATTTTTTTTGTGTGCACTGATTTAATTAACGTTTCATGAAATATGAAACTAACTAAAAGTGTATGATGCAAAAGCTACATACTTGAAACATGTAGGGCATAATTACCTCAGTAGCAAAAATAATTTGTTACATTACATATTTTGAGAAATTATTAATATAGCCTAAATCATTGAATGTACAGTGAAAATTGTAGGCTAATAACAATTATTTAGAAATGATTGTCTTCCAAATGTCTGGCGTCTTTGACCCCTTCAGCAGTTCTTGAAATGTTCGTTGCTGATATCCCTCAGGTCATGGCCAACCAAGCCTGGAGGGCTGTTGCATGTTATATTGTTGTAAATGGTGACAACAGTGTGGGGTTCCTCTCCCTCAGCTAGGGTTTTCACTTGCCGGGGCACCGTCTGCGGTCTCCTCAAGCTGTAGTCTCTAAGGGGAAGGACACTGCAGTCACACTTCCAACGGTTCCCTGTCAGCCACAGTTGGTTTAGGGTGTCTGGGATATCTGGTGGAATGCTGCTAAGAGCGTTATCTTTCAGGTTTAGATAGCGTAGCCTGGGCAGCAGCTGCATGGTACCATTGTGCAGGATCTCCAGCCTATTGGCTGAGAGGTCCAGCCACGAGAGATGCTTCAAGGGCATGAGGGCCTCAGAGGGAAGTTGACGGAACAGGTTGCTGGACAGCAGCAGATAGTCCAGGTTCTTCAGGCCGTAGAAGGTGTGGGAGGTTAAGACCTCGAGCTTGTTGAATCTCAGGTCTAGTTGTTGTAGGCCTAAGAGTTCCACGAAGCTCTGGCGCTCCACCACAGAGATGTTGTTGTTTTGAAGGAAGAGCCGTCGCAGACCCGATAGTCCTATGAAAGCTTGGGTCGTGACCCTGGTCAGACAGCCCTTATCCAGGTGAAGACTGTGGAGCTTGGCGAGACCTTTGAACACTTGGTCTGGAAGACTGCGGAAACAGCTGCCAGACAGGTTAATGACAGCCAGGTGAGAGAGGCCCATGAAGGTGCCCATCCGGGCCTCCTGCACCTGGTTGTGCTCCAGCTCCAGAACCTCCAGGTGCCCAAGCCCCTCAAAGATCCTGTCCCCCAAGGCCTGGATCCGGTTGTAGCTCAGACACAGTTCTTCAAGATACTGCAAGTCACGGAATGTTCTGGGCCTTAGTCCACTGATGGAATTGTTGGAGAGCCGCAGCACATGGAGGCTGTGAAGACCAAGGAAAGTCTCATCGTGGAGCGCTGAAAGTTTATTGTTTGTGAGATCCAGCCAACTGAGGGACTTCATACCCATAAAGGCTCTGGGTACCACCGTCACTATCTGATTCTGGGCCAGGTAAAGCTTTTGCAGTTTGGGGAGCTTCATAAACACATTACCCTTAATGACCTTCAGGTGATTTCCAGTGAGGTCCAACTCCTTCAGCTCAGTAAGACCTTGGAAGAGTTGTGGCTGTAAGTAAGCCAGCCTATTCCCAGCCAGCACCAGCTCCCTCAGGCCATGCAGGTCATGGAACCCTGTCTCAGGCAACACTGCTATTGAATTCCACCCCAAGTTGAGAAGCCACATATGTGAGAGGCCAGCAAACAACTTCTCCTCAATGCGGGACAGTTGGTTGTTATGGAGACTAAGCGAGGCGAGGTTAGGCGTGTTCTGGAAGATAGTGCCTGGCAACGAACGGATGCGGTTGCGCTCCAGGTGGATGTGAGCTAGCGACTTAAGCCCTCTGAACACCTGGGAGTCAAGGGACACCAGCTGACCGTTCTGTAGATTCAGAAAATCCAAGTTGCTGAGATCCTTGAAGGTGGTGGCAGGCAGAGTGGTGAACAGGTTTCCATCCAGCCAGAGGGAGCGAGTGGAGACAGGCACGTCAGAGGGGGCCTGGGTGTAGTTGCGTGCGCTGCAGTAGACAATGAGCTCTAGACTGTAGTCGTCATGTAGACAGGTACAGCCCTTGGAACAAGGAATGGACTCCTCAGTAGGTTTCTCTCCCCCTGTGTCAGGATCTGGCAACACCAGTGATGTCCCCAGTACCCACAACACCAGTAGCACAATGGTGTGCATAACAGCTGGGGGTAGAGAGCAGAGGAAGTAAGCTCAATGTTGGTTCTCCTTATCTAAAACTATTAATATGCTTATTATCTTTGTAATAAACATGTATTTTCTCACATATTAAGTCCTCCCTGAAAGCCAATCAATTAACTTCTGTACTCAGATTATTCAGATTTGACATGAACCAATTTAAGATCAATATTATAGACAATGCCTAGGCCTATTTTCAATACTACAAATACAAAAAAATATTTACTGCAAACATTCATGACTAAAATATGCAAATCTACTATAAAGTGTACATTCATTTCTATTATGTGCAATTTTAAAAGATGAACATTCAATGATTCAGAATAGTTTCCCCTACCTTATATTTCAGAAATTCTGACTGAGGTAGACCGACAGACAGCCACCCACTAAACGAAGGACGTGTGTATTTGTGTTTGGAAAGGGAAACCCTACCTAGTCTTTCTAGAAAAAGTCAGACCCACTGAACTCTCAGAATTAACCTGTTCATACTCTATGACCAGCATCATCATCAGTCTTTCAATGAGACTATGGTCTTATCTCTCTCAAATATACTTTTTTTATACCTATGCCAACCTATCAGTATCTTTATAAGTACATTTTGAGTGAACATTCTTTGAGTGAACTATTTGATGTTCAAGAATTTAATAAACAAAATGCATTTTTTCCCATGACCTCAGATTTGTCATAGTACATAACATCATTAATACCCCTAAAATTCATATTATAGGAATGTCTACTGTACATATGGTCTAGTGGTCTGACTTTCAAGTAGCCTTTTGCAGTTTACTAAAGCCAGGGTCCTGTCTCTGAGTACATTTACTGTAGATTCTGACTGATACAGACAGCATGGCTGAGAGATAAGACAAACCTGGTGCAATGAACCTGGCATTTTGAAATGTATTACAAAAAGAGATTCAAGTTTGTACTTGCATTGTGTGTAAAAGCTCAGTATTTTTTTCCAGTGCACTTTAGCCAATCATTATCCCAGGTAAACGGAAATGTAGCTGTTTCATATCTCACAGCACACACATTGACCAGCAAACAGACTCCGATGTTAAACGTGGGTTGACTTTCACTTTATTCTCTTTCTCTGTAGCTTGGTTTCGTGAACTTACTGGACTACCCAGAACCGGACTTGTGCCTAAGGACCTCCAAATTCAATCAAATCTAACAGAAAACGTGACCATTGGCTGGACAATCCTGGACTTTGACAGACTGGCGGTTAAGAAAAGACATGGGTATGTTGTGCAATGGCTTCTCTAACACTGGCAGACGTTAAATTACATTGTTTTGTCACACTGAACATTTTAGTTGCTAAATTATATCCTAAACCTAGACTTAAGTAGGTATATCAGGGTTTTAAGACACAAAGTCATAATTTTGAAACAGAACTGTCACCTTAGGCTTAGTTCTTTGTTTAGCTCAACAAGTTTCTCCTTTCACAATGTGATTGTTCCATGATAGTGAACAACATGAGACTTGCCCGAAGGTTGTTAGAAAGAGAAAGCATCCCTAATATTTAAGCAGTGTGTTTAATGTTTATAATTGGTGGTGCTATTCACTTCTTTCACCACTAGAGAACACTGCTGCTCTGTTACCTAGGCATATGAGACATGTGGAAGGAATCCAAAAGCTCACTTTCTCTGAAAGAAAAGACCCTTCAGCATACAATCCAGTTATCCCAATCTGTTTGCAGGTGTTTACATGTTTTGAGATATTGTTTTACTTTGAATTAGTCCAATAAGTTAGCCACCTTACCACATACACTCTGTCATGGCAATGTTTCATTCAAGTTTGATTCAGTGCTTCCATTTCTGCTCTAGCAGAGGAGGCCCTTGTTTGCTACAGCGTGGTGTCAAATTAGAATAACATGGAAAAACATTGTTGAGTTTTATGCTGTTAGAATGATTAATGAGCCGTCGCAAAAAGATTTAACAGCTTATTTAAGTATCCTATTTTTAAGAAACGAAGGGAATGGGTCTCATGAAGGAGTGTAAACTCCTGTACCGGAGGGAAATCTCCCATAGTGCGTCTTTAACCATTCCTGCTCCCCAGACAAACATCTCTAATTGGCTCACTCCCCTGCTCTCAACCAGCACACAGGTTCCCTTCCCAGGTCTGTCAGCACCGGGAGAACAGGAGGCTTCATAGTAAGTGACAAGAGCCCCAGCTGCAGTGGCAGTGAATGTAGAGCAATGTCTCGGGCTCTGCTGGGAGTCAGTGTTTATATACAGGAGGAATAGATAAACTCCTCAGTCACATAACTAGCAGTGGAAAAGTTGAGAACTTCCTCAGCAGTGGTGAACAGACCTGAAGGGCACCGTGTCAGTGTGTGTTGGAGAATCCGTGCTGATAGCTACAATACCGCATCTTCCTTATCTTTTTGTTATTCCTTCTGCTGCTCATGACTGTCTGTCAGAGAATGAATGCCCAGAGGGGCAAGTGCACTCTACTGCCTTCCAAATTCTATCCCAATAGTAGAGAATACTGCCTACCTCTGTTAGGCTAACTGTTGTGTAATCGTGCAGGCTGACACTGTTTTGATTGCTGGTTTTGGAGCAAAGCTATGTTATATTTTACGATAATAGGGAAAATAATATTTTTGCCAGTTGCACAGACTTATTTTTTTTATTTTACAGCTGCCTTCTTATACAGATTGTAGGCTAACTAAATACATTATATTTGAGGGTTTTGTATAGTGCAGGGCTGTTGAAGGTAGCCTAATGGCACAAGTCCCTTAAGATCACGTGACAGCCATATTGTATGAAATATAGCATGTCGTCTTCCTTGGGATTACATATGCTGCTGGCATATTGGATTCTCCAGATGTAGGGAGCAGATAATAGGTATAATTTCATAAAAGAACATTACCATTCCGCTGGGTACTTTTGATGATTATTGAAAGAGATGACATCAAACCCAATCCATTGACAAGTGACAGGGGAAGCTTACAGCAATTTCCTTTCTCTTTATACAGGCTACGTATGTAGAGGGGCTAAAGTCCAGGAATGTGTCGTAAAAAGTTGGTTTGCAGTAGATTGTAGCCTACAACTACACAGGTGAAGTGGAACAATGTTATTTCTATTTCACAGTGATAGAACAGTACTGAATAAAAGTTAGGCTAGCGGCTTTGTGTGGAGCCGTGGGAGACATAGGCTAAGAAGAGTTTACCTCAAGGTAATATGAAATAACCATGGAACTTTTTCATTATTTCAGGGATTAATTGTATTATCTTGTTACAAAAAAAAGTATTTTAATCGGCTCAGAACATTAAATAATCCCCTCGAGAGATTAATTATTACTCTCCAAAGACAAGATTCTTCTGCCCTCAAGATAAAACTAATCTTCCCTGAAGATGTAAGATTATTCACTTGAAAATGATGCCCCAACCCGTCTCAAAATGGAGAGAAACTGTCAGAAAGGGCCATGATCCCCATCTGAATCAAAGGTGAAGCATAATGAAGCTGTAGCACAGAAAATACTTTGTAGGAATGAACTAACCTGTGTGATTTTAAATGCTTGAATCAGTAAACATTACTTTGACCCACTGGTCTGCTGTTGAGATGAGTCCATATCACACGCCGTCTGTTGGGTACATCCCACTAGGCCTATAGGCATTAGATGAAACCTGCAGGCCTCAATCTCAAGCAAAAGGACTTATTGGCACCAATGTTCCCTCTAATGTTTAGGGGCACTGTGCAACTTTTAGGTCTTGTGAGCGGAAACTTGAACCTTGTGAGAATTTTATGCAAATTCTGGTGCGCATTTACAGTAAACACTGAGGCTGTACCCTTACAGTTTTAGACAGTAGCCAATAGGCTATTGTGGCTATTTGAGCATAATGTGCTCTTTTGCACACCAGTGTCTCTACCTGTACATGATCATCTGATCATTTATCACTCCAGTGTTAATCTGCAATATTGTAATTATTCGCCTACCTCCTCATGCCTTTTGCACACATTGTATGTGGACTCCCCTTTTTTCTGCTGTGTTGTTGACTTGTTAATTGTTTACTCCATGTGTAGCTCTGTGTTGTCTGTTCACACTGCTATGCTTTATCTTGGCCAGGTCGCAGTTGCAAATGAGAACCTGTTCTCAACTAGCCTTCCTGGTTAAATAAAGGTGAAATAAAAAAAATAAAAAATAAAAATGTAAGCCTACCAACAAAACCAATGGAGCAAATCACATAACATTTTTTTACATGGAAATAGCTTGTAATTTCTATAATGTAGGCTACAGTATCCTATATTTGGTGTTCAATGCAGGCCTACATTGTATGATACTTTTAAGAACGTTTTTACAATATGAAGGGCTTGGCATTGATTCATGATTTTTTACTAGGGTCTGTAACACCATGGGCCAAATCGGTGACTGTAAATTGCATTGTATTGTATGATGCAAGAAACCACTTTCCAAAATAACAGTCATTATTATTACCATGTAGCGAATTAGACAATGTAGGCTACCTCTCTGCCTATTGGCTTATTTGCACATTCAAGCCTGCGTCAAATACAACACTGCCCTTTAATTAAGACGTAAGCTTTTTACCTGACTGGCTTTTCAAAGATTACTTGAAATGTAGCCTACATGTTTTGTGCTCTTGTAGGAAGCAGTAGCTCCCCATGGCTGACCTATAATTATCTATAACTGGTCTAATAACTCGCTTACTAGCAAAGAATATCAACAAATGAGCACATGCGCTCTGATCTGAAAAGGGCATTCAATCGCGGATGATTGAAAGACCGCTCGTGGCCTACCCCCGCCAATAGAATTTTACTCCTTTGCGCTCGGCTCTCCCTCCAGAAAATCAAAGACTAAATCTTGCAAAGTTAGATTTGTTTTGCTGATATAATGTTTATTCGATCACAGAAAACACGTTGATCTATATAGTCTAAACAAATGGGGCGAACTCAAGTTCAATCTCTTGCGTCTCTGTGCGACCTGTCATTTCTTCTGCACAGCAGTCCTGTAAGAGGTGCGCGACACACGCGCAGTTTAAATGGAACATTGATTGGCACCAAATAATTCCATCTAACTGGATGGAGGCAAGTTTTCACAATTAATAAGAACAGAGGCCTTCGTTCCTAATACACAATCAAATTGACTCCTGGTTTTCAGTATGAAAACGTCTGACCGAGACATATCCATTCAAGAGCTCTGAAATATCCAGCTGTGTGAGCCAAAGCCATTTTAACCATTTGAAACAGTGACTGAAATCATGCCATTCAGCCTCATACTCGGCTTGGGAGGTAGATCATGGTGTGATGAAAATGATTGTGACTCTATGTATGCTCTCTCCTTCATGGTTTCCCTTTGTTGGTTAGAAAGGAGATCCACACAACCCTATTCAATTAGGAACCCAATTCATTTGGGAAATTAATAGATACATAATTGTGGACAAGCTGTGTTCTATGTAAAATGGACATATGTTATAGCACTGCTGGGTATGGTACATGGGTTTGTCAAATGAATTTGTCAAATGTAGCCCACTTTGAATCCATGTCAGCCTTAGCTAATACATTTCTCACATACACTTTCATATCCCTGGATGATTTTAACCCTTGTCACATGCTGTAGCCTGTGCCTCTAAACCATTAGGCAATCAACCAAGCGTTGATAGAGGCATGATTCAGAGAGCAACAAATAACCCAAATCTGAGGTGTGATCTTTTTACATTGACGCTGAATGGTGTGGGGTCTGTCTGATTGTTAGAGAAAGAAAATAAATCTGTCTTTTCTATAACGTTTTAAATCCTCTTAACTGTTTCCTAGGCATTCATTCACCCTTGACAAAAAACCTTTCCACACAATGCAAACTCAACTAATGCATGATGGGAGACAGCCCTATCTGTACAAAGCATTGAGGGTTGGTATTAAAATGTGTTTTTATAAGTAGGCTAGACTGATTGAAATGTTCATTAGCATATTAGCAGCTGAGTTGATCTTTAAGCCTCCTATCTGAATCCCCCCAGACCCACTAGTCAGGGTATGCCCATGATTACTCACACTGTACCTCCACTCTTCAATACCCAGAATGTCTGTTGAGTACAGGAGGCTTCGTTGCTCTCTGCTTGTTGGGTGCATAAAACACAAAATGTTATGCTTAGATATGCAGACCAATTCGACTGTAAAATTGCAAGACCAATTTATGTCCTTTTATTCAGTAGTGTTCTATGCTCATAGGCCTTAACATAAATCGTGGACAAGCTGTGTTCTATGTTAAATGGACATATGTTATAGCACTGCTGGGTATGGTACATGGGTTGGCAAGCAAGGTACGTGTCTCAGGGGTAGTTGGGATATGCAAAAAACACATTTCACACTCGTACAGGTTACCCACCTGTACATGTAGTGAAACAGGCCAAATATAAGCAACCTCTATTTGGCCTTTGATAATAGTCCATTAGAGAGTCATTCGTTTTGTGAGAATCTAGCCTCTAATAGCTCCTAATAACAGTGTTCTTATCTTACCTCTGTCATGGTGCTGCAGAGTTCATGGGAAAACCTTTTGCATTACAGCACATTTTTGTTTCATTGTCCACAATAGCCATCTCCCATTTAATATAATAATACTATATAGTATAATACTACTGTATATAATATACAGAATATCATAATATATGTTGTTTAGCTGGCACTTTTATCCAGTGACTTACAGTCATGTGTGCTTACATTTTACATATGGGTGGTCCGGGAATCGAACCCAAAGCGCCATGCTCTAACAACTGAGCTACAGTTGACCTGATACATCCCACTTCTTTACCTGATTAGTGTTAGAGTTGCATAAATTCGAATCTGGTATCAGGATAAATATGACAATGAGTCACCGATTGTATACTATATATTTTTTATTAACTAAGCAATAAATAGCAAATGCAACTTTCGTACATACGGGCTCACTGTAACACCACATAGGGCAGAACAGGGAACTGACAGGATGTACATAAACAGTGTTCTTATACTGTGATAGGCCAACAGACGGGTTGGAACTATCACAGTAGAGGCTGAGCGTGGTTTAGACTTGCTCAGCCTATCGCAGGCGCTCAGGCTGGTCCCTGCCTCTTGGCGCTTCTTGGAGTCCTCCCTCCGTCGATGTATAGATTCTTACTGTTCTGCTATCGCAGCCTAGTTATAACAGTTGCTCAGTTCCTGCTATTGTGTTGTTCAGTATTTTTCCATCTCAGTTAAACCTTGTGATGACCACCCCTTCCTATACCTGATTAACCAAAACTTTGTAAGATACAGCAAGTCACACCATGTGCTCGATATTGTTACATACAAACACAAGGACAAAGCATCTGCTGGGCTGTTATATACAGTTTTGCAACATGCAGGTCACACAATGTTACTCAGTTCTTGTCACACACACAAACAGGCAAGTAGATGTAGCAAGCAGTTGTTTAATCTCATGATGATGCTCAAGTGCACAAATGCAGATACTTCACACAACCAACATCAGATAATATTTAATCATATATTTACATGGTAATGGCTATAATGTAAAACACAGAATCCCACATTAGTATGCTGTACAGGACAATGGGAGATAATTATTAGGAAAATGTAATATTCTGAAGAATGAATTTGCAAAACTTCATATAGGAAGACATTTTCCCATTTTAGACTAATTTACATACTTTCACACATTATTAAGTAGGCATGCTTGAGGTGCACCCTCATAGATACAACCAGCCACCATTTGGTTGATTGGCATCCACCCTCTGCTTACAACATATGACTTCAGTGTTCTAAACACAAGCCCCTGGTGTTACAGATTGAACTGCAACATGGAGTGTTACATTTCCCTTTCAGTCTCTGTTTTCAGATCCTTTTTTATTACAGTATTTTGCTTCTTGATGAGATTAATTTGTCAATGTAATATTGAGTCCCCAGAAGGTTTTTCATAAGGCCATATGAGTGCACATAGTAGCCTACAGTATTAATTTGCATACTGCCTATATTGAAAAAGGAGGGGGCATTCACATTTCCAAACTACCAGCGGCCCCTTAAAGCTCAGAGTTTCTAAGAGACCGATGGAGCAGACAGAGCCCCACGGACACTGTTGCTGTTGGCAGGTCTAATGAAACCCTGGATTGTGTGTGTTACCATAAGTAATGAGCAACGATTCTTCTGTGGGACCCATGACAGCCACTTCCCCTTTTGTCAGTCATTAAATCACCATGTGATAAGCAGACAGTGCTTGGGGATCCATTAAGAGCATGTTGTCTACAGATTTGACTCAGTCTGATAACCCTAGTCAACCCATCCTCAGAACCAGATTCCAGAGCTGTACCACTGTCCCCTGTGAACACTAAGCATCCAAATAAAACCTAACATGTGTTTAACAGAACCTTGGAATTAAGTGTTTTATAGGCTGATAACAGCTTGGCAGAGCAAAACACTACAGACTATATAGCTTCCCACCTTCTCTAGTTGGTGCAGAGGGCTTTTGGGGCATAAATGCTGTCAGACCCTCCTGTTGGACTCATTTATTGCATGATGTCCTCTGAGCATGGGGGACACAGCACAGCAGTTGTGCCAAGCCCTGGGGACAGTCACAGCTAGGAGAGAGCCCGAGGGATGCTGTCTCTCTCTCTTCCACATCAGCAAAAGGATGCCCACCACATAGAAATCATCCCTCCCCCGAAGATACAAAGAGGACCTGTTTTTTTCCTTGACACTGTTATTTCCGCGGTTGGATTTAATTGAATTGTTTTCTTCTGTCCTTGCGCTGTCATAAAAGTGTGAAGGAAATGGTATCGTTTCACCAGTAGAATGAAGCCTTTGTGGAAGACACAGAAGAATCGGAGTCATGTCATGGCATTCAACAAGGAAGAGGCCTATATATGATACATTTTTTATTTGTTCTTTCTTTTGCACCCTTTTGAGTTTAGTTCTTGTCTGTTGCTGCTGCTTGTTGTGCAGCCACCATTGCGTCTAGGAAACCATACACAAAATGAATAATTTGAAAAAATATTTAGGATGAGGTCATCATTTAATGGAGTCTGTGAAGGAAGAAACCATATGGAAAAGTGTTAAGCTTGATTTTCTCCAAGCCAAATGAATTTATTGCTTGTGTCTAAATTAAAGTATATCATTTTAAGATGTTGAGCCAATGGGAATTTGAGCAATTTGAAACCTTTTCTTCCCAGGCATAATGCAAGGCGGGGTAAGTTTTGCCAAGAGACCACTTTTTCTTGGACAAGCTATGTTTTTAAACTGTAATGTTTACATGAATTCTGATAATTTCCTGGGATACACAACATCCTGAACCAATCTCCCCTATGTCAATTTTGCTATAATTAACTTCAAAGAACAAGTAATAGGAAATGTTGTCATGTTTTGTCATTTATTATCTTGTCTTGTCCCTGTGCTTCCCATTCTATTCGTTTCCCTCTTTCTATCCCTCTCTCTCCCCCTCCCTCTCTCACTCTCTCGCTCTCTCTTCTCTCTATCGTTCCGTTCCTGCTCCCAGCTGTTCCTATTCCCCTAATCAATCATTTAGTCTTCCCACACCTGTTCCCGATCCTTTCCCCTGATTAGAGTCCCTATTTCTTCCTTTGTGTTCCGTTCCTGTCCTGTCGGTTCCTTGTCTAGAATTCACCGTGCTGTGTTTGTGTATCGCCCTGTCGTGTCGTGTTTTCCTCAGATGCTGCGTGGTGAGCAGGTGTCTGAGTCTGTCTGGTTCAAGTGCCTTCCCGAGGCAACCTGCTGTTCACCTGCTGTTCAAGATCGAGTCTCCAGTTTGTCCTCGTCATTTCGAGTGAAAGTTGTGTTTTTTGTTTGTATTTGGGTTTTTTGGGTCCTCTTTCACCGGCATGACAAATGTAAAACAGTTACAGCCTACACAGGGCTCTGAGACACGAGGAGACAGCAAAACCAATGTCAAACCATGGGGGGAAACTTCTCCTGCTCTGAGTCCTCTCGTTCTGTCAGTGTTGACTTTGAATGCCCCCATAGCCCATTTACCCATTTCTCTTTCTTTTGTTATGCAACACCACCACCAGGTCAACAGTGCCATCCACTGTTAGGAGGTATTTTAGATTAGAATACCATCTAAGTGACTCTCGCTCCAATATCGTGTCAAGGATAACTGGTCTAAACCCTGGCATTCAGTACCACCTCAGTCCTGATGACAGTTAAAGACCCCCCCTCCTTTCCCTCCGGCCGCCCCTGCAGTGGTGTCACCCAGCTATAAATACCGTGTCTCAGCCCCCTTCCAGCCCTGGTGAGGATAGCTCCAGGAAATGAGAGATGTGTGTTGGCTTTGTCTTGACATCTGGAAGGCACCGGAACTCAGCCGTTCAGATCGTTGTAACCAAAGCAAATCAACGCAGCTGATGACCCAATTAGGCCCATTGAATCGGCCAATTAGCTGTGTGGGAGAGGATGCATCCCTGACATCTCTTCCTGCTCTCAGACCCCAGGAGATGGGCAGTACATGGATTTAATTTGCATCATTGGAAACTAGAAACGCCTCATTAAATCATTCTTACTTCTGTTTTATGTTTCAAAGCATATCCTACATAATGCAATTGACCAGGACAAAAAGTAAAGTATATGTTACACCTGCATTGTTTGCTGTTTGGGGTTTTAGGCTGGGTTTCTGTACAGCACTTTGAGATATCAGCTGATGTACGAAGGGCTATATAAATAAATTTGATTTGATTTGATGTTAATATTAATAATAAGCAGTTTGGGCACCACCTAGAATAGAGCATCTTATTTTATCTCCCTTTCTGATCTGGAAGTACCTTGGAATTATGTCAACACCTGTACATCCTAAAGAAATCTGTCAAGGAAGGCACAGACTCTGATCAGACTATTTCAGCGCTTGCTTACGCAGCAGGAAGATAAAAAGTTATGCCTGCCTAGAGGCTCCAAGCCTCATCATGGTCCTTTCAGTGGTGGAACTTTGTTACGCTCTCCACATCTGACTTGACAGACACTGGTTCACTGTTTCCTGTGGTGCTACTTTCTGGTGTAACACACTTGAGATGAGACTAATACATAGAGAGAGTAGCTCTCTTCCCCCTGTTCCACCCTCAGGCTGGTCTTGGTAGGGCTGTGATGTACTGTACTGTGCTTCTATCCCCAGTGGAGTATCTGCTTTGCAGGATGGGGCTTCCATACCTAACAGGGCCAGTAGTTTCATTCAATTTTACAGTAGAGGACTATTTCAGTGCAGTGGGCAGCTGTTAGCAGATAATAATCCATTATGCATTTACATTTACATTTAAGTCATTTAGCAGACGCTCTTATCCAGAGCGACTTACAAATTGGTGCATTCACCTTATGACATCCAGTGGAACAACCACTTTACAATAGTGCATCTAAATATTTTAAGGGGGGGGGGGGTGAGAAGGATTACTTTATCCTATCCTAGGTATTCCTTAAAGAGGTGGGGTTTCAGGTGTCTCCGGAAGGTGGTGATTGACTCCGCTGTCCTGGCGTCGTGAGGGAGTTTGTTCCACCATTGGGGAGCCAGAGCAGCGAACAGTTTTGACTGAGCTGAGCAGGAACTGTACTTCCTCAGTGGTAGGGAGGCGAGCAGGCCAGAGGTGGATGAACGCAGTGCCCTTATTTGGGTGTAGGGCCTGATCAGAGCCTGGAGGTACTGAGGTGCCGTTCCCCTCACAGCTCCGTAGGCAAGCACCATGGTCTTGTAGCGGATGCGAGCTTCAACTGGAAGCCAGTGGAGAGAGCGGAGGAGCGGGGTGACGTGAGAGAACTTGGGAAGGTTGAACACTAGACGGGCTGCGGCGTTCTGGATGAGTTGTAGGGGTTTAATGGCACAAGCAGGGAGCCCAGCCAACAGCGAGTTGCAGTAATCCAGACGGGAGATGACAAGTGCCTGGATTAGGACCTGCGCCGCTTCCTGTGTGAGGCAGGGTCGTACTCTGCGGATGTTGTAGAGCATGAACCTACAGGAACGGGCCACCGCCTTGATATTAGTTGAGAACGACAGTTTGTTGTCCAGGATCACGCCAAGGTTCTTAGCGCTCTGGGAGGAGGACACAATGGAGTTGTCAACCGTGATGGCGAGATCATGGAACGGGCAGTCCTTCCCCGGGAGGAAGAGCAGCTCCGTCTTGCCGAAGTTCAGCTTGAGGTGGTGATCCGTCATCCACACTGATATGTCTGCCAGACATGCAGAGATGCGATTCGCCACCTGGTCATCAGAAGGGGGAAAGGAGAAGATTAATTGTGTGTCGTCTGCATAGCAATGATAGGAGAGACCATGTGAGGTTATGACAGAGCCAAGTGACTTGGTGTAGATGTTGTAGATGCAGATGTTGCTATGGCCACAAGTGATATAAGGTTTACGTCACTAATGATTAGCCTATACCCTACATTTGTAAGTCAACGCAATACTGATTTAAGATTACAGTTGACTGAGGATTTGCAAAAATATTGATGCTTTACCATTTGCTATCGGTTTATGAACACTCAAGCATGGGCCTTATGACAATGTTTAGCTGAGATTACTGGTGTGTGATCTAGGCCTTTATTACTCATGAGCGGAGAAAAATACTGGTCAGCAGAGAGGACAAAATACTCCTCAGCTCCCCCAGGAGGATTATTTTACTTCTCTTTTTTTTTTTTGCTGTAGAAAACTGGCTCAAATTATGATCCTCCTATATAGTGTTTCTTTTAGTATCTAAAATGTGTCCTCCTGTCATCGAATATATGGAACACGTTTTCCCCCCCAAAATTGAAAGGCTATTCTGATGATAGTTACGGTACTAGGCTATAGTTTGAATGTTCAATGTGTGACTGTATTTTTTTGTGCACTTTATAGATGCTTGTCTCAGTTTGTACATCGCTTCACACATTTTTCTTATAAGAGTGAGTCTCTGAAAATATGTCATTTTTTTCACTTCAAGGAGGGAAATTAATTACCAGTAAAGATAAGAAGGTTTTTACTTTAGACTTTGAAATTACACAGGGTTCAGGGAACAACTTCCCTTCAAATATATTTTGAGTGTAGGGTGTGCAGGGCAATTTAGAAAAAGTGTTTAATGAAATTGAATTTGGTCACAGGCTGTTTTCAGATACCTATGGTTGAAGTACCCCTCTCATATTTACCGCTCTTGCTAAGTAATTCCAGGTTTCAGCTCTCTCTGAGTCTGTTATCACTACGAGTGACCTGAACGTCTTGGATTTCCAATCAACCCACACAGGCAAGGGGACTATTCTTATTCAAATCAGTCCTGAGAGAGGACCTGATTCACAAAACGTTGTCTGCACACTATTTTTAGATTGAAATAGAACAGAATAAAATAGGACAGGAATCAATTCCAGTTCAGTCATACATTTATTCAGACGAGTTATCTCCAAGAGTTCTGGAAGGACATTTGCATTATGGGTAGGGTAGGCCTATTTGAAGCATCCCAAGGTGTGTAGAGCAATTTCAGAAATCGCTCATCCTTCTTTATCTACCAAGTGAAGCGTGTCTGATGAGTGTACCCAGACGTATGGCCATTATTAAGCCAGCTGTTTATTAAATTAATGAGTAAATGAGTGTGCGTGCTTAAATGGTTGACATTATTTCCTCTCTTTTGTCAATAAAGAGTCACTCCTAGATGCCATTTGGAATATTCTCTATGGGGAAGATTGCTTACCATTCAGGATACATTTAAAAAGATGGGGAGACCGTGGGTGAATGTGAATTTCCGTCTATCTGGTGTGACACACGTCGCACAGTAATTTCATACCAGTCCTTGCATTCGCTTGTCTCCTTTCCTATAGCTTAACCCAGTGTCATATCTTACGTCAGAATCGATCTTGTTCATACATGCCGATAATAGGTTCTGACAGTTGGAGATATATTCCTGGAGTGAGTATCCCTCTGGCTTGCAACCTTGGCTGACTTGAGTTGTAAAATGACGAGGGTGTCTGTGTGACAGGGTTATCTGATTCATGTCACAAACACTTAGTTTACATGTGGCGTTCCTCTATGATTGGCACCCAGCCAAGCGAGGCAGCCAACCAAGTGAATATGTCATGTTCCTATGGCCAGTAAGGGTCGGACTGCTCTAAACCATTTCCAGTTCATTCAGGACATGAGGAAATGCAACAAATGAACACATTTTTATTTTGAACGCTAACAATTATTCACTCACGGCGAAAGATTGGCTGACTTACACAGAGAAATGGAAACTTGTTTAGCTCACCAGTAAGAGCATTTTATCCCCTTTTAGCCCCGTGTACTGAAGTTCATCTGATATGCATTTGCACCGAGCTGTCGAATCACTTAACACGCTTGTCCTGTCAGTGAGAAGGGGACCTCTGAGGTGTCACAGAGAGACACACTCACTAATGTGTTAGAGAACTAGGGACACTAGGGAGTCATGTCTGAATAGGTCAAATCACAGACAAGGAATACTTCAGAAATTGGCCTAATGCAAATGAGGATGTTAGAGGAAAGCCAGGGTCATTCCTTGTCCCAGACCCTCATTATGATGACGGACCTGCTAGAGAGAAAATATATACAATTGGAGTATGACATTTTGAGTCTCAATTCTTCAGTAATGAAACACTGCTTAGACCGACGTTACTTATGTCTACTAGCCTATACACAATCAGCCCTGCCCTCCAAAGGGGTGTGCTCTTTTCCACCCAAGTTTTTGGGCTGTATCAGAGTTACATCTTGCTACAGATTTTTCTGCATTCTTCGCTCCCTCACTAGTTAGCCTAATATTTGTTTTCATCATGTTCAGTGCTGACGTCAGTTCTATTTAGAGCCGGTCTTTTGTCTCGCTAACAGTCTGTTTTGAAAATGCTAAGTCATTTCCAAAGAGACAGATGGATGACCATGGAAAAGGGAAAGTTGCCATTGATGTTGCTGATAACAAAGTTCAAGTGAAATGCAACCAGCTGAACCTTTCTATCTTTAACCCCCATCAATATGCACACACACACGCGCGCGCACACATACACACACGCGTGCACACACGCACACACACACGCACACACACACACACAAACACACACACACGCACAGGCTTTTATATTACACCTTTCATGGCTAAGTCAGCAGAGCATTGATTTGTTTAAAGGCGCATTGATCTGACAAAGACTTATCCAAGGCCCACATCCCAGAAAATTGGTTCTGTCTCGCTTAAGTGCAGTAACTCAGTGGTTTTGATCCAGATTAAACTTTGAACAAATTTAATCTTACAATGTATTATTAAAGTTTATTTCCAGTTGAGTTCTGGCACTTTCCAGTCGTCTGTGTTCACTTTCTCATGCTATTTATATAAATGTTGTTTTGTTGTCAGAAAAAGTCTAATCCACTCACCAGAGGGTGCAAGTGCTTGATGAAAGCTTTGGTGGATAAAAATATGTTTGTAGGCTATCTGGGAATGTTTAGACCTCTTCCTGTCATTAGGCAGGTGCTGCAGCTCTTCAGAACACAAGTGTAAAAAAACTGAAGTGGCTCTAACTTCACAAATGGCCTTGGGTACACAAGGCACATTACAAGGTATTAAACATAGTACTTTATGGGTCAATATTCATCCCTCAAATGAGAGCTGAAACCACCTCAAATGCGCTATTAGTCATGTGGAAATGGGTTGTGTTTCCAGCGCAGGTTACCCTATTAACACAGGGAATTAGCGATTGGTTGTTGATGGGTGCCCATGGCATGGCTGTCTCTATCCTGGCTGGTAGCCTGGGTGTGTGTGGTGGGCTGGGGGGGATCAGGTGGAGGGAGAGGGAGAGAGGAGCAGGTGGGAGCCCAGAACAGAGCAGCAATATGGGCCACAGAGTTCTGCGGGAGCCGCTCTCACTGAGCATCCTCTCTTTGATCTCTTGGCTTATTAGCATCCCAGCAAGCGACTCCGAAACCTCCAACCATGATAATGAATATCCCTGCATCCCTTGTGGCTACGGCAGGGCCGTGTGGTACCGTGGCTCGGCTTGTCTGAACATATGCTCCCCCTACATACTCACTGTATTGCTCCTCTTGTCCTGGCAGCCCTATTGGGTTGCTTCAGGCAGACAGGCACATTAATGTGTAGTGGAAGAAGGTACAGTGCTCATGGAACTCTTCATCATTATATCTATCTGATGCTACACATGCTACACATGGAGATGTGCAATGGAATAAGGAAGGATCTTGTTTGTAATGTCATATTGGCAGATCCTCAGATGAAACATAGTCAAGGTGGGGTGTAAGTTAAGAGATAGCAGTAGTGAGAGTCGTAAGGCCTGCAGGCCCCTAGAAAGTGGCAGGGCCCAGTGCCTGCCCTGGCTGGAATGCATCCTAATATCCTACCATCAGACCTGATGTGGTGTGTTGTCTTTGGCAGGCCAACACATTGATCAGGCAGGCTGTTTTATGAACAGTATGAATATTCAGGGCCACCGCTGTGTATGGAGAGGGATGCACTTGAATGAGCTGGAAGGGTTATAATTAATGACATAGCGAGCTGGAAAATGATTTACTTTCTTAGCCTGTATATCAAACGCAACACCCCCCTCCATACACCCCCCGTCAACTCGTTGCCCAGGGTGATGAATAACATTACTGAGCCGACCCCCCCCCCCCTGGATGACATAAAACACAGACTGTTGTTATGATTCTGTAACCCATTTATATTGAGTCCAAAGCTTTTAAACATAGAAAGACCCAATCTTCTACCTGCGCCATTTCCTGGTTGCAAAAATTCAAGTAGTTTGCCTAATTTCAGTTTATGTGACAAAACAAACATTTATAGTGCAGAAAATCATTGTACCATCTAAACCACTGTGAAATATATTTTCCATAACCAAACACTTTGTATTTTCAGCTGTTTGAAGCTGGTGTACAAAACATAAGGTAAAGGACGCAAAAATGGAACTTAAGCACGGAAGCAAAGAAATAGCTCACACAGAACAGATCTAGACTTGTTTTCAATGAGAATGACAGATCTATAACTCATTTTTATGTGATTTTGGTTGGGTTTCCCAAAAAGTTTGCATATTGCAGATTTAACATATAAAGAAGACCTAATCATGCTAGAAATCACAGGGCTTGTGTAATGGATAATATTTATTTAGAAGTAAATACAGTATGTCACTTTGTCACTCATTCACACTATCCATTCAGATATGTTTATCCAAGAATCAATCGAATCCTCCTCGTCCCTTTCCTCCTACCTCACCTTTCCTCCTACCTCAATCCTTGAGTCATGATTATGTTAATGTAATTACAGTGTCAGTTATTTGGCTGGCATGCCCAAAACTAAAGCATGAGGTTATCACGGTGATGATGATCACACGTCAGCCCCATCATAGGGCCAATTAATAGAGAAACAACCCGCCCTCTGTGGTACTATTGTTGTTTTCTTCCTTCAAGGCCTCACAACAATAGTGTGACACTCTAGATTTTTTAATTTTTTAAAACCTTTATTTAAGGTAAAATTCTTATTTTCAATGACGGCCTAGGAACAGTGGGTTAACTGCCTGTTCTGGGGCAGAACGGCAGATTTGTACCTTGTCAGCTCAGGGGTTTGAACTTGCAACCTTCCAGTTACTAGTCCAACGCTCTAACCACTAGGCTACCCTGTCCGTCCTCACTCATTTCACTACAACCCCCCACTGCAATCCCATCCTTTGTTAGTCAATGTGTTTGAATTATGGGTATATGGTGTCAATTATGCAAAATGGTTACCCTATATTTTCAGTTTATTAGGTACACCCATCTAGTACGGGGTCGGACCCCCCTTTGCCTCCAGAACAACCCAAATTCTTTGATGCATGGAAACGTTGCTCAATTGGTATCACGGGACCTAACGTGTGCCAGGAAAACATTCCCCACACCATTACACCACCACCACTAGTCTGTACCGTTGACAACAGGCAGGATGGGGCCATGGATTCATGCTGCTTACACCATATCCTGACGCTGCCATCAGCATGACGCAACAGGAACCGGGATTCGAAGAACCATGCAATGTTTTTCCACTCCTCAATTGTTCAGTGTTTGTGATTGCATGCCCACTAGAGCCGCTTCTTCTTGTTTTTAGCTGATCGGAGTGAAACCTGGTGTGGTCGTCTGCTGCAATAGCCCGTCCGTGACAAGGACTGACGAGTTGTGCATTCCGTGATGCCTGTTGTGCTGCAATGTTATTTGCCTGTTTGTGGCCAGCCTGTTAGCTTGCACAATTCTTGACATTCTCCTTCGACCTCTCTCATCAACAAGCTGTTTTGCCCACAGGAATGCCGCTGACTGGATGTTTTTTGTGTGTTGCACCATTCTCTGTAAACCCTAGACACTGTTGTGTGTGAAAAGCCCAAGAGGCCGGCTTTTTCTGAAATACTGGAACCGGCGCGCCTGGCACTGACGACCATACTACGCTCAAAGTCGCTTAGGTCACTAGTTTTGACAATAATCCTTTAATTCATTGCCATTTACTCAGCTGGGCCAGAGGCACTTTAATTATGTCAGGTGGAAATGTCCGACAGATTCCAACTCCATAAAAGGAGGAAATTGCCATCGCCTGATCTCGCTGCTTTCTCTTCCTTAACTCCATCTGATCCAGAAGTTCTGTGCGTCCATGAAGACTACTCAGTAAATATACCACTTTATGGTTAAAGGAATTCCTGCCTCAGTCTCATCCATTCCTCTGTCACCTGACACGTGACCACCTGTTCACCTTCACTGTCAGTCATCCTACCTGTCCAGCTACCCACACAGATTCCACTAATCTTTCACTAACATTCAATCGAACAGTAACTGGATGCCTGTATGCCTGCTTTATATAGCAAGCCACGATGTTCCTAATAAACTGGCCACTAAGTGTATCCATGTATGTGTACAGATTTCTGACAATAACGAAAGTAACATTGAGAACAAAATGGCTCCTCTTTCTAGTCTAGTTGAATAGTTAACTTGCATTCACTTTAAACCGCTCAAGTACATCGTCCAGGAAGAGACTGCTTCTCAAAGGGTAAATCAGATCTAATCAGATCTAAGTTGCATCTCTAGGCAGGTTTTTTTTGTGTGTTGTGCATTGTGGTATATAATGATGAAATATTAAAGTGAAGTTATCTCTTCATGTAGTTCAGGGAGTGAAGTGTAAGGAATAATGCAAGAAACATAGCCAGTGGAAAGCTACTGTTATTTTTGTATATTTCTTTTTACGAGTGTTCCCTACTGCTGTGTGGGTCGGGAGGTTTAGCTAAGGGGGAGCTACATTAGAGAATGACAATAATTACAGCTTTCTTTATTTCCAAATGTAGCTCAGCTGTGTCTGCACAAGAGGAACATTACCACCCCCTGTTACTAAATGTAAGTGCCTTTTCTCTGTGTGAGGAACAGTAGCTACTGATGATATAGAAGGTTAAGTAACCTTCCCCTATATTTCTCTTTCAACCCTTTAACATCAGTCAGTAGTTAGACAGTATACAGTGCCTTGCGAAAGTATTCGGCCCCCTTGAACTTTGCGACCTTTTGCCACATTTCAGGCTTCAAACATAAAGATATAAAACTGTATTTTTTTGTGAAGAATCAACAACA
This sequence comes from Oncorhynchus gorbuscha, assembly GCF_021184085.1. Classification (NCBI taxonomy): domain Eukaryota; kingdom Metazoa; phylum Chordata; class Actinopteri; order Salmoniformes; family Salmonidae; genus Oncorhynchus; species Oncorhynchus gorbuscha. Next base: position 22,414,314 of record NC_060188.1, on the reverse strand, counting down.
AGTGGGACACAATCATGAAGTGGAATGACATTTATTGGATATTTCAAACTTTTTTAACAAATCAAAAACTGAAAAATTGGGTGTGCAAAATTATTCAGCCCCCTTAAGTTAATACTTTGTAGCGCCACCTTTTGCTGCGATTACAGCTGTAAGTCGCTTGGGTATGTCTCTATCAGTTTTGCACATTGAGAGACTGAATTTTTTCCCCATTCCTCCTTGCAAAACAGCTCGAGCTCAGTGAGGTTGGATGGAGAGCATTTGTGAACAGCAGTTTTCAGTTCTTTCCACAGATTCTCGATTGGATTCAGGTCTGGACTTTGACTTGGCCATTCTAACACCTGGATATGTTTATTTTTGAACCATTCCATTGTAGATTTTGCTTTATGTTTTGGATCATTGTCTTGTTGGAAGACAAATCTCCGTCCCAGTCTCAGGTCTTTTGCAGACTCCATCAGGTTTTCTTCCAGAATGGTCCTGTATTTGGCTCCATCCATCTTCCCATCAATTTTAACCATCTTCCCCGTCCCTGCTGAAGAAAAGCAGGCCCAAACCATGATGCTGCCACCACCATGTTTGACAGTGGGGATGGTGTGTTCAGGGTGATGAGCTGTGTTGCTTTTACGCCAAACATAACGTTTTGCATTGTTGCCAAAAAGTTCAATTTTGGTTTCATCTGACCAGAGCACCTTCTTCCACATGTTTGGTGTGTCTCCCAGGTGGCTTGTGGCAAACTTTAAACGACACTTTTTATGGATATCTTTAAGTGGCTTTAAATGGCTTTCTTCTTGCAACTCTTCCATAAACGCCAGATTTGTGCAATATAGTTGGGCATCTCCGGCGCGGCCCACGCTTGGATTGCGTCCTACCTGACAGGTCGCTCCTACCAGGTGGCGTGGCGAGAATCTGTCTCCTCACCACGCGCTCTCACCACTGGTGTCCCCCAGGGCTCTGTTCTTGGCCCTCTCCTATTCTCGCTATACACCAAGTCACTTGGCTCTGTCATAACCTCACATGGTCTCTCTTATCATTGCTATGCAGACGACACACAATTAATCTTCTCCTTTCCCCCTTCTGATGACCAGGTGGCGAATCGCATCTCTGCATGTCTGGCAGACATATCAGTGTGGATGACGGATCACCACCTCAAGCTGAACCTCGGCAAGACGGAGCTGCTCTTCCTCCCGGGGAAGGACTGCCCGTTCCATGATCTCGCCATCACGGTTGACAACTCCATTGTGTCCTCCTCCCAGAGCGCCAAGAACCTTGGCGTGATCCTGGACAACACCCTGTCGTTCTCAACCAACATCAAGGCGGTGGCCCGTTCCTGTAGGTTCATGCTCTACAACATCCGCAGAGTACGACCCTGCCTCACACAGGAAGCGGCGCAGGTCCTAATCCAGGCACTTGTCATCTCCCGTCTGGATTACTGCAACTCGCTGTTGGCTGGGCTCCCTGCCTGTGCCATTAAACCCCTTCAACTCATCCAGAACGCCGCAGCCCGTCTGGTGTTCAACCTTCCCAAGTTCTCTCACGTCACCCCGCTCCTCCGTTCTCTCCACTGGCTTCCAGTTGAAGCTCGCATCCGCTACAAGACCATGGTGCTTGCCTACGGAGCTGTGAGGGGAACGGCACCTCAGTACCTCCAGGCTCTGATCAGGCCCTACACCCAAACAAGGGCACTGCGTTCATCCACCTCTGGCCTGCTCGCCTCCCTACCACTGAGGAAGTACAGCTCCCGCTCAGCCCAGTCAAAACTGTTCGCTGCCCTGGCCCCTCAATGGTGGAACAAACTCCCTCACGACGCCAGGACAGCGGAGTCAATCACCACCTTCCGGAGACACCTGAAACCCCACCTCTTTAAGGAATACCTAGGATAGGATAAGTAATCCCTCTCACCCCCCCTTAAGTTTTAGATGCACTATTGTTAAGTGACTGTCCCACTGGATGTCATAAGGTGAATGCACCAATTTGTAAGTCGCTCTGGATAAGAGCGTCTGCTAAATGACTTAAATGTAAATGTAAATGTAAATATACGACTGATTGTTGTCCTATGGACAGAGCCTCCCACCTCAGCTGTAGATCTCTGCAGTTCATCCAGAGTGATCATGGGCCTCTTGGCTGCATCTCTGATCAGTCTTCTCCTTGTATGAGCTGAAAGTTTAGAGGGACGGCCAGGTCTTGGTAGATTTGCAGTAGTCTGATACTCCTTCCATTTCAATATTATCGCTTGCACAGTGCTCCTTGGGATGTTTAAAGCTTGGGAAATCTTTTTGTATCCAAATCCGGCTTTAAACTTCTTCACAGCAGTATCTCGGACCTGCCTGATGTGTTCCTTGTTCTTCATGATGCTCTCTGCGCTTTTAACGGACCTCTGAGACTATCACAGTGCAGGTGCATTTATACGGAGTCTTGATTACACACAGGTGGATTGTATTTATTATCATTAGTCATTTAGGTCAACATTGGATCATTCAGAGATCCTCACTGAACTTCTGGAGAGAGTTTGCTGCACTGAAAGTAAAGGGGCTGAATAATTTTGCACGCCCAATTTTTCAGTTTTTGATTTGTTAAAAAAGTTTGAAATATCCAATAAATGTCGTTCCACTTCATGATTGTGTCCCACTTGTTGTTGATTCTTCACAAAAAAATACAGTTTTATATCTTTATGTTTGAAGCCTGAAATGTGGCAAAAGTTCGCAAAGTTCAAGTGGGCCGAATACTTTCGTAAGGCACTGTACTTTTGAAATTACTGTATACTATGGGTTGTGTGTAAAAGAAGGTCACAAAAGTAACATTTGTTATGATAGAATAGTTCATTTTTAATTAATAGTATTGTAAATGTGATTCCTTACTCCCGTGCTACAAAATACCTAACATTACATCATTTCAAAAGGAAACAATAGACGGCATTTCGTGGGAAATCACCAATGTTGTTGCACTTTGTGGTTGCGAATGATAAGTACATGTTGCAGCAAGGCTAATTTGTTGAAAATAAATTGAGTAGATAAGGCACTATGAAGGAATTAGAATGGAGAGTGAATAAACACTGCCTTTTCCATTCTCAGAGACACAGAGTAGCCGTGTCTTGTGACTTAAACACTTCCTGTAGATACAACGCGTGCCAATAAATCAGACGGGAGTGGGAGTAACAAACTGATTAGCTCTCTCGTCCCCCATTTCATTAGCTCCGTTCATGCTTATAATGAATTCCCCATTTTTCGATAGTCTTGTTTCAAAGTCACACCATAAATAGACTCAATGGGTGACTGTGTTTAAAACGGTATTTTCATGTACTCTCAATGTCTCAGATACTGTATGAGATGTGCTGGGGATGGTCAACGTAGTAGACTCTGGTACAAGAGCCATACTATAGTACAGTTCAGTCTGAATATTGAATGGTGGTGTGTACCTGTCTTGTGTATTCGTCAGTGCGTGCTGCTGTTGCATGGTATCTGACCTCGGTGGTTGCAGCTTTTCAGAGGTGAATCACCTGTCCATGATTTTTTGAGTGAGGAGGCTAGATACGAGGCTGATAGAACAATTATATTTTGGGGGGTTAAGAGTTTGTTGAAGACAAATTGCTGGGAAATACGTTTGGGAGAACTGTGCCAAGTCGGAATTGCACATATTTGTAGATGTTTAAATTGGTGTGCTTTCAGAACTTTGCGAAAGAGTAAAACTCTCACTTCCATGTTATGCTGCATCCTTTTCCACTGGTTCTGCATCAAGTCACTCTTAGACAATTCTTGCCTTTTGTCCTTTTGTCTGTGTTTTACATCTGAAGACAATATGAAGTCTGATTGATCTTACTTTCTTTGCAATTATTTCCTGTCTCTTAGTACAAAGGAGCTTGGCTGAAGACTTCATCCTTTATTGTGTCTGATTCTATAAATATTCATGGTCGGCATTCATCAATGGCCAATCAGATCACAATCGGAACTGAGCAGGTAGTGGCTTCAGAATATTCATCAGCACCTGCTTTCTAAGGGACTCTTTAGTTACAAATCAAGTGATTTTCTCCCCTTCCTTGGTTATTACAATGTGCATGTGTTTGATGAAAGGGTAAATACAGAGAGTTTGTTCTTATTTCCTGTTTCCTCCCACATGTGGTTAGGGAAAGAGCTAAACACCTCAAAACCTTCACACAGATTGGCAATCCCCAGGAGCTTGTACCATATTGATAATTTCCCCAAACCGATCTATTCCAGATGATCTGTTGAGGAAGCTGAGCCAAGTGCCTCCCTTCCAGGTAAATCCCTGTAAACACTTCTTCTCACTGTTTCATTTCCAGGGCTAATGATGTTGCTTTTCTTTCTGGGTTTGTTTACTCTCCATCTCCTTCCTCTCTCAGGGTTTTCTTCATGGTCTAGTCCCGTGAAGAATCATCAAGGTGATTGTTGTGTACACTTATCTTCAGACGGCATCCTTCGCCTGTCAAGTCAGAAAGTGTGCATATGTATAGAGGTCACCGTCTGAATATGTAATAGAAGCAGACGTTCCTGGAGATACAGTTAGCAGGACTCAGCGGGGGTTGAGGGTGTTGCAGTAATCAGGTTTGAGATGGTGCTCGTTATATTTGTCAACTTGCTGGTGGTGGCACAAATGGAGTGAGTGTGCCTGCAATGTAATGTCTGCTAAATGAGAGTGGTGTTGAGGTGAGATGGCAGCGGGCTGTAAGTGATTCCTTGCAGGCTGATTTTAGTTACTGTGAACATTTGTATCCTGTTAGAATTTCAAATGAACCATTTATATATTCATCTTCCACCAACATCTTATCTAGCCGTCCCTGGTGACATGATGCCTGAGGTGTTGACGCCTGTGATTTGACCTCTTAGAGATCCCTTTTCCCCAAGGTGTTATTCACCCTGCTAATGTTAGGCTCCGTCTTTTTTTAACCTTTATTTAACTAGGCAAGTCAGTTAAGAACAAATTCTTATTTTCAATGACGGCCTAGGAACAGTGGGTTAACTGCCTGTTCAGGGGCAGAATGACAGATTTGTACCTTGTCAGCTCGGGGATTTGAATTTGCAACCTTCCGGTTACTAGTCCAACGCTCTAACCACTAGGCTACCCTGCCGTACCAGTACCAGTTAAAAGTTTGGACACACCTACTCATTCAAGGGCTTTTCTTTATAACTCTGTAAAGAGTTGATTTGGGCTGCAATTTCTGAGATCTAATGAACTTATCCTCTGCAGCAGAGGCTCTATGGCTTCCTTTTGTGTGGTGGTCCTCATGGTGCTTCAAAGTTCTTGAAATGTTCCGCACTGACTGACTTTCATGTCTTAAAGTAATGATGAACTGTCATTTCTCTTTGCTTATTTGAGCTGTTCTTGCCATATTATGGACTTGGTCTTTTACAAAATAGGGCTATCGTTTGTATACTACCCCTCCCTTGTCACAACACAGCTGATTGGCTCAAATGCATTAAGAAGGATAGAAATTCCACAAATGATCTACCTCATGAAGCTGGTTGAGAGAATGCCAAAAAGTGTGCAAAGCTCTCATCAAGGGAAAGGGTGGCTACTTTGAAGAATCTGTTTAACACTTTTTTGGTTACAACATGATTACATATGTGTTATTTCATAGTTTTGATGTCTTCACTATTATTCTACAATGTAGAAAACAGTTTAAAAAAAAAGAAACCCCCTTGAATGAGTAGCTGTGCCAAATTATTTTACTGGGACTGTACATGTATGGTTCAAGTTATTTTGTGAATGTTAAATCTATTAACAGGTTATTATTATACTATTACTCAACTGCGTTGTAACCTGATCTCGTTCTATCCTGACAGTCCGTAGGTATTTTGGAGCATCTCAGGGGATCTGGTTATTGTCTGGAACATTAGAGGAGAGAACAATATGAACCCTAAACATGAAAGCAGTCTTTGACTTTAACACGATCAAACAAATTCTTCTAATTATTCATTAGAGGAAACAGCTGCCTGCATTTTATTTTGTAAGATTGTCTAAAATGCTCATTTAAACTGCAGATATATTTGACAATGCTGTTTCCACTGCTGATGTTGTAAATCAGGAAAGCATACAGCAATATAAAAACATATCTAGGCCCAAATGTTCTCGTTTCGTCCCTCCAACTCTTCTCATCCCTTACCACCAGCAGTATCAGTATCAGTATCAGAGGAGTGACTCCATACAGTCCAGCTGCAGCTGTGGATCTGATCCTGACTCCTGACCCCCCCCCACACCCCCGTCACCTCCGTCCCCTTCATGACAGATGCAGCCATTGGACTTCTTAATGCTTTTCATTTGAATCATTAGTACAACTCTCCAAATGGATTCCATCTTTTTGCCTAATTTAGCAAATCTGGTGCCCTGATGTGACCTATTTAAATAAAATCGGGTCCAGTGCTGTGGTTATAAACAAACCATTTTGTTGAACTAGTAGGCTAGCTAGAAGTTGGATCTCTCCTCCCCAACATCGTCCCTCCTATGGAGATATAGTGTCTGTGGTTTGCCTGGGGGCAGAATGGCAGTATTGTCTCAGTGTTGTCTCAGTGTATGCGTCAGTGTATGAGTGTGAGGTAAGCAGATGTTGTCGTAGTGCCATTAAGGAGGGCGTGTGTAGGAGGAGCAGGAGACGTGATATGTCACCCACCGAGCAGCCAGCAACAGCAGATGTCCACTCACTGAGTTTGCTACTGATAATCAAAAAGCCCCATCAGTCGAGCTAGATGATAACACATGTCGGTTACCATGGTGGCATTGTCAGGAAAGCTGTGTTCTACTTGGGGGGAGATTACAGGTCATGAATACATCCCTTATTTCAAAAGGTTGCTCTTGACATTTGGTATTATTGGAGTCAACCACAGTGCCAGTGTATGAAAACACTTGTGAATTGAAGTATGTAATCACTGTGACTCACGATTGAACTTAATCCAACAATCATCAAAGTAGTGATTGAGAGGAACAGGTGGGGAAATGATTCAACAGCGATACTGTATAATTGTAGAGTGAAGAAATATTTTATCTCTGTGTTGTGTATCTCTCTCTGCTGAGACACGCACACACAGACACACATACACAATTCAGTGTCAAATGCAGGTTGGGGGCCTTGTTTAGACTACTTGCCAGGCTGAAGTCAAGGATTGTTTATCAGGCTCATTCTCTGGCACTAGGAGGCAAGAAAAAGAGAGAAATTGAGAGTGGCAGGCGATAGCTGCTACTCTGTCACTGTCTAGCTGTGAGTCTCATTAGTCACTCCATTTAATGAGCAGAGAGACTTTTCTTCCCAGGGCTGGCAGCTTGTGGTCTCCACTCTCCAATCAGAGTTCACCTGGGGATCTGCAGGCAGACTGGAGCCACTTGCACCCACTAAGCCCCCGTGGCTACAAGTGCTTATCAGGGGATATTAGCCAATCACACCCCTAAGGGGACCACTTGTCAGGGTCACCATCTTTCCCTCTACCTACTGGTGGATATCCCTGATGGATAGATATTGTGATGTTAAGCAAGAGTCAGTGGTTATGACTGGTTCGTATGCTGTGGGGAACAGATTCAGTCAGACAGTTTCATACGGTCCCCAACTCTCACTACCTTGATGAACATTGTAGGCTTGGGGCTTTCAAATGGTGTAGAGAACATTTCTAGGAACATATTTGCATATTTTCAAAATTGTGCACCAAGGCAGACATTTTTTTGCCAGCTGGCTTTGATCTTCATACAGATGTCGGATTTTAATTTGATCAGCGTGTTGCAGGAGAACTTTCCTGCAATGCAGTAGTGTATTTGAAGTTTAAAAAGGCTTCTGAAGTTTGTAATTTCCCCTTTGACATTTCAGACTTCGTTTCCCTTACGAAAAATGTATCAAACCCTACACCAATGTCCACATTTCCTGTTGTTGCAGGATTATTTTACTGCTGTAGAAAACTGGCTCAAATTAAGATCCTACAACTGTAAGATCAAAGGGTGATGTATGACATGGACAACAATTGTGAGAGAGACATGAGAAGAGTGGTCTTTGATGTTATCTAGTCATTTTAGACCAGATTAAATGTCAGTTTGGATCCCAAACTAATCTTAAAATTCTCTTAAGGCTCACACACATCGCACCGAATGTGGATCTAGTGTTCGTCTGCCGATCGTTCAGCACGCTGTGCTTTAAGGACCACCCACTGTAGATGTCTGACTGCCAACATTTTTGATGCGATTCTACATATAAAATCTGTGCACACTTGGATCGCAAATTACATTCAGATGTGTTAAGTACTCTCGGCCAGCAAACGATATTGGTGTGTGAGCCCTTAACCTGTAGGTCCTGGGTTGTGTCTTTTAGGTCGGAGTTCCAGAAAATTCAGGGAAAAGAGGGAGGTGTGGTCACAGAGATCCTATTCATGGGTTGCATGCATTGTCACAATATTTCATCAAAAGTGCATTACAGTGGCTTGGAAATACAATGCCATTCAAAAGGAGGCAAATAATTAGAAGGAAAACCTTTTGTCATCATTTTGATGTTGCCAGATTGACTTTAGATGCAGTATAGTGTTAGCTAAGTTTGAGGGGAGGACACCTGTCAATGTTGGTCAGGACGTGAGCTGGGTGGGCATTCTATGTTGTGTGTCTGGTTTGTCTATTTCTATGTTTGGCCTGATATGGTTCTCAATCAGAGGCAGGTGTTAGTCATTGTCTCTGATTGGGAACCATATTTAGGTAGCCTGTTTTGTGTTGGGTTTTGTGGGTGATTGTTCCTGTCTCTGTGTTTTGCACCAGATAGGGCTGTTTTTGGGTTTCCACGTTTATTGTTTTGTAGTGTTCATGGTTATCCGTTTTTATTAAACATGAGTCAATATAACCACGCTGCGTTTTGGTCCTCTACTTCACCACAGGAAAACCCTGACAACACCGGATTTTAGCTAGCTACCTTTAGCCTTGGTAGCTATTTTTGACAAACTTTGCTAGCTAATGACAACATTGCCATCTGTCTAAAGTAAATTTGACAACATGATAATGCTGGAAAAGTTTTTCGTACTAAACATTCGACTACTTTATCAATGTCATTGTATTTCCAAGCACTGTAGTGTAATTTAGACTAAACAGTAGTTAGCTTCTGTCCAGAATGATTGGTCTTTGTCACGACTTTAGGGCGGCTTGAGAACGTTCAGAACAATGGCATGACGTGACCGAGTGACGGAGGTGCAACCTATGAATAGGCCTAATTCTATATGTTCTGTATGTTATTATGGACATGGAGCCAGGAGAGTCATACTCCCAGCTAGGGTGGGAGACGCCCATGGTACAACGTATGGTGTCATCTGTGTGTATCAGGCAGGCGCCTCGTCGGGCGGCAGGTGGGATGAGTCAGTGTGGGAGCAAATCTCCTCATCCGCCTAGCGCCCATCTGCTGAGGGATAAGCTGAGAGGAACGGGGTGAAAATAAACACACAGAACGCAACGTGGGCCATGAGATCCACGATAGAGCTAGAAGCTTGCCATGTAGAGTCTGCACAGTACATTCAGATGGCATGGATGGTTGGGTTCAGATGGCATGGATTGATTGGATGCTTTCATTTAAAAAAAACAAAGATGGGGTAATAGTTAGTGTACGTTGCCAGTGGATGACCTGGAAGAATGTGTGTGCTCTGCTTCTGTGTTTGTTGTTACCAAAAAGAGAGAGGATTGTTTCTACTTTAATCATCAAGTTCTATGTTAGTGTTTTCTTTGATTTTGTCCCTCAATGTAGACAAATACCAATCTCAACTTTCCCTGCCCAGTTGAGTGTGTGGGAAAATGCATGTAAGGATTTTTTGCTCAAGGTAGGTGTGTGAAAGTGGTCGAGGTAAGAACTTCAGAGCTGTGAACGCATTGACTGAGTGAATGTAGCTCTTAAGAGGGTCAAATTTGCTATAAGCTGCATGAGTTTAGACTCTGCCCAACTTGACAAGCAAAATGGAAAATAAGACTGTCAACAGAGTGTCACAAGAGGCACCTGGCTGTCTCACTCATTTATAGGATGTACAAAATATTAAGCCTAAATTAGACTGCCTAATGCCAAATGACTCAACACACCTACCTACCTGTCCTTTGAGATTTTACAGCTCTCCGTTCATCTTTGTTGGAGAGGCTAAAGAAAAGGCGTCACCATTTTTAGCAGGGTAGGTCTACGCTTTTAGAGATCATTCAACTCAAAATGGTAAGAACGCCTAAAACCTAAATGATGACGAATGCACTGGCATTGTAACTAAAGAAGTTGTACTGCAGTGTTTCTGAGGGGGGAACAGAACAGATGCTGTGGGATTCAGTCTTGGAATCAGTCGTCTGTCCCCCAGAAAAAACTAATCTTCCTATGGACACATGGTAAGCTTTTCTCTGTTTAGACATAAAGCCTTTACCCCATCATCCAAGACATGCAACTGCCATAACTACTATTTACAGGGTACTTTTAATTGTGCGTGTGTCTGTGCATGCGTGTGTGTGTGAGTGAGTGGGTGGGTGGGTTCAAGCGTGTGCTGTAACCTTTAGTTGTGCATCTCAACAGAATATGTATATTATCTGCGAGAGCAAGAAAGATCACAGGTCAGGCTGGTATCACGTTTCCACAGAGGGATTCTCTGGGTTCGGTCTGCTCATTATCAATGAATAGGACTTTAATGTGCTTTCAGATTGTTACAGAACTCCGGGGACCCCACGTCCACCCCCTCTACCCATTTCATCTGGCTCTTTGATCAAGACCCATCCAGGCTAACTGGTCCAGGGCTTCAATGCTGCTGTTCTGCTGATGGAAACCTATTTGTTTCTCACTTTGAAAACTGGAATAATTACGAGACATTGTGATACAGTATTTTGTTCACCTTAGGCTGTGCAAAAAACGCATGCAGTTTGAGCCCCCCCCCTTCACTTAAAAGTGCATTCTAAAATGTAACAGTAGGCATTTCAGCCATAGGGCTTTTGCAAAGGAGTTAGTGAGTACTTTCTACGTTTTTGAGCGTGCCTAGAGCAACATGTAACAACATTAAATGAAGATTCCCTGGAATTTCAGAAGCACTAATGTGGCTCTTCAAAGAGTGGCTTGTGGTTGTTTTGGACTTGTGTTTGGGCTCAGGGACAGGAAATAAGAAAGATGATTACGCTGTCTGAAGTGGAATAGAAGCCTGACAACTCAAACAGAATTCTTCCACAGCTCTATGTTCGCTACATACTTCAGTCTGAGACTGCCATTGCTGAAGTCGTTTGTGTTGATGTCTGACCTAACCCTTTGGTTTCTGGGACCAATCAGAACGGTTAGAATGTGTTTGCGTTCTAGAAATCGTCAGGGAAGGACTCAGATCCAGACTCATTGCAGAGCAATGGAAACTGATTCACTAACACGTGGAGCTCTAATTCAGGGGTTTCTTACAGTCTGTCTCTCCACATTGTCTCACAACATGTAGGATGTGTGAAAGACACCTTACAGCATTTGCCAAGCAACCTGAGACACTGAGCGAGACTGACACTGTCACCAGTGTCATACTGGGTGTACATTTTAGTTGATGTTGATGGAATAAAACATTGCACATGATCATATAATCTCTCTTGCATACCCTCTTTATTCCAACGATTCTTAATAAATACATTTTCTGGATTATGCATTTGTAGCAGCTATATTATCGTTTATTCTGATCATGTCTGTTAGTCCATACTGTCACGATCGTTTAGAGAGAGATTGGACCAAGGTGCAGCGTGGTAGGCGTACATTTTACTTTTATTAAAATGACACCGAAAAACAACAAATTACAAAAACGAACGGAACTCTACATTCAGTGCAGAAAGCAACTACACAAAAACAAGATCCCACATTCTAAGGTGGGAAAAATGGCTGCCTAAGTATGATCCCCAATCAGAGACAACGATAAACAGCTGCCTCTGATTCGGAACCATACTAGGCCAACAAAGAAATAGAAACATAGATTTGACCACACAAGTCACACCCTGACTTAACCAAATAGAGAATAAAAAATGCTCTCTTAAGGTCAGGGCGTGACACATACACCTTAGAGACCCCCGAGCAACAAATGTGTCTCAGCAATGTTATTACAATGGAAGAATACTTCTGTGCTCCTTCCGTCTTTGAATTTCTACCTGCTCCCAGCTCTTCCTATTATAATTTGTCCAATGTTACCCAGGGTATTATTTAAGTCCAAGCCTGTATGCTGTGTGAATGTCTATACTGTCATTGGCTGAGGTTATTAAAGCAGTGTATAGCTGTGCAGCAAAGAGGCTTGGCTCCACGCTTTTGGGTTTTTGATCTGACCTCCCTTCAGGTGCACAGCAGGAGATCAGATAATGAGATAAAGGGGACCAGCTCTGCATGACTGCCGATGGGCTGCAAAACGGCCGGCCCAGCCAGCCGGAGCCCTTCAAAGGCTCCATGCCCTCTGATTCCTGCCCAAATTCACCCTGGGAGGCCTGGTGTCAGGCCTGCTGTCAGGCCTGGTGTCACAGAGACTCACACAGTGCTATTTGACATGCAGTGGGACACACACTGGGGGATGGGACAGCACAGGGATCTAAGAGTATAGCAGGAGGCCTTATCTTACACATTTGCTTCACATGACATCTGAAAAACAACTGTGGTGAAGGTTTTTATCTGCTGCTTGAGCTTCACAAGTCAGCTATTGGTAGATCCCTATAATTCCTGGATAATATTGCATTTTTGTATTTCCACATCAAGGTATCTGATTAAGTTTTTCAGTTTTGTCATGTTTATATGACACTCCTTTTGCAAAATAAATCCCAATCATCAAAACACCATTAAATTCGTCGGAGTAACGCTTATGTTTATGATGAATACTCTTGTGTACATCTTGAGTTACAAAGATGATTTTCATGGATGTCAAAATTAGCATGAGGCCCATGAGTTTTGACAGCTCAAGGTAAGGTGTTGAAATAGCATAGGCATACAGTACATGACCCGACCAGTATTCCAACAGCAGTATGATGTTTCTTATTGTGTAGATGGCTATACATTCACACAGTTCACAACAATTAAGGATGACACTGGGGTCTAGAAAAATACCTGTTATAGCTGGGCACATATGGCTCCAGAAATAGCTGTGCTATGAACTATGTCATTTTCTTTTGTGCCTTTGACACACTTGCATCTGGTTTTATTAACAAGCAACAGTTCTTCGCCATGGCTTTTTCCCAGTGCGCCTGTCGTTTTTTAACTTGTCAGGAGGAGACAGGCAGTAAAAAACTGAGTTTTAAAATAAAATGACTCCCCGAAGGAAGTGGCTGTATTTTTTTGTAGCAGCGTTTCGGGTAGCTGGGAGGAGGCTACTTTTTGCAACTGAGCACCTGCATTCTTTTTGTCTGAGCTAGGGAGTAGTGAAAAACCTGTTTTTTAAAAGCTTCAACTTCACAATCTGGACCTGAACTTAATAATATCAATGCCCGGGTGTCTCCTTTTGAATAGCTAGATTGATTCTCTCCTTTCATGCTCTTCTCCGTGCTCAGTTCAACTGGTTTCACATCAGGGGTCTCATGTGGTTAAAAAACAACAGGGTCATATTTTCACGGTCGTACCAATACCAAGAAAAGACGGGGTACAGAGAGGTGTGCAGCAGGTTACTGATCTTCTCCTTCCTATTGGCCTGAATATTTAATGACTTCCCCACACTTCATCCTTTCTTCTTTCAAGACTAATGTAATTTGCCCCGGGCCCTTTCTACTATCAGTGATATTGAAATGCATGAGGAGAAACCTATATAACGCCTCAACCTTCAAAGACAGCTTTTTAGAGCATGAAAGTGATATGGTGTGTGTCTGTCTGTCTCTCTGTCTGTCTGTCTGTGTGTGTACGAGTTACCATGTTTATGCATGTCCTAAATAGTCCATGAGTGGTAGCTACCACCTGATTTCAGTCCTGACTTTTCAAAAACAGGACAGTTGTTATGATATCCCATGATTCCAAGCTGTTGTCAGTTGGACTTGTCAAGAGCTATTCAGCCACTGACAGACATCCTTTTGAATGACCTTTGATTTGATGTTGTACTCCGTCCACTTTTTCATTCTCTTTCATGTGAAAATTACCCCCTGTACTCTTTCATGTGGAAGTTACCCGATTCACAGCTTCTACAGAGGGTTATCCTGAGCAGGTTGATTATGGAATGTCAGCCTTTTCTAAAAGGCCTGCTCTGTTCCTCTTGACAATAAACCTGAATGAAGCTTCACCTTGACCATACAAAACATCGCACACTCATTAACCTAATTGCTATTTCGATAGAAACCCAGAGAGCTAAATTAAGCAAACCTATTTACCATAAAATGTCCATGCATACTCTAGGGCTGCATTAGGCTAAACTGTTGTATAAATGCTTTTTTCTTCAGGTTCCATGATATTGTAAGACAAATAAGCTGGTAAATGTGATACAGCAGGAAATCCCTCTATATTAACAGAAAAGCTGAGATGTCACCTGGCGTGCTGAGCTCAGGAGAAACCATGGAGCATGTAGGATTGCGGTGGGCGTTGTGTGCGAGCTGTGTCCTATATAAAGCACTGGGCTTCACAGATTCAGACAGGGTGTTGTGTTGCAAACTAGCTCATGACTCAACTCTCTGATTCCCAGATGATGTAGCTTTGCAACACAGTCCAACACTTTTGTCTTTCATTCCAAATGTGACTTTGTTTGTGAACAGTAGATCCCCACTACTTATAAAAACAGTATATTGAATGACTAGAGGGCCTTCCTGTTGAATGACTAGAGGGCCTTCCTGATCCACAGCTTCCAAGCTGTGGATTACATTGCATACTTTCTTTGTTTTGGCATGAAGGTAGGCAATTACCAGTCATAGGGTTGATTCTCTTCCATTCCTTCAGAGAAACAATGTTACATTTGTAACAGGACTTGTTTTACCCATCAATTGGGATTAGTTTGATTTGGGGTTATTTAAGAACCACCTAGATAAACCTGGAGCCTAGTCATAATGTACAGGGCTCAGAAGTTGCAGAATGTAATGACTTTGACAATGCAAAATGGCTTCAAACACAAAAGTCCTGAGAGCAATGAAGAGACACGAGCACTGAGCACAGAAGAAAGTGTCTGTGAGCTCAAATGAGGAGGACTAGCTCTGTCTGTCTGAGTCTGGCTGTCGACAATGGGCCTTTTGCTGATAATCGCTCGGGCCTTTGAGACTAACTGTCATGTCGCTTTTAATTCTGGTCTTATCTTTCCCCTCCATTTTTGCTTTTTTTCAGAGGGTTGTGATTGCTATGTTATGGAGATGTATCTGACTTGTTTCTCTCTGTCTCTCTCAGGTGAAGTGTGATGTGCTGTTTCCTGTGTTTGTTCTGTCTTCTTCTCTACTCCTCTCCAGGGTTTGGTAATACTAGAGTCTCTTCATACACAGTGCCTTCAGAAAGTATTCATACCCCTTGACTAATTCCACATTTTGTTGTTTTACAGCCTGTATTAAAAATGGGTTAAATATGTGTTTTTTTCTCAACCATCTACACAGAATACCCCATAATGACAAAGTGAAAACATGTTTAGATTTTTTTTGAAAATGTATTGAAATTGTAATATGTCATTTAACCTCTTGGAACACTAGGGGCAGTATTTCATTTTTGGATGAAAAAACTTTCCCGTTTTTAACAAGATAATCTGTCACGAAAAGATGCTCGACTATGCATATAATTGACAGCTTTGGAAAGAAAACACTCTGACGTTTCCAAAACTGCAAAAGATATTTACAGAACTGATGCTACAGGCGAAACCAAGATGAAACTTCAAACATGAAGTGAGCCAAATGTTTTTGAGGCGCTGTTTTCCATTGTCTCCCTATATGGCTGTGAATACGCCCTGAACGAGCCTACACTTTCTGCCGTTTCCCCAAGGTGTCTGCAGCATTGTGACGTGTTTGTAGGCATATCATTGGAAGATTGGCCATAAGAGACTACATTTACCAGGTGTCCGCCCGGTGTCCTTTGTCGAAATTGGTGCGTAATCTTCAGCTGCAAGCATTCTTCCATGTGATTCAGAGGAGAGAGCAGACTTCCACGAACGATATATCATCGAAGAGATATGTGAAAAACACCTTGAGGATTGATTCTAAACAATGTTTACTATGTTTCAGTCAATATTATGGAGTTAATTTGGAAAAAAGTTTTTTTTTGGTAGCCAAATGTGACAAACAAAACGGAGCGATTTCTCCTACACAAAGAATCTTTCAGGAAAAACGGAACGTTTGCAATCTAACTGAGAGTCTCCTCATTGAAAACATCCGAAGTTCTTCAAAGGTAAATTATTTTATTCGATTGCTTTTCTTGTTTTTGTGAAAATGTTGCCCGCTGAATGCTACGCTAAACGCTACGCTAGCTATCAATAATCTTACACAAATGCTTGTTTTGCTATGGTTGAAAAGCATATTTTGAAAATCTGAGATGACAGTGTTGTTAACAAAAGGCTAAGCTTGAGAGCTAATATATTTATTTCATTTCATTTGCGATTTTCATGAATAGTTAACGTTGTGTTATGCTAATGAGCTTGCGGGGATAATTACACTCCTGGATACAGGTTTTTTTCGTAGCCAAACGTGATGAACAAAATGGAGCGATTTGTCCTAAACAAATAATATTTTTGGAAAAACTGAACATTTGCTATCTAACTGAGAGTCTCCTCATTGAAAACATCTGAAGTTCTTCAAAGGTAAATGATTTTATTTGAATGCTTTTCTTGTTTTTGTGAAAATGTTGCCCGCTGAATGCTATGCTAAATGCTACGCTAGCTATCAATAATCTTACACAAATGCTTGTTTTGCTATGGTTGAAAAGCATATTTTGAAAATCTGAGATGACAGTGTTGTTAACAAAAGGCTAAGCTTGAGAGCTAGCATATTTATTTCATTTAATTTATGATTTTCATGAATAGTTAACGTTGCGTTATGGTAGTGAGCTTGAGGCTGTATTCACGATCCCGGATCCGAGATGGCTAGAATCAAGAGGTTAAATAGGTATTCACACCCCTAAGTCAATACTATGTAGAAGCACCTTTGGCTTACAGCTTTGAGACATCCTGGGTATGTCTGTATCAGCTTTGCACATCGGGACATCGTGCTGTCATGTGCCTTTTTCTCAGGAGTGGCTTCCATCTGGCCACTCTTCCATAAAGCCCAGATTGGTAATATGCTGTAGAGACTGTTGTCCTTCTGGCAGGTTCTCCCATTTCAGCTAAGGAACTCTGTAGTTCAGTCAGTCATTGGGTTTTTGGTCACCTCCCTGACCAAGGTCCTTCTTGCCAGGTTGCTCAGTTTGGTCGGATGGTCATGTCTAGGTAGTTCCATATTTTTTCAATTTCCCAATGATGGAGACCATTGTGCTCCTAGAAACTTTCAACACTAGCAAAAAATGTATACCCTTCCTCAAATACAGTATATGCCTCATCACAATTCAATCTCGATCTATGGACAGTTCCTTGGACTTCATGGTATAGTTTCTGCTCTGACATGTACTCTCAACTGCAGGGCCTTATATAAACAGGTGTGTTTCTTTCTAAATCATATCCAAACAATTTAACTCTAGGCAAAGTTGCAAAGAAAAAGACATATCTCAGACTAGCTTATAAAAAGAAAAGATTAAGATGGGCAAAAGAACACAGACACTGGACAGAGGAACTCTCAGCATCACGGTGTCGCCTCTTCACTGTTGACGTTGAGACTGGTGTTTTGCAGGTACTATTTAATGAAACTGACAGCTGAGGACTTGTTTCTCAAACTATACACTCTAATGTACTTGTCCTCTTGCTCAGTTGTGTACCAGGGCCTCCCACTCCTCTTTCTATTCTAGTTAGAGCCAGTTTGCTCTGTTCTGTGAAGGGAGTAGTACACAGCGTTGTACGAGATCTTTAGTTTCTTGGCAATTTCTTGCATGGAATAGCCTTCATTTCTCAGAATAAGAATAGACAGACGAGTTTCAGAAGAAAGTTCTTTGTTTCTGGCTATTTTGAGCCTGTAATCGCACCCACAAATGCTGATGCTCCAGATACTCAACTAGTCTAAAGAAGACTTGTTTTATTGCTTCTTTAATCAGTACAACAGTTTTCAGCTGTGCTAACATAATTGCAAAGGGTTTTCTAATGATCATTTAACCTTTTAAAATTATAAACTTGGATTAGCTAACACAACGTGCCATTGGAACACAGGAGTGATGGTTGCTGATAATGGGCCTTTGTACTCCTATGTAAGCATTCCTTTAAAAATCAGCCGTTTCCAGCTACAATAGTCATTTACAACATTAACAATGTCTACACTGTATTTCTGATCAATTTCATGTTATTTTAATGGACAAAAAAACAAGGACATTTCTAAGTGACCCCAAACCTTTGAGCGGTAGTGTATGTAAATTTGATATTTTTGTATTTCATTTTCAATACATTTGCAAACATAAAACAAAAAATATAAATTGAATAAATTGGCATGATTAAGTATTGGTGGGTGTAACGGTTTTCTTCCTCTTCTGACGAGGAGTATGAAGGATCAGACCAATGCGCAGCGTGGTAAGTGTTCATGTTATTTTATTGGAACAGAAACACTAAACAAAATAACAAAGAGAGTGAAACGAAAACAAAACAGTCCTGTAAGGTGCAGCAACACAAAACAGAAAACGACTACCTACAACCCATAGTGGGAAAACAGGCTGCCTAAGTATGGTTCTCAATCAGAGACAACGATCGACAGCTGCCTCTGATTGGGAACCATACCAGGCCAAAATCAGGAATACAAAACATAGAATGCCCACCCCAACTCACACCCTGACAAAACTAATATAGAGACATAAAAAAAGGAACTAAGGTCAGGATGTGACAGTGGGTCTGTTTTATAGAACTGATAATGCCCTCAAGGCCATGCTATATTATAGATATTGTCATGGCTTATCCATGGGTTTCCGTGCCAATATTCAACTCCCTCAAGCCGAATATCCATAATATGCCACGACCTTGAGAGTGTTACCATTTTTGTTGTTATTGTAAATAAATGTGATTGTTGTAAATACCTAACCTGATGCTTGATGGTCAGTCGTTGGTATTTTAATAAGATACGTTAATAATTGATTAGATACAGTACAACAGATTGACAACCTTAAAACATGAATTATGCTAGATGTTTATCCTGTTACATCCTTCATTTTAGATTAATTATTTCAAATCAAAATAATCAAAATCAAATCAAATGTATTTATATAGCCCTTCGTACATCAGCTGATATCTCAAAGTGCTGTACAGAAACCCAGCCTAAAACCCCAAACAGCAAACAATGCAGGTGTAAAAGCACGGTGGCTAGGAAAAACTCCCTAGAAAGGCCAAAACCTAGGAAGAAACCTAGAGAGGAACCAGGTTATGTGGGGTGGCCAGTCCTCTTCTGGCTGTGCCGGGTAGAGATTATAACAGAACATGACCAAGATGTTCAAATGTTCATAAATGACCAGCATGGTTGAATAATAGTAAGGCAGAACAGTTGAAACTGGAGCAGCAGCACAGTCAGGTGGACTGGGGACAGCAAGGAGCCATCATGTCAGGTAGTCCTGGGGCACGGTCCTAGGGCTCAGGTCCTCCGAGAGAGAGAAAGAAAGAGAGAATTAGAGAGAGCATATGTGGGGTGGCCAGTCCTCTTCTGGCTGTGCCGGGTGGAGATTATAACAGAACGTGGCCAAGATGTTCAAATGTTCATAAATGACCAGCATGGTTGAATAATAGTAAGGCAGAACAGTTGAAACTGGAGCAGCAGAATGGCCAGGTGGACTGGGGACAGCAAGGAGTCATCATGTCAGGTAGTCCTGGGACATAGTCCTAGGGCCCAGGCCAGTTGAAACTGGAGCAGCAGCATGGCCAGGTGGACTGGGGACAGCAAGGAGTCATCATGTCAGGTAGTCCTGGGGCATGGTCCTAGGGCTCAGGTCCTCCGAGAGAGAGAAAGAAAGAGAGAAGGAGAGAATTAGAGAACGCACACTTAGATTCACACAGGACACCGAATAGGACAGGAGAAGTACTCCAGATATAACAAACTGACCCTAGCCCCCCGACACATAAACTACTGCAGCATAAATACTGGAGGCTGAGACAGGAGGGGTCAGGAGACACTGTGGCCCCATCCGAGGACACCCCCGGACAGGGCCAAACAGGAAGGATATAACCCCACCCACTTTGCCAAAGCACAGCCCCCACACCACTAGAGGGATATCTTCAACCACCAACTTACCATCCTGAGACAAGGCCGAGTATAGCCCACAAAGATCTCCGCCACGGCACAACCCAAGGGGGGGGGCGCCAACCCAGACAGGCTGACCACAGCAGTGAATCAACCCACCCAGGTGACGTACCCCCCCCCCCCCAGGGACGGCATGAGAGAGCCCCAGCAAGCCAGTGACTCAGCCCCCGTAACAGGGTTAGAGGCAGAGAATCCCAGTGGAAAGAGGGGAACCGGCCAGGCAGAGACAGCAAGGGCGGTTCGTTGCTCCAGAGCCTTTCCGTTCACCTTCCCACTCCTGGGCCAGACTACACTCAATCATATGACCCACTGAAGAGATGAGTCTTCAGTAAAGACTTAAAGGTTGAGACCGAGTTTGCGTCTCTGACATGAGTAGGCAGACCGTTCCATAAAAATGTAGCTCTATAGGAGAAAGCCCTGCCTCCAGCTGTTTGCTTAGAAATTCTAGGGACAATTAGGAGGCCTGCGTCTTGTGACCGTAGCGTACGTGTAGGTATGTACGGCAGGACCAAATCAGAGAGGTAGGTAGGAGCAAGCCCATGTAATGCTTTGTAGGTTAGCAGTAAAACCTTGAAATCAGCCCTTGCTTTGACAGGAAGCCAGTGTAGAGAGGCTAGCACTGGAGTAATATGATCAATTTTTTGGGTTCTAGTCAGGATTCTAGCAGCCGTATTTAGCACTAACTGAAGTTTATTTAGTGCTTTATCCGGGTAGCCGGAAAATAGAGCATTGCAGTAGTCTAACCTAGAAGTGACAAAAGCATGGATTAATT
This sequence comes from Oncorhynchus gorbuscha, assembly GCF_021184085.1. NCBI lineage: Eukaryota > Metazoa > Chordata > Actinopteri > Salmoniformes > Salmonidae > Oncorhynchus > Oncorhynchus gorbuscha. The sequence goes on along the minus strand of NC_060188.1, from coordinate 22,393,349 downwards.
TTTCTGCATCATTTTTGGACAGAAAGTTTCTGATTTTTGCAATGTTACGTAGATGGAAAAAAGCTGTCCTCGAAATGGTCTTGATATGTTCTTCAAAAGAGAGATCAGGGTCCAGAGTAACGCCGAGGTCCTTCACAGTTTTATTTGAGACGACTGTACAACCATTAAGATTAATTGTCAGATTCAACAGAAGATCTCTTTGTTTCTTGGGACCTAGAACAAGCATCTCTGTTTTGTCCGAGTTTAATAGTAGAAAGTTTGCAGCCATCCACTTCCTTATGTCTGAAACACATGCTTCTAGCGAGGGCAATTTTGGGGCTTCACCATGTTTCATTGAAATGTACAGCTGTGTGTCACCCGCATAGCAGTGAAAGTTTACATTATGTTTTCGAATAACATCCCCAAGAGGTAAAATATATAGTGAAAACAATAGTGGTCCTAAAACAGAACCTTGAGGAACACCGAAATTTACAGTTGATTTGTCAGAGGACAAACCATTCACAGAGACAAACTGATATCTTTCCGACAGATAAGATCTAAACCAGGCCAGAACATATCCGTGGAGACCAATTTGGGTTTCCAATCTCTCCAAAAGCATGTGGTGATCGATGGTATCAAAAGCAGCACTAAGGTCTAGGAGCACGAGGACAGACGCAAGTGCCGTCTCAGTGCTATGATGGGGTCTAAAACCAGACTGAAGCATTTCGTATACATTGTTTGTCTTCAGGAAGGCAGTGAGTTGCTGCGCAACAGCCTTCTCTAACATTTTTGAGAGGAATGGAAGATTCGATATAGGCCGATAGTTTTTTATATTTTCTGGGTCAAGGTTTGGCTTTTTCAAGAGAGGCTTTATTACTGCCACTTTTAGTGAGTTTGGTACACATCCAGTGGATAGAGAGCCATTTATTATGTTCAACATAGGAGGGCCAAGCACAGGAAGCAGCTCTTTCAGTAGTTTAGTTGGAATAGGGTCCAGTATACAGCTTGAAGGTTTAGAGGCCATGATTATTTTCATCATTGTGTCAAGAGATATAGTACTAAAACACTTGAGCGTCTCTCTTGATCCTAGGTCCTGGCAGAGTTGTGCAGACTCAGGACAACTGAGGTTTGGAGGAATACGCAGGTTTAAAGAGGAGTCCGTAATTTGCTTTCTAATAATCATAATCTTTTCCTCAAAGAAGTTCATGAATTTATAACTGCTAAAGTGAAAGTCATCCTCTCTTGGGGAATGCTGCTTTTTAGTTAGCTTTGCCACAGTATCAAAAAGGAATTTCGGATTGTTCTTATTTTCCTCAATTAAGTTAGAAAAATAGGATGATCGAGCAGCAGTAAGGGCTCTTCGGTACTGCACGGTACCGTCCTTCCAAGCTAGTCGGAAGACTTCCAGTTTGGTGTGGCGCCATTTCCGTTCCAATTTTCTGGAAGCTTGCTTCAGAGCTCGGGTATTTTCTGTGTACCAGGGAGCTAGTTTCTTATGAGACATTTTTTTAGTTTTTAGGGGTGCAACTGCATCTAGGGTATTGTGCAAGGTTAAATTGAGATCCTCAGTTAGGTGGTTAACGGATTTTTGTCCTCTGGCGTCCTTGGGTAGGCAGAGGGAGTCTGGAAGGGCATCAAGGAATCTTTGTGTTGTCTGTGAATTTATAGCATGACTTTTGATGTTCCTTGGTTGGGGTCTGAGCAGATTATTTGTTGCAATTGCAAACGTAATAAAATGGTGGTCCGATAGTCCAGGATTATGAGGAAAAACATTAAGATCCACAACATTTATTCCATGGGACAAAACTAGGTCCAGCGTATGACTGTGACAGTGAGGGGGTCCAGAGACATGTTGGACAAAACCCACTGAGTCGATGATGGCTCCGAAAGCCTTTTGGAGTGGGTCTGTGGACTTTTCCATGTGAATATTAAAGTCACCAAAGATTAGAATATTATCTGCAATGACTACAAGGTCCGATAGGAATTCAGGGAACTCAGTGAGAAACGCTGTATATGGCCCAGGAGGCCTGTAAACAGTAGCTATAAAAAGTGATTGAGTAGGCTGCATAGATTTCATGACTAGAAGCTCAAAAGACGAAAACGTAATTTTAATTTTTGTAAATTGAAATTTGCTATCGTAAATGTTAGCAACATCTCCGCCTTTGCGGGATGCACGGGGGATATGGTCACTAGTGTAGCCAGGAGGTGAGGCCTCATTTAACACAGTAAATTCATCAGGCTTAAGCCATGTTTCAGTCAGGCCAATCACATCAAGATTATGATCAGTGATTAGTTCATTGACTATAATTGCCTTTGAAGTAAGGGATCTAACATTAAGTAGCCCTATTTTGAGATGTGAGGTATCATGATCTCTTTCAGTAATGACAGGAATGGAGGTGGTCTTTATCCTAGTGAGATTGCTAAGGCGAACACCGCCATGTTTAGTTTTGCCCAACCTAGGTCGAGGCACAGACACGGTCTCAATGGTGATAGCTGAGCTGACTACACTGACTATGCTAGTGGCAGACTCCACTATGCTGGCAGGCTGGCTAATAGCCTGCTGCCTGGCCTGCACCCTATTTCATTGTGGAGCTAGAGGAGTTAGAGCCCTGTCTATGTTGGTAGATAAGATGAGAGCACCCCTCCAGCTAGGATGGAGTCCGTCACTCCTCAGCAGGTCAGGCTTGGTCCTGTTTGTGGGTGAGTCCCAGAAAGAGGGCCAATTATCTACAAATTCTATCTTTTAGGAGGGGCAGAAAACAGTTTTCAACCAGCGATTGAGTTGTGAGACTGCTGTAGAGCTCATCACTCCCCCTAACTGGGAGGGGGCCTGTGCATAGCCCGGTGGTCTCACTGTTATTTGGATTCTATTTTGGGGTTAAAGCCTTTTTATGCCATTTGCTGTTCTACAAGGGGGTGTGGTTTATCACATCACCACTTATATCAATCACATAGTGTCCCAGCGGTTCCATGGCTAGCTGAGATGTCTCTTTACTGTAGTACATGTCTTTGCAGGCAGGAGGTTGAATATGTAGCACTTTGGGCTTTTTAGTGTTTGCCACCACTGGTCTGAGGGCCTCTGTGCACAAAATGTCCTGAAATGTCATCCTCCAGACAGCAGAGGATCCAAACTGCCCTCATCACTCACACCTTATGTTAGACCTTGTCTTTAAAAAAATGCATGGGATACTCTATTTACGGCTTGAAACAGGTGTTCAGGGACCTCTCTAAACAGATTTGCAAAAGGAGATAAAACCAAACGTACCAAGACTAACGAACTCCACTGCTGGCTAAGTAGTTTCCATAGTCATGTTTGGCCGTTTAAATATGCTTCGTGTGAAATTACAGTAATAGGGGTTAAACCATTGTGAACACAGATCATTGATTAAATGCCAGAGTTTCTGTAAAAATAATCTAGGATTAGACTGTCTGTATTGAGGGGGATTTCTGGTGTGTGAGACTGCAGTACAGTGGTATAAAGTACTAATTGAGTAGTTATTTGGGGTATCTGTGATTTACTTTACTATTAATATTTTTGACTACTTTTACTTCACTACATTCCTAAAGAAGATTATGTACATTTTATTCCATACATTTTCCCTGACACCCAAAAGTACTCATCACATTTTGAATGCTTAGCAGGACAGGAAAATTACCTAATGCCCACACTTATCAAGAGAACATCCCTGGTTATTCCTACTGGCCCTGATCCGACAGACTCACTAAACACATGGAGCATGTCCCTGGCTATCCACATGTACAGTGGGGCAAAAAAGTATTTAGTCGGCCACCAATTGTGCAAGTTCTCCCACTTAAAAAGATGAGAGAGGCCTGTAATGTTAATCATAGGTACACTTCAACTATGACAGACAAAATGAGAGAAGAAAATCCAGAAAATCACATTGTAGGATTTTTAATGAATTTATTTGCAAATTATGGTGGAAAATAAGTATTTGGTCATAACAAAGGTTTATCTCAATACTTTGTTATTTACCCTTTGTTGGCAATGACAGAGGTCAAACGTTTTCTGTAAGTCTTCACAAGGTTCTCACACACTGTTGCTGGTATTTTGGCCCATTCCTCCATGCAGATCTCCTCTAGAGCAGTGATGTTTTGGGGCTGTTGCTGGGCCACACGGACTTTCAACTCCCTCCAAAGATTTTCTATGGGGTTGAGATCTGGAGACTGGCTAGGCCACTCCAGGACCTTGAAATGCTTCTTACGAAGCCACTCCTTTGTTGCCCGGGCGGTGTGTTTGGGATCATTGTCATGCTGAAAGACCCAGCCACGTTTCATCTTCAATGCCCTTGCTGATAGAAGGAGGTTTTCACTCAAAATCTCACGATACATGGCCCCATTCATTCTTTCCTTTACATGGATCAGTCGTCCTGGTCCCTTTGCAGAAAAACAGCCCCAAAGCATGATGTTTCCACCCCCATGCTTCACAGTAGGTATGGTGTTCTTTGGATGCAACTCAGCATTCTTTGTCCTCCAAACACGACGAGTTGAGTTTTTACCAAAAAGTTATATTTTGGTTTCACCTGATCATATGACATTCTCCCAATCTTCTTCTAGATCATCCAAATGCTCTCTAGCAAACTTCAGATAGGCCTGGACATGTACTGGCTTAAGCAGGGGGACACGTCTGGCACTGCAGGATTTGAGTCCCTGGTGGCGTAGTGTGTTACTGAGGGTAGGCTTTGTTACTTTGGTCCCAGCTCTCTGCAGGTCATTCACTAGGTGTGGTTCTGGGATTTTTGCTCACCGTTCTTATGATCATTTTGACCCCACGGGGTGAGATCTTGCATGGAGCCCCAGATCGAGGGAGATTATCAGTGGTCTTGTATGTCTTCCATTTCCTAATAATTGCTCCCACAGTTGATTTCTTCAAACCAAGCTGCTTACCTATTGCAGATTCAGTCTTCCCAGCCTGGTGCATGTCCAAATACTTATTATCCACCATAATTTGCAAATAAATTCATTAAAAATCCTACAATTTGATTTTCTGGATTTCTTTTCCTAATTTTGTCTGTCATAGTTGAAGTGTACCAATGATGAAAATTACAGTGGGAGAACTGGCACAATTGGTGGCTGACTAAATACTTTTTTGCCCCACTGTAAATAAAAAAATACAAGAAAATTATGCCGTCTGGATTGCTTTATACACAGAATTTCAAATTATTTATACTTTTACTTTTACTTTTACTGATATTTAAGGATATTTTTGCAATTACATTTACTTTTGATACTTAAGTATATTTAAAACAATCATACTTTTAGACTTTTACTCAAGTAGTATTTTACTGAGTGTCTTAAACTTAAGTCATTTTCTATGAAGGTATCTTTACTATGGCAGCAGTTGATCACTCTGCCCTGGTCTGATACCAGTCATTGTGGGCCTAGGATAGCACCAACAGGATGACATGGTTGATGACAGCATGGTGTCGGCATTTGTCTTTTATATTCTGATGAAAGAACTGTGTTAATGCAGTGACATTCAAATCATAACAATTAGGTTATTGTTTGGTTAATCTCGGCAACCTGAACCAAATGTTTTCGTCAGTCACAGGAGACTAGTATTGAGTTAGAGGGCTTGGTTCAAAATGTTATTTTGAACCAAGTAATTGAAAGTACCACTCAGTAATTGGAAGTAGCACTCATGTATGGAAATGAGTCCTCCTTCGCCCACCAAAGGAAGTGAATAATACTGTTGCTTACAGAATGCATTATGAGATTGATACTAATCACTACATTACTGTAGTTCTTTTCACATTGCAGTCTAATTAGCACAGTCACCCACGGCTGGATTCTTTGAAGTCTGTCAGATTCCTGCTCAACTTGATCCAGGTCAGTCCTATCCCCTATCCATTTCATCCAGAGGGCACCGTGAGCTCTCTATCTGTCTGATGAAAAAGACAGACCTATCCCCTATCCATTTCATCCAGAGGGCACCGTGAGCTCTCTATCTGTCTGATGAGAAAAGACAGGCCTATCTCCTATCCATTTCATCCAGAGGGCACCGTGAGCTCTCCATCTGTCTGATGAAAAAAGACAGGCCTATCCCCTATCCATTTCATCCAGAGGGCACCGTGAGCTCTCTATCTGTCTGATGAGAAAAGACAGGCCTATCTCCTATCCATTTCATCCAGAGGGCACCGTGAGCTCTCTATCTGTCTGATGAGAAAAGACAGGCCTATCCCCTATCCATTTCATCCAGAGGGCACCGTGAGCTCTCTATCTGTCTGATGAGAAAAGACAGGCCTATCCCCTATCCATTTCATCCAGAGGGCACCGTGAGCTCTCTATCTGTCTGATGAGAAAAGACAGGCCTATCCCCTATCCATTTCATCCAGAGGGCACCGTGAGCTCTCTATCTGTCTGATGAAAAAGACAGGCCTATCCCCTATCCATTTCATCCAGAGGGCACCGTGAGCTCTCTATCTGTCTGATGAGAAAAGACTGGCCTATCTCCTATCCATTTCATCCAGAGGGCACCGTGAGCTCTCTATCTGTCTGATGAAAAAGACAGGCCTATCCCCTATCCATTTCATCCAGAGGGCACCGTGAGCTCTCTATCTGTCTGATGAGAAAAGACAGGCCTATCCCCTATCCATTTCATCCAGAGGGCACCGTGAGCTCTCTATCTGTCTGATGAAAAAAGACAGGCCTATCTCCTATCCATTTCATCCAGAGGGCACCATGAGCTCTCTGTCTGTCTGATGAAAAAAGACAGGCCTATCCCCTATCCATTTCATCCAGAGGGCACCGTGAGCTCTCTATCTGATGAAAAAAGACAGGCCTATCTAGTTCAGTAGCTGCAGGGCGGTTTAGTTTTGCAATGTAGCAATGATCCAGCATTTAATTTACAGTAGCTATTCTTCAGCAGAGCTATCATCTTCAGCGGGCTGAGATGATTTGTTTCTCTTATTCCTCCTCGTAGATATCTCAACTGTTGTCATTATAATGAATGTATTCATAATTAATCATAATTTAGTCCACAAGGATTTCCGGCAGAGTGAAGAACAACAGCACAATAGTTTATTTTTTCCTCCTCAATTTTGAGGGCTAAATTCTCCAACAGAAATGGAATTTCAGGCAGCGCAAAGTATATTACAGAGTCTGCGAGTGAATTGAAAAGGACTCACTTTTCCTTTTTTTCCACACAAATGATTTGTAATAACTATTCATGATTCATTTTGCTGACCTACAAAAGTTGAAAAGCGAGAAATGCCTTCTCTTTCTCTCACCCCTCCCCCAACCATACATTCGTGAGGAAATAACAAACTGGCTTTTAAGTGCATTTTAGCAGTGATTAAAAATCTAAAAGTGTGTAGTAAGCGAGATAATGGAAGTGGGTTTGTTATTACTCTATCGGCCAGAACTTGATCTGCTCCAGACTTCTCATACTCCAGGGGTAATGTACGCCAGGGGTAATGTACTCCAGGGGTTTAGCCTGTAATGTACTCCAGGGGAGTATGAGACACAGAATAAATGTGAGTAGAAGCCTATGTTAATAAGAAAATAACATTCTGCCTCAGGGATGAACAGAGAACTTCGTTTATAGTTTTATTTTCCTGTACAGAGTTATTTGCACATGCACAAACTGGGCTTTGACAAGGTTAGAGTATCAATCAGAAAAGGGCCCTACATGGAACCGAAAAGGGTTCTTCAAATGGTTCTTCTACGGACACAGCCGAATAAACATTTTAGTTTCTGGATAGAAGAAAAGGTGCTAACAGTGTACCCTTACCCAGTGCTCTTGTTTGGTGTCCCAGGCTTATTTCTCTCCTCTCAGGGCTATTTGTATGGACATGTTGAAGGACTCTACATTTGAGTTTTACCCTCTATTTATCCGGAGGCTGCATTCATTGTAGCTGGGGATTTTAACAAAGCCAATCTGAAAACAAGACTCCCTAAATTTTATCAGCATATCGATTGCGCAACCAGGGGTGGTAAAATCTTGGATCATTGTTACTCTAACTTCCGCGACGCATATAAGGCCCTGCCCCGCCCCCCTTTCGGAAAAGCTGACCACGACTCCATTTTGCTGATCCCTGCCTACAGGCAGAAATTAAAACAAGAGGCTCCCACGCTGAGGTCTGTCCAACGCTGGTCAGACCAAGCTGACTCTACACTCCAAGACTGCTTCCATCACGTGGACTGGGACATGTTTCGTATTGCGTCAGATGGGAATATTGACGAATACGCTGATTCGGTGTGCGAGTTCATTAGAACGTGCGTCGAAGATGTCATTCCCATAGCAACGATAAAAACATTCCCTAACCAGAAACCGTGGATTGATGGCAGCATTCGCGTGAAACTGAAAGCGCGAACCACTGCTTTTAATCAGGGCAAGGTGTCTGGCAACATGACTGAATACAAACAGTGCAGCTATTCCTCCGTAAGGCTATTAAACAAGCTAAGCGTCAGTACAGAGACAAAGTGGAATCTCAATTCAATGGCTCAGACATAAGAGGCATGTGGCAGGGTCTACAGTCAATCACGGACTACAAGATGAAATCCAGCCCAGTCACAGACCAGGATGTCTTGCTCCCAGGCAGACTAAATAACTTTTTTTGCCCGCTTTGAGGACAATACAGTGCCACTGACACGGCCTGCAACGGAAACATGCGGTCTCTCCTTCACTGCAGCCGAGGTGAGCAAGACATTTAAACGTGTTAACCCTCGCAAGGCTGCAGGCCCAGACGGCATCCCCAGCCGCGCCCTCAGAGCATGCGCAGACCAGCTGGCCGGTGTGTTTACGGACATATTCAATCAATCCCTATACCAGTCTGCTGTTCCCACATGCTTCAAGAGGGCCACCATTGTTCCTGTTCCCAAGAAAGCTAAGGTAACTGAGCTAAACGACTACCGCCCCGTAGCACTCACTTCCGTCATCATGAAGTGCTTTGAGAGACTAGTCAAGCACCATATCACCTCCACCCTACCTGACACCCTAGACCCACTCCAATTTGCTTACCGCCCAAATAGGTCCACAGACGATGCAATCTCAACCACACTGCACACTGCCCTAACCCACCTGGACAAGAGGAATACCTATGTGAGAATGCTGTTCATCGACTACAGCTCGGCATTCAACACCATAGTACCCTCCAAGCTCGTCATCAAGCTCGAGACCCTGGGTCTCGACCCCGCCCTGTGCAACTGGGTACTGGACTTCCTGACGGGCCGCCCCCAGGTGGTGATGGTAGGCAACAACATCTCCTCCCCGCTGATCCTCAACACGGGGCCCCACAAGGGTGCGTTCTGAGCCCTCTCCTGTACTCCCTGTTCACCCACGACTGCGTGGCCACGCACGCCTCCAACTCAATCATCAAGTTTGCGGACGACACAACAGTGGTAGGCTTGATTACCAACAACGACGAGACGGCCTACAGGGAGGAGGTGAGGGCCCTCGGAGTGTGGTGTCAGGAAAATAACCTCACACTCAACGTCAACAAAACTAAGGAGATGATTGTGGACTTCAGGAAACAGCAGAGGGAACACCCCTATCCACATCGATGGAACAGTAGTGGAGAGGGTAGCTAGTTTTAAGTTCCTCGGCATACACATCACAGACAAACTGAATTGGTCCACTCACACTGACAGCGTCGTGAAGAAGGCGCAGCAGCGCCTATTCAACCTCAGGAGGCTGAAGAAATTCGGCTTGTCACCAAAAGCACTCACAAACTTCTACAGATGCACAATCGAGAGCATCCTGGCGGGCTGTATCACCGCCTGGTACGGCAACTGCTCCGCCCTCAACCGTAAGGCTCTCCAGAGGGTAGTGAGGACTGCACAACGCATCACCGGGGCAAACTACCTGCCCTCCAGGACACCTACACCACCCGTTGTTACAGGAAGGCCATAAAGATCATCAAGGACACCAACCACCCGAACCACTGCCTGTTCACCCCGCTATCATCCAGAAGGCGAGGTCAGTACAGGTGCATCAAAGCTGGGACCGAGAGACTGAAAAACAGCTTCTATCTCAAGGCCATCAGACTGTTAAACAGCCACCACTAACACTGAGTGGCTGCTGCCAACACACTGTCATTGACACTGACCCAACTCCAGCCATTTTAATAATGGGAATTGATGGGAAATTATGTAAATATATCACTAGCCACTTTAAACAATGCTACCTTATATAATGTTACTTACCCTACATTATTCATCTCATATGCATATGTATATACTGTACTCTACATCATCGACTGCATCCTTATGTAACACATGTATCACTAGCCACTTTAACTATGCCACTTTGTTTACTTTGTCTACACACTCATCTCATATGTATATACTGTACTCGATACCATCTACTGTATGCTGCTCTGTACCATCACTCATTCATATATCCTTATGTACATGTTCCTTATCCCCTTACACTGTGTATAAGACAGTAGTTTTGGAATTGTTAGTTAGATTACTTGTTGGTTATCACTGCATTGTCGGAACTAGAAGCACAAGCATTTCGCTACACTCGCATTAACATCTGCTAACCATGTGTATGTGACAAATAAAATTTGATTTGATTTTGATTTGATTTGATTTATAATTTCACTATGCGTCGTTAATCGCAACTTTTACATGCTCATCCAAAAGTTTTCCTGTCAAAGGCATTTAATCGATTTACTCTCTCATCTTGTACTTGGAACTGGGAGCTGGGAGCTGAAAACGGGCACCCCTGCCGGGCTCCCGCCTGGGCCTCTGCCATTCCACAACATGCTTTCTTTTTCAGAGTACAAAGCAGTGGCCCTGTGAAAAAGATAAATCCTGACATTTACCAGTCGTTTTCTAATGTTTGCCTTCAACAGAAGAGCAGAAATGAGAGGTTCTAGGCTGTAATGTACAAGCAGATATATTCCACTGTGAGTGAGCAGTATTCTGTGCTTTAGCCACAGACATTAAACATGGCGGGTTCCCCTGGGTCTTTCATCCCAGCTCTGTTTCAACTAAACTGCCGTCCCAATCCACACCTTTGGAACATTATGCACACAATGAATAATGCAGATTTTCCTGCATGTTGTACCGCACAGTACATTGCATACACAATGTGTTCTATATCCAACATATGGGCACCAAACAGATGACATAACTGTTGATAAGTAAGTGATTTTCCCAATCTGTTGTGGGCCACAAAGAGGCACATGGGCCCGTCACATAATTCTATTGGCTTGTAATATTTTATTTTATTTAACAGTACACGGTAGCACTTGTTGTTGTTGTTGTGTGTGTGTGTGTGTGTGTGTGTGTGTGTGTGTGTGTGTGTGTGTGTGTGTGTGTGTGTGTGTGTGTGTGTGTGTGTGTGTGTGTGTGTGTGTGTGTGTGTGTGTGTGTGTGTGTGTGTGTGTGTGTGTGTGTGTGTGTGTGTGTGTGTGTGTGTGTGTGTGGTCTAACTTTACTAGTCCTCACAAGGATAGTAAAACAAGAAAGAAAAATGGTGAGGTCAATTCGTCGGTCCCCAAAAGGAAAAACGCTATTTTAAGCTTCGAGGTTAGGTTTAGGGTTAGAATTTGGGTTAGGTTTAGGTTTAGTTCTAGGGTTAGGGTTTTGGGGTAAGGTTAATGTTAGGGAAAATAGGATTGTGAATGGGAATACATGTTTAGGTCCCCACTTGTTTTTTATTTTTTTATTTCACCTTTATTTAACCAGGTAGGCTAGTTGAGAACAAGTTCTCATTTTCAACTGCGACCTGGCCAAGATAAAGCAAAGCAGTGTGACACAGACAACAACACAGAGTTACACATGGAATAAACAATAAACAAGCCAATAACACAATAAACAAGTCAATGACACAGTAGAAAAGAGAAAGTCTATATACTGTGTGTGTGTGTGTGTGTGTGTGTGTGTGTGTGTGTGTGTGTGTGTGTGTGTGTGTGTGTGTGTGTGTGTGTGTGTGTGTGTGTGTGTGTGTGTGTGTGTGTGTGTGTGTGTGTGTGTGTGTGGGGGGGTCTCTGGCTATATGCTCCTGCATGTGTGCAGTCTGGTTATAGTGGGGATTAGATTGCTCCGCTGTGCCAGAGAGGTTAATAAGCTTGGCAGTAGCAGAGCCTGGGCTGCAGCCTGTGAAATAGACTTGTTACTAGCAATGAGGAAGGTAAGGGAAGGTAATTCAATCTCACACAGAGTTTAAAAGCAACCCTATTACACCAGACCTAGCTGCTGGCACTGTGGAAATGACTACTACCTATGCTCGCTCCATACCAGATGAGATATCGCTGGAGGGAGACCACATTCTAGCTCTGCTTCAGCTCATATTTTTTGGGGTGTATTTTTGACTGTGTGCCATGAAGCATTTGCAGAGGAACATTACCAAAGACAGGACTTAAAGTAATACTCTTCTAATATGCTAAATGCTCTATCTCAGAACACCAGGCTCTATGCGAAGTTGAAAGAAGAGAAGAGAGTGTCATTTTCTGTTTTTGTGGGATATCACACAGTCACATCAGACTCATTTTGATTCATACATATTTTTGGGGGTTTCCATGTCTTTGACCTAGTTCTACCTCTGATGTATATTTAACTACATTTACATTACATTTAAGTCATTTAGCAGACGCTCTTATCCAGAGCGACTTACAAATTGGTGCATTCACCTTATGACATCCAGTGGAACAGTCACTTTACAATAGTGCATCTAAATCTTAAAGGGGGGGGGGGGGGATACTTATCCTATCCTAGGTATTCCTTAAAGAGGTGGGGTTTCAGGTGTCTCCGGAAGGTGGTGATTGACTCCGCTGTCCTGGCGTCGTGAGGGAGTTTGTTCCACCATTGGGGGGGCCAGAGCAGCGAACAGTTTTGACTGGGCTGAGCGGGAGCTGTACTTCCTCAGTGGTAGGGAGGCGAGCAGGCCAGAGGTGGATGAACGCAGTGCCCTTGTTTGGGTGTAGGGCCTGATCAGAGCCTGGAGGTACTGAGGTGCCGTTCCCCTCACAGCTCCGTAGGCAAGCACCATGGTCTTGTAGCGGATGCGAGCTTCAACTGGAAGCCAGTGGAGAGAACGGAGGAGCGGGGTGACGTGAGAGAACTTGGGAAGGTTGAACACCAGACGGGCTGCGGCGTTCTGGATGAGTTGAAGGGGTTTAATGGCACAGGCAGGGAGCCCAGCCAACAGCGAGTTGCAGTAATCCAGACGGGAGATGACAAGTGCTTGGATTAGGACCTGCGCCGCTTCCTGTGTGAGGCAGGGTCGTACTCTGCGGATGTTGTAGAGCATGAACCTGCAGGAACGGGCCACCGCCTTGATGTTGGTTGAGAACGACAGGGTGTTGTCCAGGATCACACCAAGGTTCTTAGCACTCTGGGAGGAGGACACAATGGAGTTGTCAACCGTGATGGCGAGATCATGGAACGGGCAGTCCTTCCCCGGGAGGAAGAGCAGCTCTGTCTTGCCGAGGTTCAGCTTGAGGTGGTGATCCGTCATCCACACTGATATGTCTGCCAGACATGCAGAGATGCGATTCGCCACCTGGTCATCAGAAGGGGGAAAGGAGAAGATTAGTTGTGTGTCGTCTGCATAGCAATGATAGGAGAGACCATGTGAGGTTATGACAGAGCCAAGTGACTTGGTGTATAGCGAGAATAGGAGAGGGCCTAGAACAGAGCCCTGGGGGACACCAGTGGTGAGAGCGCGTGGTGAGGAGACAGATTCTCGCCACGCCACCTGGTAGGAGCGACCTGTCAGGTAGGACGCAATCCAAGCGTGGGCCGCGCCGGAGATGCCCAACTCGGAGAGGGTGGAGAGGAGGATCTGATGGTTCACAGTATCGAAGGCAGCCGATAGATCTAGAAGGATGAGAGCAGAGGAGAGAGAGTTAGCTTTAGCAGTGCGGAGCGCCTCCGTGATACAGAGGAGAGCAGTCTCAGTTGAATGACTAGTCTTGAAACCTGACTGATTTGGATCAAGAAGGTCATTCAGAGAGAGATAGCGGGAGAGCTGGCCAAGGACGGCACGTTCAAGAGTTTTGGAAAGAAAAGAAAGAAGGGATACTGGTCTGTAATTGTTGACATCGGAGGGATCTAGTGTAGGTTTTTTCAGAAGCGGTGCAACTCTCGCTCTCTTGAAGACGGAAGGGACGTAGCCAGCGGTCAGTGATGAGTTGATGAGCGAGGTGAGGTAAGGGAGAAGGTCTCCGGAAATGGTCTGGAGAAGAGGGGAGGGGATAGGGTCAAGCGGGCAGGTTGTTGGGCGGCCGGCCGTCACAAGACGCGAGATTTCATCTGGAGAGAGAGGGGAGAAAGAGGTCAGAGCACAGGGTAGGGCAGTGTGAGCAGAACCAGCTGTGTGTTTGACTTAGCAAACGAGGATCGGATGTCGTCGACCTTCTTTTCAAAATGGTTGACGAAGTCGTCTGCAGAGAGGGAGGAGGGGGGGAGGGGGAGGAGGATTCAGGAGGGAGGAGAAGGTGGCAAAGAGCTTCCTAGGGTTAGAGGCAGATGCTTGGAATTTAGCGTGGTAGAAAGTGGCTTTAGCAGCAGAGACAGAGGAGGAAAATGTAGAGAGGAGGGAGTGAAAGGATGCCAGGTCCGCAGGGAGGCGAGTTTTCCTCCATTTCCGCTCGGCTGCCCGGAGCCCTGTTCTGTGAGCTCGCAATGAGTCATCGAGCCATGGAGCGGGAGGGGAGGACCGAGCCGGCCTGGAGGATAGGGGACATAGAGAGTCAAAGGATGCAGAGAGGGAGGAGAGGAGGGTTGAGGAGGCAGAATCAGGAGATAGGTTGGAGAAGGTTTGAGCGGAGGGAAGAGATGATAGGATGGAAGAGGAGAGAGTAGCGGGGGAGAGAGAGCGAAGGTTGGGACGGCGCGATACCATCCGAGTAGGGGCAGTGTGGGAGGTGTTGGATGAGAGCGAGAGGGAAAAGGATACAAGGTAGTGGTCGGAGACTTGGAGGGGAGTTGCAATGAGGTTAGTGGAAGAACAGCATCTAGTAAAGATGAGGTCGAGCGTATTGCCTGCCTTGTGAGTAGGGGGAAGGTGAGAGGGTGAGGTCAAAAGAGGAGAGGAGTGGAAAGAAGGAGGCAGAGAGGAATGAGTCAAAGGTAGACGTGGGGAGGTTAAAGTCGCCCAGAACTGTGAGAGGTGAGCCGTCCTCAGGAAAGGAGCTTATCAAGGCATCAAGCTCATTGATGAACTCTCCGAGGGAACCTGGAGGGCGATAAATGATAAGGATGTTAAGCTTGAAAGGGCTGGTAACTGTGACAGCATGGAATTCAAAGGAGGCGATAGACAGATGGGTAAGGGGAGAAAGAGAGAATGACCACTTGGGAGAGATGAGGATCCCGGTGCCACCACCCCGCTGACCAGAAGCTCTCGGGGTGTGCGAGAACACGTGGGCGGACGAAGAGAGAGCAGTAGGAGTAGCAGTGTTGTCTGTGGTGATCCATGTTTCCGTTAGTGCCAAGAAGTCGAGGGACTGGAGGGAGGCATAGGCTGAGGTACTCTCTGAATTATACATGGTTTTCTAGGTGTTCCATTCCTAGAATGCTAGGCACAGATGGATACTTGTTTCTGATTACTATTGAGCCATGCTGCTTATTGTAGGTTTCAGAGGAAATGCCTGGATAGCCTAACACTCACTCTAGTTTCTCTTTCTCTCTCTTTGTCTTTTTGTCCTTTTTGGTTCTTACCCATATGCTTTCTTTTAATCAAAAGTTTTTCTCTACATGTAAGAACACTCTAAATGGATTCAAATAATGACAACACACAACATCAAACTACTATAATAAGATATCCAGTATTGGACAACTTCGTTTTTCTTGTTATTGCATTTAGGAGTGAGGTGGAGTGCAGTGTTAATTGGGGAGGCATAGGGGACAAGGCTGGTGATTTGAGACAGCTTGGCGGGTCTGGTTGCAGGCCAGGAGATTATGGAGGTGTCATGGGGAGAGGGTTGTGAATCCTTGTGCCTCTCTGGTGGATTGAAGATCAAAGCCCTCAGAGTCACGTCTGATCAACTAGAGTGGAGTAACTGAGTGTCACCCTCTGTCACTCTCCATGTCAGCTGCATCGGCCACCTTGGTGAAGAATGTAGTCAGGTGCCATTTTCAATGGACAATGGCCATTGTCATTTCTACACAATATGTATAACTGTATGTATGAGGAATAGAATTGGAATTAGATTAGGCCTATCATTAGTTCTCAAAATGTATCACAATAACCAGTGTAATATACTGCGTAGAAACGTCTCAAGTGGCTTGTCAGACCAGTTTTACATGGGAGATCTGCATGTGCCATGACAAATTTAATGGCTGTGGCAACTGTGTACATCTGCTTTGAGGCCATGACAAAAGGATTTCTTAATACAGTAGTCAATATACTGTATATGGAGAGCTGGTGTTATAATGAGGGATGAATCCTGATGGAAACTACAACTACAACACTGCTTCTAAACAGTGTCTATGGTACGTGAAATCATTCTGCACGTATACCTTCAATGTTCCACCCGGAGTTCTGATCCAATTATTTCAGTTTCCTCTACTACGATATTTCTCCAGCAGTAGTGGAGTGGTGATGATAGGAGCGAGGGAAGAGGGAGAGAGATGAAGAAGGTTGAGACACTTATGCTTCCGCTCGCTTCTCTGCCTAGCCTATGGATTAAAAAAGTAAGGAAAGACCAAAGCACAAATGGGAGGAGGATCTCTCTCTGTCTCTCTCTCTCTCTGTCTCTTGCTGTCTCTCGCTGTTAAATACAAGGGGCTTTATTGGCATGGGAAACACGTGTTAACATTGCCAAAGCAAGTGAGGTAGATAATATACAAAAGTGAAATAAACAATTAAAATTAACAGTAAATATTACACATACAGAAGTTTCAAAACAATAAAGACATTACAAATGCCATATTATATATATATATATACAGTGTTGTAACAATGTACAAATGATTAAAGTACACAAGGGAAAATAAATAAGCATAAATATGGGTTGTATTTACAATGGTGTTTGTTCTTCACTGGTTCCTCTTTTCTCGTGGCAACAGGTCACAAATCTTGCTGCTGTGATGGCACACTGTAGAATTTCACCCAGTAGATATGGGAGTTTATCAAAATTGGATTTGTTTTTAAATTCTTTGTGGATCTGTGTAATCTGAGGGAAATATGTATCTCTAATACATTGGGCAGGAGGTTAGGATGTGCAGCTCAGTTTCCACCTCATTTTGTGGGCAGTGAGCACATAGACTGTCTTCTCTTGAGAGTCATGTTTGCCTACGGCGGCCTTTCTCAATAGCAAGGCTATGCTCACTGAGTCTGTACATAGCAAAAGCTTTCGTTAATTTTGGGTCAGTCACAGTGGTCAGGTATTCTGCCGCTGTGTACTCTCTGTTTAGGGCCAAATAGCACTCTAGTTTGCTCAGTTTTTTTGTTAATTCTTTCCGATGTGTCAAGTAATTATCTTTTTGTTTTCTCGTGATTTGGTTGGGTCTAATTGTGCTGCTGTCCTGGAGCTCTGTAGCGTGTGTTTGTGTTTGTGAACAGAGCCCCAGGACCAGCTTGCTTAGGGGACTCTTCTCCAGGTTAATCTCTCTGTAGGTGATGGCTTTGTTATGGAAGGTTTGGGGATCGCTTCCTTTTAGGTGGTTATAGAATTTAACGGCTCTTTTCTGGATTTTGATAATTAGTGGGTATCAGCCTAATTCTGCTCAGCATGCATTACTCTCTCTCTCTCGCTCTCTCTCTCGCTCTCTCTCGCTCTCTCTCGCTCTCTCTCGCTCTCTCTATCTCTCTCTGAGATGAATATATTAAGCCATGTGTAATGATCCTTTCTTTGAGGACAATAGGATGTTATAAGAGTAGGCTACATGCTGGTGCAGTATAAAAGGGATTAGAATAGAAAACATGAAGATTATCCTTAATCCAGAGACTGCATTCCTTTTCATTTTGTGCTGAGCAAAGAAAATGCACATCTTTCACAAATATATTGTGGTAATCCTTAACAAATCCCTGGATACTTGTGCTCTTCCCTGACAATACCCTTTTTTCTCTCAACTCTTCATAAAACTTTCTTACCTTTTCTGTATTTCTAATCTGTTTGCTATTTACCACTGCTCTCCTTGTGAGCCGTCAGCAGAAAGTGAGCTGAGAAATATCCCTTCATATAGTACATCTGGGAGGGAGAATAAGTGCAATGCTTGGAACAGAGCAACAATTCTGATGTGTTCCCAAGAATATCCACTCTAGCTCTTGGTGGAAGAGAGAATTTTGACCAGCATATCAATATACAGGTAAGGACAGAGTGGAGAAACTGGCCACCTTTTATTTTTCCAGTTTGAGTCATGGTAGAGCATGAAATACAATATTTTAAGCAATCTTCTTTGTAAGAGAATGATTATTAGTAAGTAATTCAGCATATAGTTTGCCAATCCCATCACCAACATGCAGGTAAACTGATTGGGATATTTTATTTATTTAACTAGGTAAGTCAGTTTAAAACATTTTCTTATTTTCAATGACAGCCTAGGAATAGTGTTTTATCTGCCTTGTTCAGGGGTAGAACAACAGATTATTACCTTATCAGCTCGGGGATTCGATCTTGCAACCTTTCAGTTGCTAGTCCATCGCTCCAACCACTAGGCTACCTGCCGATATGTAGGTACTGGGTAAAAGGAACTGGGTAAAATGATATTTTAGTGCCTGTGGGAGGAAAATAGCTTTTTTCAAATCCAGAAGGAACTGGACTATTTCAAATATGAATCACCTGGACCTTTTCTAATGATTTAACTCCTATTCACACTAGAATAGAACTCTTCCTTCAGTAAATGACTGTGACTCTACACTCTGAATTTGCTGGACAATATGGAATGTGTGCAACCTGCATACAGTATAGCCTTATGTCAATAGGAGGGTGACTGATAAAGGGATCATGTAGCGATGACACCTTTACAGTTGTCTAACAATGTATCAATTATCTATGATACCTCTTTAACTTTCAATTGAGTTAAAAGCATTTTGATGGCCAAAACCTTTGGCATCCAACGCAAACGAATCGTGTACACTTCGATGACTATTCAATGTGCCCAACTGTGTAATGGTTTTAGATTGAGACAGACCGCGTTAGGGACAATTTCCACCTCCCGATCCGCTCAGTCATGATCATATCAATATGAACACAGCTAGCTTTGAGGTTAGAGCATTGGGCCAGTAACCCAAATCAAAATTTCTTAACAGTCAATATACGAAAGGTCGCTGGGTAGTGCGTACAGCCCAGTACATCACTGTGGCCAAGCTTCCTGCCATCCAGGACCTCTATACCAGGCGGTGTCAGAGGAAGGCCCTAAAAATTGTCAAAGACTCCAGCCACCCTAGTCATAGACCGCACAGCAAGCGGTACCAGAGTGCCAAGTCTAGGTCCAAGAAGCTTCTAAGCAGCTTCTACCCCCAAGCCATAAGACTCCTGAACATCTAATCAAATGGCTACCCAGATTATTTGCCTTGCCCTCCACCCTTACGCTGCTGCTACTCTCTGTTTTTAATCGATGCATAAGTCACTTTAATAACTCTACCCACATATATTACCTTGCCTAACCTGTGACCCCGCACATTTGACTCTGTACCCCGGTACCCTCTGTGTATAGCCTCGCTATTGTTATTTTACTGCTGCTCTTTTATTTCTTATTTGTGAGGGTATTTTTTTAAACTGCATTGTTGGTTAAGGGCTTGGAAGTAATCATTTCACTGTAAGGTCTACACCTGTTGCATTCGGCGCATGTTACTGTTAAGGTTTTCTTCCGATGAAAGAGAGGAGGATCAAAATGCAGCGTGGTTATTATTAAACATCTTTAATAAAGATGATAACAAACAATCCAAAAACCTAAACAGCCTTATCTGGAGCAAAACAAACACAGAGACAGGAACAATCACCCACGAAACACTCAAAGAATATGGCTGCCTAAATATGGTTCCCAATCAGAGACAACGATAAACACCTGCCTCTGATTGAGAACCACTGCAGGCAACCATAGACCTTTCTAGACAAAACACACCGCATAAATAACCCATGTCACACCCTGGCCTAACCAAAATAATAAAGAAAACACAAAATACTAAGACCAGGGTGTGACAGTTACATATACAATTGGATTTGGTTTGATTTGACAATGGTAACCCTGGCTGTGAACCCACTCCCTGCAGGTGTCTCAGGGGGAGTTGTGACATGGAAATGTGTTTCTTGCATATCCCAAGTGTGTAACAGGGAAAATAGATTCAGGCCCATACGGAGGTAAGTGAGCTCTTCCTTCATCTGAAGTACCAGGATGCAGCAGGAAGGAGGAAGGAAAGGCTCACAAAGTGGACCCTTGCTGGGATGAAATGGAACATTGGATCCAGCCTATCCTTACAAACTCAAGTTTTAGATCTGTGTTACTTCAAGCGGATCTGACTAAATGTGTTCTCCAGCACTCCAACCAAAGGAGACGTTTGAGGAGGTCCCTCAGTTGCACGCATCAGTTCCTTCCACCCACATGACAAACACGCACCGTTTCTGTTCCCTCTGGCTGGGCCTGTTTGTTGCAGTACACGACAGAGGAAAGACTTGTTAAAGCCAAAACAAACAATGTTTGCATTGTGAGATGGACAAATGAAGTGCACAGTAGTCATTTACAGAGAATCTCGCCTCATTACTAGATCTCAGTTTTAGGTCTGCCCTAGTCTGACTCTGGGAAAATCCAGGAGAAATCATTACTAGTGTAGATTCAGGCAGGAGGCGTTTGGAGGACTTGCTTCGTGATTTTTCACTCACACACACACTCAGTAGAAATTGAGGTATGAATTATGTAATAGGCCCACAGTACTTCTGCTGCCACAATACTCATCATCCTCCTCATCATCATGGCAGATCAGGCTGCATGGGCCCTACAGTATCTCTCTCTCTCTCTCTCTCTCTCTCTCTCTCTCTCCCTCTCTCCCTCTCTCTCTCTAACAGTGGGCAACAACTCTGCTTGTCCCCTGGAGAGTTGCAGGCCCCTTTCATTACATCTGATTTCTCTGGGCAGAATTCCCCCACAGCTTAGGGTCGACCCTGTGCTCTGTCTCTCATTGGAACTCTAATAAGGGTGGTTTACTGTAGCTCACTGTGGTGAGACTTGGGTTGCTGCTGACAGGGGCTCATTGTGCAGCAGGCCTGCCTGGTAACATCCTCTCACAGCCCATTTGCTGAACCACTGATAAACAGTAGCTAGAAACTACTGGCATTCTCTTGGGCTTCTCTGAGAATGATACATTTCAAGATGTATTTTGATGCTCTTAGAATGTCTATGAATATTAGGTACATTAACGTACATTATTCAGCTGGAAACAACTACTCAGCAGTGTCATGAGAGAGATCACTTTACTGGCACTGAAGGATTGGATGGTAAGAGCACTCATTATGGTTTTCTCAATCCTGCATGATGACTACCCCCCCTTCTCTCTTTCCCTCCAGCCCCTGGCCATGTTAAACATAATGACATCACTTGAGACTTCACCACACAGAATGTATGGGCAACTTCACCGTGCAAACACACTGTATTGACAGTAATTAGGCTTACAAATCATCCAATTAGTCCTACTGTCACGTTCTGACCTTTTACATTTACATTTAAGTCATTTAGCAGACGCTCTTATCCAGAGCGACTTACAAATTGGTGCATTCACCTTATGACATCCAGTGGAACAGCCACTTTACAATAGTGCATCTAAATCTTTTAAGGGGGGGGGGGGTGAGAAGGATTACTTTATCCTATCCTAGATATTCCTTAAAGAGGTGGGGTTTGTTATGTCTTTGTGTTAGTTTGCTATGAAGCCGGCTCAGCGCATCTGGTCTCCAGTGCGTCTCGTCGGCCCGGGGTATATGGCACCAGCCCTACGCACTGTGTCCCTGGTTCGCCAGCACAGCCCAGTGAGATATGTCCCAGCCCGCCGCACTGGCCTGGCTACGGGGAGTATCCAGCCAGGACAGGTTGTGCAGGCTCGGTGCTCGAGACCTCCAGTGCGCCTCCACGGTCCGGTCTATCCGGTGCCTCCTCCACGCACCAGGCCTCCGGTGTCAGCCCCACGCAACAGGCTGTCTCTCTGTCTCCTTCCTCCAGGTGCTCCCTACTGTCCAGCGCTTCCAGAGTCTCCCTCCTGTCCAGCACTGGCAGAGTCTCCCTCCTGTCCAGTGCTGCCAGAGCCGCCCGTCAGTCAGGAGCTGCCGGAGCCGCCCGTCAGTCAGGAGCTGCCGGAGCCGCCCGTCAGTCAGGAGCTGCCGGAGCCGCCCGTCAGTCAGGAGCTGCCGGAGCCGCCCGTCAGTCAGGAGCTGCCGGAGCCGCCCGTCAGTCAGGAGCTGCCGGAGCCGCCCGTCAGTCAGGAGTTGCCGGAGCCGCCCGTCAGTCAGGAGCTGCCGGAGCCGCCCGTCAGTCAGGAGCTGCCGGAATCGCCCGTCTATTCGGGGCCCGCTGTAAGGGTCCCCAGTCCGAGGTCGTCGGTGAGGGTCGCCGCTCCAAAGGCGCCACTTAAGTGGGCCGAGATTATGGTGGAGTGGGGTCCACGTCCCGCGCCAGAGCCCCCACCGTGGACAGACGCCCACCCAGACCCTCCCCTATAGGTTCTGGTTTTGCGGCCGCACCTTTGGGGGGGGGGGGTACTGTCACGTTCTGACCTTAGTTCCTTTGTTATGTCTTTGTTAGTTTGGTTAGTGCGTGAGTTGGGGTGAGTAGTCTATGTTATTTTTTCTATGTAGTATTTATGTGTTTGGCCTGGTATGGTTCTCAATCAGAGGCAGGTGTCGTTCGTTGTCTCTGATTCAGAATCATACTTAGGTAGCCTGTTTTCCCCATTTTAGTTGTGGGTGATTGTTTTCTGTCTCTGTGTCTTCACCAGACAGACCTGTTTCGTTTTCGTTCGTTCTCCTTGTTATTTTGTTTTTTGCGTTCAGTGTTAATAAATTTCAACATGGACACATACCACCCTGCATATTGGTCCGATCCTTCATACTCCTCATCAGAGGAAGACAAATCTCGTTACACCTACTTCCTACTCACAATCCGTGAGTCATTTCATTTTCTATTGGAGGGAATACATTGGTTGGGATGGCAGTGGGAAAGCACCATGTCTCAGTGAAATTCCCATTTAATGAATTACACGGTTATCCAGCTGATATTATGTTTCTGTAGATGTCAGACTAATGTCTCCCCATGTTGATGTCCTTCTGAATGCTCTAGTTTGGTAGTGTTTTACTGGGCCAGAGGTGAGCCTGTGGAGCTCTGTTCTAAAAAACTATATTTACTTGTCTAATATAGGTCAGCGTCTAGTGATGTGACTTTGGTGTGGAGTGTGTGTGTGCGTGCGTGCGCAAGCGTGTGTGTCCCTGATCCAGGAACAGGGCTGATTGTTAAGGAGCCCCATTCTGGTCCTCTCTAAGAGTCTGGCAAAGCAAAGGTGAGGGGCCACTGATGCAGAGGGAGTGAAAGAAACTGTGAAAGAAGGATTTCCGCACCATGTGTGAAGGCTTGGGCACAGAGAGAAAGACCGGTCTGTTTCCCTCTTGAATCATTATGCCCAGTCATTCTGCAGGCACCCCCCCCCTAGACATGAACATGGAAATAACCGTAATAAAGCAGGATGAATAGATGTGGTGCTGCTCTTAAGCCAGCAAAATATTCGCTGAGAAGTCTCATATTTCTATTGGTTTATTTTGTAAGGAGAGCTGTTTTGCCCTCTGGGACGGCTGTGGTTTACACAACCATGATTAGAAAATCATATTTCCCTCATTTTAAGACAAGATAAATACGTGTTGGCGTGTTGATAAATACGTGTTGTGTTGGCAATGCTGATCATGCTTTTCTAACGGACTCAATAGAACATAAACAAAAGCCAATTACTGTAAAAATGAAAAATTGAGAGGCGTTGGAACATAGACAGGGTGATGCTGTCTGATGGTGGTTCTAATCTACAGACAGCTGTAGTGCTTAGAAGTGGGAATCAGTCCTAATTAAAAAGATGTATCATGTTATTCCAAGCCAAGCAATCTAATCTTCACTGGTTATTTACATGTAGCTGTTGATTTGGGGGGGATTACTTTGGCACTGGGCAAAGGATGGCGGTTCTTGTCAATGTTAAATGCAATCGCTTTACTATCTTATAGAAATCCTGCAATTTTACATTTACATTTACATTTAAGTCATTTAGCAGACGCTCTTATCCAGAGCGACTTACAAATTGGTGCATTCACCTTATGACATCCAGTGGAACAGCCACTTTACAATAGTGCATCTAAATATTTTAAGGGGGGGGGGTGAGAAGGATTACTTTATCCTATCCTAGGTATTCCTTAAAGAGGTGGGGTTTATAGATGTCTCCGGAAGGTGGTGATTGACTCCGCTGTCCTGGCGTCGTGAGGGAGTTTGTTCCACCATTGGGGAGCCAGAGCAGCGAACAGTTTTGACTGGGCTGAGCGGGAACTGTACTTCCTCAGTGGTAGGGAGGCGAGCAGGCCAGAGGTGGATGAACGCAGTGCCCTTATTTGGGTGTAGGACCTGATCAGAGCCTGGAGGTACTGAGGTGCCGTTCCCCTCACAGCTCCGTAGGCAAGCACCATGGTCTTGTAGCGGATGCGAGCTTCAACTGGAAGCCAGTGGAGAGAGCGGAGGAGCGGGGTGACGTGAGAGAACTTGGGAAGGTTGAACACTAGACGGGCTGCGGCGTTCTGGATGAGTTGTAGGGGTTTAATGGCACAGGCAGGGAGCCCAGCCAACAGCGAGTTGCAGTAATCCAGACGGGAGATGACAAGTGCCTGGATTAGGACCTGCGCCGCTTCCTGTGTGAGGCAGGGTCGTACTCTGCGGATGTTGTAGAGCATGAACCTACAGGAACGGGCCACCGCCTTGATGTTAGTTGAGAACGACAGGGTGTTGTCCAGGATCACGCCAAGGTTCTTAGCGCTCTGGGAGGAGGACACAATGGAATTGTCAACCGTGATGGCGAGATCATGGAACGGGCAGTCCTTCCCCGGGAGGAAGAGCAGCTCTGTCTTGCCGAGGTTCAGCTTGAGGTAGTGATCCGTCATCCACACTGATATGTCTGCCAGACATACAGAGATGCGATTCGCCACCTGGTCATCAGAAGGGGGAAATTTTATGAGGCATATTGTAAATCCACTTTATTTTTCCTCTTCATTCATTTGAAATGGCCTAAAACATGATGATTGGAGCGAGTGGTCGCATCTGCACTTCGCTCCCGCGGGTAGTATAACTTTTTCATTATATTTTTATATTTCATTATATCACAACGGTTTGATTTGTCTAATCTTAGCAATTTCTTCTCAGCTAGCTACATAGCCGTCTTTGTATCAAAGATAATGGCGTAATTATCGTATTTCGCCGTCCTAACGTAGTCTTCACTAGCCAGCTAGCTAATGTCCACTGATTAGCTGCACTGGAGAAACTATTACACTCAACTGAACGACTTGATTAGTGTAGTGTTAGCTAGCTACATAGCTGTCTTTGCTGTCTTCGTATCATCGTATCCAAGATAATTGTGTTGTTTAGGTTTAGAGTGTGTAGTCTTAGAGTGATTATCTTAATTTACCGAGGTTAGCTAGCCAGCTATTTGTCGTCCTTAACGTAGGTGACTCTGCTAGCTAGCCAACGCTAGCCAACGTCTTCTGTATAGAACTCAACTACCCGGTCGCATTCACAGGTAGTATCACATTTTCATTTCATTTCATTACAGTACAACGGTTTGATTTGTTTGATCGTAGCTAGCTACTTAGCTAGCTACATAGCCGTCTTTGTATCAAAGATAATTGTGTAGTCTAGAGCGATTTTCTAGGTTCGCTAGCCAGCTAATGTAGTTCTTTTAACGCAACGTAACGTAAACAACACTGCTAGCTAGCCAGCTAGCCCCCGAATAGCAACACTGCAGAAACTATTA
The DNA here is from genome assembly GCF_021184085.1 of Oncorhynchus gorbuscha. Taxonomy (NCBI): domain Eukaryota; kingdom Metazoa; phylum Chordata; class Actinopteri; order Salmoniformes; family Salmonidae; genus Oncorhynchus; species Oncorhynchus gorbuscha. The sequence goes on along the minus strand of NC_060188.1, from coordinate 22,367,482 downwards.
CACTCAACGGAACGACTTGATTAGTGTAGTGTCAACAACGCACCCACTGCCAGCTGGCCTACTTCAGCAGTACTGTATCATTTTAATCATTTTAGTCAATAAGATTCTTGCTACGTAGCTTAACTTTCTGAACATTCGAGACGTGTAGTCCACTTGTCATTCCAATCTCCTTTGCATTAGCGTAGCCTCTTCTGTAGCCTGTCAACTATGTGTCTGTTTATCCCTGTTCTCTCCTCTCTGCACAGACCATACAAACGCTCCTCACCGCGTGGCCGCGGCCACCCTACTCTGGTGGTCCCAGCGCGCACGACCCACGTGGAGTTCCAGGTCTCCGGTAGCCTCTGGAACTGCCAATCTGCGGTCAACAAGGCAGAGTTCATCTCAGCCTATGCCTCCCTCCAGTCCCTCGACTTCTTGGCACTGACGGAAACATGGATCACCACAGACAACACTGCTACTCCTACTGCTCTCTCTTCGTCCGCCCACGTGTTCTCGCACACCCCGAGAGCGTCTGGTCAGCGGGGTGGTGGCACCGGGATCCTCATCTCTCCCAAGTGGTCATTCTCTCTTTCTCCCCTTACCCATCTGTCTATCGCCTCCTTTGAATTCCATGCTGTCACAGTTACTAGCCCTTTCAAGCTTAACATCCTTATCATTTATCGCCCTCCAGGTTCCCTCGGAGAGTTCATCAATGAGCTTGATGCCTTGATAAGCTCCTTTCCTGAGGACGGCTCACCTCTCACAGTTCTGGGCGACTTTAACCTCCCCACGTCTACCTTTGACTCTTTCCTCTCTGCCTCCTTCTTTCCACTCCTCTCCTCTTTTGACCTCACCCTCTCACCTTCCCCCTACTCACAAGGCAGGCAATACGCTCGACCTCATCTTTACTAGATGCTGTTCTTCCACTAACCTCATTGCAACTCCCCTCCAAGTCTCCGACCACTGCCTTGTATCCTTTTCCCTCTCGCTCTCATCCAACACCTCCCACACTGCCCCTACTCGGATGGTATCGCGCCGTCCCAACCTTCGCTCTCTCTCCCCGCTACTCTCTCCTCTTCCATCCTATCATCTCTTCCCTCCGCTCAAACCTTCTCCCACCTATCTCCTGATTCTGCCTCCTCAACCCTCCTCTCCTCCCTCTCTGCATCCCTTGACTCTCTATGTCCCCTATCCTCCAGGCCGGCTCGGTCCTCCCCTCCCGCTCCGTGGCTCGATGACTCATTGCGAGCTCACAGAACAGGGCTCCGGGCAGCCGAGCGGAAATGGAGGAAAACTCGCCTCCCTGCGGACCTGGCATCCTTTCACTCCCTCCTCTCTACATTTTCCTCCTCTGTCTCTGCTGCTAAAGCCACTTTCTACCACGCTAAATTCCAAGCATCTGCCTCTAACCCTAGGAAGCTCTTTGCCACCTTCTCCTCCCTCCTGAATCCTCCTCCCCCTCCCCCCTCCTCCCTCTCTGCAGATGACTTCGTCAACCATTTTGAAAAGAAGGTCGACGACATCCGATCCTCGTTTGCTAAGTCAAACGACACCGCTGGTTCTGCTCACACTGCCCTACCCTGTGCTCTGACCTCTTTCTCCCCTCTCTCTCCAGATGAAATCTCGCGTCTTGTGACGGCCGGCCGCCCAACAACCTGCCCGCTTGACCCTATCCCCTCCTCTCTTCTCCAGACCATTTCCGGAGACCTTCTCCCTTACCTCACCTCGCTCATCAACTCATCCCTGACCGCTGGCTACGTCCCTTCCGTCTTCAAGAGAGCGAGAGTTGCACCCCTTCTGAAAAAACCTACACTCGATCCCTCCGATGTCAACAATTACAGACCAGTATCCCTTCTTTCTTTTCTCTCCAAAACTCTTGAACGTGCCGTCCTTGGCCAGCTCTCCCGCTATCTCTCTCTGAATGACCTTCTTGATCCAAATCAGTCAGGTTTCAAGACTAGTCATTCAACTGAGACTGCTCTCCTCTGTATCACGGAGGCGCTCCGCACTGCTAAAGCTAACTCTCTCTCCTCTGCTCTCATCCTTCTAGATCTATCGGCTGCCTTCGATACTGTGAACCATCAGATCCTCCTCTCCACCCTCTCCGAGTTGGGCATATCCGGCGCGGCCCACGCTTGGATTGCGTCCTACCTGACAGGTCGCTCCTACCAGGTGGCGTGGCGAGAATCTGTCTCCTCACCACGCGCTCTCACCACTGGTGTCCCCCAGGGCTCTGTTCTTGGCCCTCTCCTATTCTCGCTATACACCAAGTCACTTGGCTCTGTCATAACCTCACATGGTCTCTCTTATCATTGCTATGCAGACGACACACAATTAATCTTCTCCTTTCCCCCTTCTGATGACCAGGTGGCGAATCGCATCTCTGCATGTCTGGCAGACATATCAGTGTGGATGACGGATCACCACCTCAAGCTGAACCTCGGCAAGACGGAGCTGCTCTTCCTCCCGGGGAAGGACTGCCCGTTCCATGATCTCGCCATCACGGTTGACAACTCCATTGTGTCCTCCTCCCAGAGCGCCAAGAACCTTGGCGTGATCCTGGACAACACCCTGTCGTTCTCAACCAACATCAAGGCGGTGGCCCGTTCCTGTAGGTTCATGCTCTACAACATCCGCAGAGTACGACCCTGCCTCACACAGGAAGCGGCGCAGGTCCTAATCCAGGCACTTGTCATCTCCCGTCTGGATTACTGCAACTCGCTGTTGGCTGGGCTCCCTGCCTGTGCCATTAAACCCCTTCAACTCATCCAGAACGCCGCAGCCCGTCTGGTGTTCAACCTTCCCAAGTTCTCTCACGTCACCCCGCTCCTCCGTTCTCTCCACTGGCTTCCAGTTGAAGCTCGCATCCTCTACAAGACCATGGTGCTTGCCTACGGAGCTGTGAGGGGAACGGCACCTCAGTACCTCCAGGCTCTGATCAGGCCCTACACCCAAACAAGGGCACTGCGTTCATCCACCTCTGGCCTGCTCGCCTCCCTACCACTGAGGAAGTACAGCTCCCGCTCAGCCCAGTCAAAACTGTTCGCTGCCCTGGCCCCCCAATGGTGGAACAAACTCCCTCACGACGCCAGGACAGCGGAGTCAATCACCACCTTCCGGAGACACCTGAAACCCCACCTCTTTAAGGAATACCTAGGATAGGATAAGTAATTCCTCTCACCCCCCCTTAAGTTTTAGATGCACTATTGTTAAGTGACTGTCCCACTGGATGTCATAAGGTGAATGCACCAATTTGTAAGTCGCTCTGGATAAGAGCGTCTGCTAAATGACTTAAATGTAAATGTAAATGTAATGATAGAGACTCACAATTTACTCAACTGCCTTTGAAAGCTTCTGTTTGCCATTGTTGATATTAGCATTCTGTATCTCTTTGTTGCATTCTAAGAAAATCCTTATGGCTGTAAAGGGTCTCAGCTGCTCTCTAAGCCACATTCATTAGAATGATGATGTTTTTTGTCAGCCTGACTATTGGTTGTCATTCCACCAGGTTCCTGTTGTTGCCATGGAAGGTGACTTTCCAGTCTACTTTGATTTAAGTTAGCGACTCATTAACCCCCAGTTGATGTCATATTTCACCAGCTGGCCACCTCCCCTTGTACTGTTACGTTCCTTGATTAGAGTGTGCATACCATATGCCTAACACAGTTCAGAGTCTGCTTCATACACCTGTTCCACATTTCTCAATCTTACCCTGATCATAGCACAAAGTATTCCGTGCCATCATGAAAGAGGCTTGGTGGAGAAAATGGCTTTTTCTAACTCATAGCCATTTTGATTGAAATTACCTCTGTAGCTTTGACAATTACAGTATTTCAATATCCGCACATTACTGTAATAGCTTGAAGCTTGAGCATTCACACTGCATTATGTATTATTAATATTCACTTTTGTGAATATATTCTAGTCTATGTTATGTGATAGGGCTGGGAATTGCCAGTGATCACACGATACGAGTTCATCACGATACTTAGCCTACGTACCGATACGATGTCTCGATTCTATATGTATTGCGATTCAATACTGCGATTTGAGGTTCCAAACATATTGCCATGTCTGCTCTAGAGGTACAAGATTATTATTCACATTTTCATGTAAAAAAATAAAATAAAAATACATGTATTTTTTCCCCACCATCAACATTATGTAATGAAACCAGAAATATTCTATCATATCTCCATCAGCATATGCACACTTGAATGCACACACATATCACAGTTTAGCACAGCCTAACTGCAGCTGGTCGGAATGGATGTCTTACCAGTTGAACAGCCCTAGAGAGTGACTCCTCTGTGGAAATGGTCCAATCAGGTAACTTAACAGTCATACTGATCCCTCCTCTTTGTCAAGATTCCTCACTGTTCAGATTCCCAGCATGGCGTCTATGTCCCCAGCCTGCAGCCTCTGATGGACTGAGGGACCTGTTCCATTGTAGCTGTGCTGAAGTCAGACAGTCAGGCATACAACCTAATTGGAAACTTAATCACGTCTGCTGATGGCTGCTGGTGGTGGGAACTAAAGCCCCATAGGAGGAGAGAGTCAAGAAATATCATTGGTACAGTAGGCTAGTCTGCTGGCCTAGATACGTACGTACCAGATGCATTCAAACTAGTGCTTTGTGACGTTTATCATAAGGCTTCATTCGATGCCAGATTTCTGATTCACAATTCTAGGTCACTCATCAGATACCACATAAATAATATTCAAACTAACAACAGACACATTTAATAATCAGCCTTCGTATCCCAACGACACTACATTTTTATTTAAATTAAGGAAAGAAAGCTCATAACTGAAAACATCAAGAGAGGTATTTCAAATGAGTCTCATTCTTTCAAGGGCATATGAAGATTGGCGGGACTGGTCCAGGTTGGCTTTCTTTGCCACTGTTCTGTGAGTGCTACGTGCTCTACAAACCAGGCTGTCTGTGCCAGCAGCCGCTGAGAGGGAGCCATCCGCCGTCACGCTGTGAGGAGCTATGACCTAAAGAGTAAGACCACCTCATACAGCATGCTGAACAGCAGGAAACTTTTAGACAGTGACATTGAATCCATTACACACACCCCCATCACTCTCTCCCTCCCTCCTTCTCTCTCTCAATCTCTCCCTCCCTGTCATTCTTTTTTTTCACTTACACACACACACAGATTGAGAAGATATTATTTTATGTAACCTTTCCGGCAACCAGAGAACCTTCAAGCTAGGGGAGGGGAGTCCTTGTGGAACTCTAACATTTACTTCCCTCTATTCCAGAAATGTGTCATTTGGTTTGTCCATTCTCAGAAAACGTGGGCTAGAATTAAACATTAAGTCAAATGTATTACAAATGGAGAAATTTGGACAGAATAAAAATCTGCATGGGAAAATGGGGACACAATGTGTGGCTGTTAGATTGGTAGGGCAATTAAATGCCTTGATTTATTGTGAAGTCAGTATTCCCATAATGGGAGAGCTACAGAGGGGGAGAAATGAACTCTACTGGACAGTGAAGGGCATTTTCAAGAAGCCACATGGGTAAAGAGAAAATAGCACAGACAGAGCTAAAGTCTTCATTTACTCTGCATCACAATGACCTTTCTGTGCCATGACTGTGAAGGTCATTCATGACCCAAAGAAACAAATTCCACTGAAATAGTCCAAGTATCATTGATACCAGACCAAATAGATATGGTGGAGGTCACAGAGGAGCTAACAAGCTTACACAGCAGCTGTCTGTGCATCCCACACTATCTAGTTCAATGGTATTGACACCAAAACCAAGGCATGTTTGTAAATATAATACTCAGGGTTTATCAGTACAGTTAAATCCATAACAAGGACTTGTGCTAACCACTCTCACAGAGCAGAAGCAGAACTAGTCTGGTGATAGTCTGACTACACCTGTGGGAATTTGACCCCTTTGAGAAAGCGACTTTACATTGATTATACCGCTGTGAAGATCATCGCAGCCGCACAGATCGCAGATGTACATATCCAAAAGCCAGAGCGAGACCCTCTTTTCTCTGCCTCAAGCCTCTTTGATTTCCCCAGCCTTTGTCTGTGTGAGGCGATAGGAGGGTTCTCTCTCTCTATAGAGCTCTGCATCAGCAGTAATCCCTATGTGGCTGTATGTGTTCAGATCGCCACAGATTAACAGAGTAACAATGGGGAAATGGCTACCTAAATATGATCCCCAATCAGAAACAATGATAAACAGCTGCCTCTGTTTGGGAACCATATCAGGCCACCATAGAAATACATTTCACCTAGATGACCCACACAAGTCACGATCACGCCCCAACCAACACAGAGAATAAACAGCTTACTATGGTCAGGGCGTGACAGGATTCAAGGTCTTACATTTGCTATTTTGTATGCATGAATTTTGTATTCATTTGTTGTGTAAGCATATACATTGTTGGGGATATACAATGGGTAGGCTATGGTATATTTTGATAATGTAGAATTAGGTATTTTACTAATATTTGACCAAATACTACATATTTGCCGCAAGTATTTAAATCAATAGTTTTTTAAATTATCAAATAAACATAGATTTAATTCACTAACAAGTTGCGCTTCCTCTTTTAATATGCACTTCTTTAAAAATGTATCTTAAAGAATCTTAACTGCCTTCAGCGCTGGTGTTACCACGGCAACCCTAAATCCATAAACTCCCCTGCACAGTTTTCTTTTGGCAGAGTGGTGCCATTTTCCCTTCTCCCCTCCTCTCCAAGACATTCACAATGCAACATTACTACTGTTTCTTTAATAGGCAGCAGCACATGACGGGGGGCTTGCCTTCTTCGTAACCACTGCTTTCGAAAAATGCATATTTAAATCTAATCAAAGACAACCTGTTGTTGGAAAGTTTCTACTGTGAAAACACGTTTCCTTTCTTTCTCTGAATCTTATCAACAATGCTTTTATGAAGTTATATGAATACTGAATGTGAAGGTAGAATATAAAAAACAAACAGTTGATCAGTTTAAGATTGCTGAGTTTAATTTTTTTTTAAGAAGGTAATATCAGACTGAGGTGCAAGAGAAAAGTGACCATGCATTCCTCTTACATTAATGTTTAATGCAGTACAGACATAAAACTGAAAAATCCTAAGCCTCAAAATTACCACTACTGAACAAACACCCCATGGAAATCCCTGGTCTGCACGATCTCAGGACCCTGGACAGCAGCCACTCTGAAACTATACCTGGCATCGTACTTCACTGCAAGTCTTGCAGAGCCCTACAGGGTGTGAAGCCGTCTGTAGTTTGACTCTTAAGATGTTCAGACTTAAAAAGTGTGGAAAAACTGACATTTTCATCCCCTCCCTGATCTGTATTGAGGAATACTACAAACAAATAAACCATACACTTCACTGTGCTACGTGATCTGACTGCATTGGGCAGAGTGATTAGACACATAGTGCTGAACTCAATCAACCAGGGACTCAGCTCAACACCATACCACCACTTTAGGGTGTTCTGATGTGTATAGAATGGAAGAAACACTTAATCTGCCTCTCCACAGCACATTGACATGTATCACCCCCCAGACCAGAGGGACCAGGGACTTGGCAGGCTGTGGAGATTGATATCAGTGTAACCTAACCTCTCTAGTTCCATTAAAGGAACATTCTGGGATGCTTAACAGACAAATCCTTCCAAGGAGCTGGGATGTGGCGATGGGATGGGACCTGTATCTAGAATCAGTCTGCCATGTCCATCTCCTCTGTGGGATAATAACCCCCTCTAACTCTTCTCCATCTGATTTCTACTTTATTTTGGCCTCCCCAACAGATATTGGCCCAGCCAAACATAAGAGTAGCTACACTAGTCTGTACCTGTGAAATCCTCTAAGAGAAGACACTGTGGATGGATGATGGGTTGTGGACTGGGAGTGGGGATAAAGAAAGGGTTTGACCTGACAGAAGGTCACGACTCACTCAATAAGCCAAGCTTGACATGAAGTGGTCCTCGACTACGCTCTCGTGGTAGAGATGGGATGTGAGATGTGGACATCAGAAGTGTCAAAGGAGCGCAAATGTCCTTTGAAAATGTTACAAGTGTCCTTTGAAAAAAGTACTTATAAGCTGGTTCAGTTGGAATCTTTGTAACAAATGCAACAAATAGGACAGCTTTCTTATGTAGATTTATTGGCAGAGGTGTGCTATGTTTACAGATTCATTTCTGATCTAGGAGGAATCATAACCCAGATGCTGTATCACTCCCTATACGCCATCTCATCAAAGTGTGCCTCTATAACAGTTCCCAGACCTAGGTCATGTATGCAGTAAGAGGTTTGCATTACAGTGCAAGTGATTTCCTCATGAGCCCTCTCTTGGGAAATCAATGTCATTAAAAGGTTCTCCCTTCTTCACAGCTGTAATTAGTGCGACAAGTTCTGGAGAGTGAGACTCTCATCCGGTGACAGAGAACCAGACCATTTCCCGACACAGTATCAATGACTGACGCTGCATTATCATTTCAAACACAAAACGCTTTTAGCACGTTTTAAAATTTGATTAAGCTGTTCTCTCATTTAGCAAGTGTTGTTTTGCCTATTAATTAGCACTTTATCTATTAATCAACCGATTGACACATTGAAGATCTAGGTCTATAGCAAGTACATTCCAAATGTATATGTGTGCAGTTCAATTAATACATATTAATATGCATGTAAACCATCTACTGTTGCTAGCCCCAATTCTGATTTGTGCTCTGATATCTGGTTCACTCATTTCTGCTCTTGTAAAAGCATGGGTTTTCTGCATGTTAACACTAAAAATGTATTACCTACAGTTGATCAATTTAATGTGTGGGTTCACAGCTCCAATCCAGATGTTGGTCATTAATGAGACGTGGTTAAGAAAGAGTGTTTTGAACACTTTTGTTAGCCTATCTGGTTATAACCTTTTCCAGCAAGACATACAGTATCTTCCAAAGGTGGTAGAATGGAAATCCTTACCAAGGAACACCTTCAGTGCTCGGTTGTCTCCACCAAGTCTGTCCCCAAACAATGTGATTTGCTGGTTTTACGCATTACATTTCAAAGAACTCTTTGTTGACTGTTGCTGGGTGTTATCGCCCACCATCAACACCAGCCAGTACCCTACCTGCCCTCTCATGACCCCTTACACGAAGTGTGGTGTCCTAGGTGACCTAAATTGGGATGTGCTTAAACCACCTGACCAAGTCCTAAAGCTATGTGTCTCCCTAAATCCTTCTCAGATTATTACCAATCCCATAAGGCATGACTCCAAACACCCAGAAAAGTCTACTCTCCTTGATGTTATCGTTACAAATAATCCTGATAGGTATCAGTCTGGTGTTTTCTGTAATGATCACTGTTTTACAGCCTGTGTTGTTAATGGCTCCTATGTGAAACGACCCATCCTGATTTCTCATAGACGCTTACTTAAAAACTTTAATAAGCAAGCCTCCCTTCATGATCTGGCCTCTGTAAATTGGTCTAGAATCAGCTTGATCCCCTCTGTCGAATATACTTGGACCTTCTGTTTTGATATTTTCAGTGGTATTGTTAGCAAATAAGCACCCATTAAAAAAAAGATAATTAAAAACAGGTTCAGCCGCTGGTTCGACCGTGATCTGGCAGAGTTATTTCACCTCAAGAATTCCATTTGGCAAATCGCTCGGCACACGCATACTCAGGCTGACTGGCTCTCGTTCAGGCAAATTAGAAATAGGTGCACTCAGGCTATCCATAAGGCCAAAGTTAGTTACTTTAAGTTCTCTCTCTGTGAGTCTATCCCCAATAAGTTCTGGTAAAAGACCTGGAGAATAAACCCTCCTCTTCACAGCTGCCCATGTCTTTTAATGTTGATGATGTGGTTGATGATGTGGTTGTTACTGACAAGGAGCACAAGGCTGAGCTCTTTAATCACCACTTCATTAAGCCAGGACTCCTTTTTGACTCTGCCCTCTTGCCCATCCAACATTTCCTCATCTCCCACCCCTTCTAATGCAACTATCCCTGATGCTCCTTCTTCTTTTTCCCTGCCCAGCTACAAAGTTTCCCCCTGCAGGCTGTCACTGAGTCTGAGGTGCTAAAGGAGATCCTTAAACTTGACCATAAAAAAACATCTGGTTCAGATGGTTAAGACCCTTACTTCTTTAAGGTTGCTGCCCCTTTCATCGCCAAGCCTATATCTGACATTTGTAACGTGTCTCTCCTCTCTGAGGAGATTCCCATTGCTTGGAAGACAGCCACGGTGGGTCCTTTATTTAAAGGGAAAGATCAAGCTGATCCTAACTGTTATAGGCACATTTCTATTTTGCCCTGTTTATCTAAAGTGTTGGAAAAACTTGTCAATAATCAACTGACTGGCTTTCTTGATGTCTATACTATTCTGCCGGGTATGCAATCTGGTTTCCACTCAGTTTATGGATGTGTCACTGCAACCTTAAAGGTCCTAAATGATGTCACCATTGCCCTTGATTCTAAGAAATGTTGTGCTGCTATTGTTATTGACTTGGCCAAAGCTTTTGATACGGTAGACCATTCCATTCGTGTTGGCCGGCTAAGGAGTATTGGTGTCTCTGAGGGGTCTTTGGCCTGGTTTGGTAACGACCTCTCACAAAGAGTGCAGTGTATAAAGTCAGAACATCTGCTGTCTCAGCCACTGTCTGTCACCAAGGGAGTACTCTAAGGCTCAACCCTAGGCCCCATGCTCTTCTCAATTTACATCAACAACAAAGCTCAAGCAGTAGGAATCTCTCTCACCCATTTATATGCAGATGATACAATCTTATATTCAACTGGCCCCTCCACAGAGTTTGTGTTAAATGCTCTACAACAAAGCTTTCTTAGTGTTCAACAAGCTTTCTCTGCCCTTAACCTTGTTCTGAACACATCCAAAACAAAGGTAATGTGGTTAGGTAAGAAGAATGCCTCTCACCCCACTGGTGTGATTACTACCTCTGAGGGTTTAGAAGTTGAGGTAATACCTCATACAAGTACTTGGGAGTATGGCTAGATGGTACACTGTCCTTCTCTCTTTACATGTCAAAGCTGCAGGCTAAGGTTAAATCTAGACTTGGTTTCCTCTATCGTAATCGCTCCATTTTCACCACAGCTGCCAAACTAACCCTGATTGAAATTACCATCCAACCCATGCTAGATTACGGAGACGTAATCTATAGATTTCTATATAATTTATAGGTCTTTACCATTCGGCCATCAGATTTGCCACCAATGCTTCTTAGTGGAAACTGGTCATCTCTGTATACCTGTCGCAAGACCCACTAGTTGATGATGCTTATTTATAAAACCCTCTTAGGCCTCACTCCCCCCTACCTGAGATTTCTACTGCAGCCCTCATCCTCCACATACAACACCCGTTCTGCCAGTCACGTTCTGTTAAAGGTCCCCAAAGCACACACATCCCTGGGTCGCTCCTCTTTTCAGTTCACTGCAGCTAGCGACTGGAACGAGCTGCAACAAACACTCAAACTGGACAGTTTTATCTCCATCACTTCATTCAAAGACTCAATCATGGACACTCTTACTGACAGTTGTGGTTGCTTCACGTGATGTATTGTTGTCTCTACTTTCTTGCCCTTTGTGCTGTTGTCTGTGCCTAATAATGTTTGTACCATGTTTTGTGCTGCTACCATGTTGTGTTGCTACCATGTTGTTGTCATGTGTTGCTACCATGCTGTGTTTTCATGTGTTGCTGCCATGATATGTTGTTGTCTTCGGTCTCTATTTATGTAGTGTTGTGTTGTCTCTCTTGTCATGATGTGTGTTTTGTCCTATATTTGTATTTTATTTAAACATTTTAATCCCAGCCCCTGTCCCCGCAGGAGGCTTTTTACCTTTTGGGAGGCCATCATTGTAAACAAGAATTTGTTCCTAACTGACTTGCCTAGTTAAATAAAGGTTAAATATAAATATTTTTTATGTATGGGGTGGAGGTGGGCGTTGCAGTAGGAGGCATATTCTTTTACCAATGATACATGATTAATTTCTCTTTGCGGAGCATTTTTCTATATGTGCATTATCATGTTTTCCACATCCATTTCCATTCCATTGCATCAATTGTTATTAAATGTCCACAGCAGGGCTTTCATGGGTGAAGAGACCCAAGTCCACCTTTTAATCCACTCCCAATATCTCCTTTTCAGAGACGTAAAGAAGACTTATGCTGATTTAAAGCTCCCGACACAGGGGAATGCTGTCCCTGGAAGGCATTCATTCTAGGTTTGGGCGATATACCATTTATACCGTATACCGGGGGGGTATTTCGACATAGCGACGGTGTGATTTAATACCATTTTAAAAAATGGGGTTGGGGCACCCCCGCCTCACGGGCGTTGCGTGCCACGCCAATGCTTAAGTTAAGTATAATTATAATAAATCTATAATGTGTTTAATACATTATATCCAGCTAAGGGCTCCAGCTATTTATTTGGTTTGCTAACTTGCTAGCTCAGTGGCTACATGTCAAGATCAAGCTTCCGGTTACTGCAGAGACATTCAATCCCCTCCAGGGGTTTTTTGTGCGTCCCCTAAAAGTAACGCCCTTGTGTGCACTTCCAGTAATACCATATACCCCAGTATGTTACAAATCAAACTCTATTTGTCACATGCGCCGAATATAACAAGTGTAGACCTTACCGTAAAATGATTACTTACAAGCCCTTAACCATCAGTTCAGTACAAGAAGACTTAAGGAAATATTTACCAAACAAACTAAGGTAAAAAATATATAAAAAGTAACACAATAAAATAACAATTATGAGGCTATATACAGGGTACCGAGTCAGTGTGCGGGGGTACAGGATAGTTGAGGTCATTTGTACATGTAGATAAGGGTGAAGTGACTATGCATAGATAATAAACAGCGAGTAGCAGCAGTGTGCAAAACAAATGGAGGGGGCAGGGGTCAATGTAAATATTCCAATGGCCATTTCATTAGTTGCTCAGCAGTCTTATGGCTTGGGAGTAGAAGCTGTTTAAGGAGCCTTTTGGTCCTAGACTTGCCGCTCCGGTACCTCTTGCTGTGCGGTAGCAAAGAAAACAGTCTATGTCTTGGGTGACTAGAGTCTCTGACAATTTAATGGGCTCCACTATAGCCCCATTCGATGTTAATGGGGGCCTGTTCGGCCCACCTTTTCCTGTAGTCCACGATCAGCTCATTTGTCTTGCTCACAGAAACTATATGAAAATCTGCATACCCCCCAACTCTAATTAATTCAAAAAGAAGCTTGACAAAACCTCTTTGGGCTGAGATCCCGCTAACGGGATCGATATGACAACAGCCAGTGAAAGTGCAGGGCGCCAAATTCAAAACAACAGAAATGCCATAATTAAAATTCCTCAAACATACAAGTATTTTACACCATTTTAAAGATAGACTTCTTGTTAATCCCACCACAGTGTCCGATTTCAAAAAGGCTTTACGACGAAAGCAAACCAAACGATTATGTTAGGTGAGTGCCAAGTCACTTAAAAACACAGCCATATTTCCAGCCAAAGAGAGGGGTCACAAAAAGCAGAAATAGAGATAAATTAATCACTAAACTTTGATGACCTCCATAACAAGTTAACTGAAATTCAATAAAAGGTCTTATTTGTTACAACTGAATGGCAATGCATTGATTTATGATAATATTACCTGGCCATTAAATGGTACGCGCAATGCCGTCAGGGGTCACATGTGATTCACATTTTTATATACCGTGTATATATATATATATATATATATATATATATAAGTGTGAATCACATTTCTTTTGGAGTATATATATATATATATATATACACACACATATATACACACATATATATGTATGTATGTATGTATGTATGTATGTATGTATGTATGTATGTATGTATGTATGTATGTATGTATGTATGTATGTATGTATGTATGTATGTATGTATGTATGTATGTATGTATGTATGTATGTATGTATGTATGTATGTATGTATGTATGTATGTATGTATGTATGTATGTATGTATGTATGTATGTATGTATGTATGTTAAAAAATTACAATTAAATTAAAAACATTTTTTTTTTAATCTTCACATTTTCAAACAGTACATTTGTATTTTCCAACGGGGCATTTGGATGAAGAATGAAATTAAACCATCTAGTGTTCAGTGAAATAACAACACATTGTCAAATACAGGTAGCCTTGTCAAATAATGAACATCCAATCACATTAACCGTTACTCTCTCGCAGGAAACCTTCACTCTTGCACAGACATTTAAAAACGAAACATGACCATTTGAAAAATATGCCACCGGTGTTTTTTGAGCAAGAATAAAGATGTCTTTAGAGTAATAACACATTTATAAAAGCAACAGATACCATTAATAAGAAGGGACGAGATGTGTCTTCTATGGTGACCTACCGAGTGGCTAGGACAGGCAAGCCCCATACAATTGTGAAGGACTTAACTATTCCTGCTGCCGCAGATATGTCTGGGACAATGCTGGGGGGAAAGGTATAAAAAACTATAATGTCTTAATCAAACAACACTGTTTCACAACGCATTAGTGACATAGCAGGAGATGTTTTGAATCAATTACTGCCTCGCATACAAGCAAGTGAATTATATGCTTTACAGCTGGATGAGTCAACAGACGTGGCGGGCCTGGTACAGCTCCTGGTATATGTCCATTACGTTTATGGGGGGTCAATTAAGGAAGATATCCTCTTCTGCAAACCTTCTGGAACCCAGGACAGCACGAGAGGATATTTTTAAAGTACTGGACATCAAATGTGTGACATCAAATGGATATGACACACAGGTGTACATTTCAAGGAAACATGGTGAAGCCCCAAAATTGCAGACATAAGGAAGTGGATGGCTGCAAACTTTCTACTTTTAAACTCGGACAAAACAGAGATGCTTGTTCTAGGTCCCAAGAAACAAAGAGATCTTCTGTTGAATCTGACAATTAATCTTCATGGTTGTACAGTCGTCTCAAATAAAACTGTGAAGGACCTCAGCATTACTCTGGATCCTGATCTCTCTTTTGAAGAACATATCAAGACTGTTTCTAGGACAGCTTTTTTCCATCTAAGTAACATTGCAAAAATCAGAAACATTCTGTCCAAAAATGATGCAGTAAAATGAATCCATGCTTTTGTCACTTCTAGATTAGACTAATGCAATGCGGCTTTACGGCTACCCGGATAAAGCACGAAATAAACTTCAGTTAGTGCTAAATACGGCTGCTAGAATCCTGACTATAACCCCAAAATTTGATCATATTACTCCAGTGCTAGCCTCCCTACACTGGCTTCCTGTCAAGGCAAGGGCTGATTTCAAGGTTTTACTGCTAACCTACAAAGCATTACATGGGCTTGCTCCTACCTATCTCTCTGATTTGGTCCTGCCGTACATACCTACACGTACGCTACGGTCACAAGACGCAGGCCTCCTAATTGTCCCTAGAATTTCTAAGCAAACAGCTGGAGGCAGGTCTTTCTCCTATAGAGCTCCATTTTTATGGAATGGTCTGCCTACCCATGTGAGAGAAGCAAACTCGGTCTCAACCTTTAAGTCTTTACTGAAGACTCATCTCTTCAGTGGGTAATATGATTGAGTGAGGTCTGGCCCAGGAGTGTGAAGGTGAACAAAAATGCTCTGGAGCAACGAACCGCCCTTGCTGTCTCTGCCTGGCAGGTTCCCGTCTTTCCACGGGGATTTTCTGCCTCTAACCCTATTACAGGGGCTGAGTCACTGGCTTACTAGGGCTCTTTCATACCGTCCCTAGGAGGGGTGCGTCACTTGAGTGGGTTGAGTCACTGATGTGATCTTCCTGTCTGGGTTGGCGCCCCCCTTTGTTTTGTGCTGTGGCGGAGAACTTTGTGGGCTATACTCGGCCTTGTCTCAGGATGGTAAGTTGGTGGTTGAAGATATCCCTCTAGTGATGTGGGGGCTGTGCATTGGCAAAGTGGGTGGGCTTATATCCTTCCTGTTTGGCCCTGTCCGGGGGTGTCCTCGGATGGAGCCACAGTGTCTCCTGACCCCTCCTGTCTCAGACTCCAGTATTTATGCTGCAGTAGTTTATGTGTCGGGGGGCTAGGGTCAGTTTGTTATATCTGGAGTACTTCTCCTGTCATATCCGGTGTCCTGTGTGAATTTTAGTATGCTCTCTCTAATTCTCTCTTTCTCTCTTTCTTTCTTTCTCTCTCTCGGAGGACCTGAGCCCTAGGACCATGCCTCAGGACTACCTGACATGATGACTCCTTGCTGTCCCCAGTCCACCTGGCTGTGCTGCAGCTCCAGTTTCAACTGTTCTGCCTGTGATTTTTATTATTTGACCATGCTGGTCATTTATGAACATTTGAACATCTTGGCCATGTTCTGTTACAATCTCCACCCGGCACAGCCAGAAGAGGACCGGCCACCCCACATAGCCTGGTTCCTCTCTAGGTTTCTTCCGACGTTTGGGCCTTTCTAGGGAGTTTTTCCTAGCCACCGTGCTTCTACACCTGCATTGCTTGCTGTTTGGGGTTTTAGGCTGGATTTCTGTACAGCACTTTGAGATATCAGCTGATGTAAGAAGGGCTATATAAATACATTTGATTTGATTGGTGGTGAAGATGTGTTGGTATCTTGACAGGGAGACATAGTGGAGTGGCTACGTGCGTGCAAGCAGTTGCTCCCGACGCCACTTGGGTACACTGCAGCATCCACCGAGAGGCTCTTGCTGCCAAGGGGAATGTCTGACAGCTTGAAAGACATGTTGGACACTACAGTGAACATGGTTAACTTTGTTAAAACAAGGGCCCTGAACTCTTGTGTATTTTCTGCATTAAATGGGCAGCAATGATATGGGCAGCGACAATGTAACGCTTTTACACCATACGCTGGTTATCAAGGGGTAAAGTATGGACACTTTTTTAAAATGATTTACTGACCATCATTTTCACTTGTCTGACCGCTTGCATGATGACGAGTTTCTCACACGACTGTCCTATGTTTTTTCTTGCCTGAATGATCTGAATCTAGGATTACAGGGACTCTTCACAACTATATTCAATGTGCGGGACAAAATGTATATGATTAAGAAGTTGGAAGTTGGACAACACACAGGTCTTTCCATCATTGTATGATTTTTTGTGTGCAAATGAACTCAAGCTTACGGTCAATGTCAAGTGTGGTATAGCGAAGCAGCTGCGTGAGCTGGGTGCGTAATTACAGAGGTACTTTCCCAAAACGGACGACACTAACAACTGGATTCATTATCCCTTTCATGCCCTGCCTCCAGGGCAATTGTAACAAGTGGTTCCGTGAAAATGTAATTTAACCAGAAGCCACTGCCAGATTTCTGGATAGGGCTGCGCTCAGAGTTTCTTGCCTTGGCAAATCGCGCTGTTAAGACACTGATGCCCTTTGCAACAACGTACCTATGTGAGAGTGGATTCTCGGCCCTCGCTAGCATGAAAACTAAATATAGACATAGCCTGTGTGTGGAAAATTATTTAATACTGAGACTCTCTCCAATACAACCCAACATTGCAGAGTTATGAGAATACTTTCAAGCACACCCTTCTCATGAACCTGTTGTGAGTTATTCACCATTTTTGATGAACAAATAAGGTATTATATGTAAGATGGCTAAGTAAAGAGGAAAATGATTGGTTATTATTATATTATTATTTATGCCCTGGTCCTATAAGAGCTCTTTGTCACTTCCCACGAGCCAGGTTGTGACAAAATCTCACACTCATACTTATGTTGTTATGCAGGCTTACAATGAGAGTGCGCTGACCCTGGTGCTAGAGGGGATACACAGCGGGAGGTTGAATTCTTGAAGGGGTATGGAACTATAAAAAGTTTGGGAACCACTGGCCTAAACCATTCACCTTTCATTGCCACTTTACTCCACATTTTTACATACAGAAAACACATTGGTAATTCATCCATATGCATTCCCAGACTCAGTCTATAGTTGTGTATTTACAAAACTTTGCATTGGTTCCACAAACCAAATCTTACATAGTGAGATTTTAAGTTGCCAATGCAAAAACAGTTGTCCGTGTTTGAGTACATCTTTAGGCTTAAGTTCCTTGAGGGTTGTAGACAGCAGAAAGTGTGGGAGCTTTAGATGGGATGATAGATGTCAGTCAGGAATGCCAATTACAGGAGTGTGGATCCTCAGCATATGTGTTAAATGGAGCAGAAAGTTCATCCCCTGAGTGTACCACGGCAGAGCCGATGAGCCACGCGGCGGCCAGGGAGAGAGTGGCCACTTGGGACCCAGCCAAAGACCCACCTATCCCATAGCTCATCTCTGTCAGTGTCACTCTGTGTCTCTCATATAAGTATGTAGGCCTACCATACCCATCTCTGAGGGACACGGATAAGCAATGGGTTTAGGGTGTGAAACTCATTGCGAGGTTCCAACACAACTGCATCAGCCAAACACTGGCATCACTGTACAACTTGTATCCCACATTAAACTAAGATATGAGGATGTATTCATCTTCAACACTCCATAATATGTCTGTGCCAGATAAGGTCAGTAATGCAATGGGTGATTTAATAGTAAAATATTTTATAAAAATAAATCAGCAGAGAAGCCAGACTCCTCCAGCAGAGAAACTCAGACACCTCCAGCAGAGAAACCCAGACTCCTCCAGCAGAGAAGCCCAGACTCCTCCAGCAGAGAAGCCCAGACTCCTCCAGCAGTGAAGCCCAGACTCCTCCAGCAGTGAAGCCCAGACTCCTCCAGCAGTGAAGCCCAGACTCCTCCAGCAGTGAAGCCCAGACTCCTCCACTAGAGGAACCCAGACTCCTCCACTAGAGGAACCCAGACTCCTCCACTAGAGGAACCCAGACTCTTCCACTAGAGAAACCCAGAGTCCTCCACTAGAGAAACCCAGACACTTCCACTAGAAAAACCCAGACTCTTCCACTAGAGAAACCCACACTTCTACTAGAGAAACTCAGATTCCTCCACTGGAGAAGCCCAGACTCCTTCAGCAGAGAAACCCAGACTCCTCCACTAGAGAAACCCAGACTCCTCTCAATCCATTGTCTCATTTACATTTTCGTCTCACAAGATCAATTCCACCTCTTCTTGTGACACAGGGATAATGGGTCTCTGGTGCAGTCTGTGGCCAGGTACTCCTCTATAACTACCCAGGAAGAGAGATAGGAGCTAGCGATGCTATCTGTGGACCACATTAAAAACAAAAGAGTGTCGTAAAGACGCCCAGTGGGAAGTGACATGAACTTGACATGAAGTGGTCTCCTCTGATGCAGCTTACAGTCTCCTGTGGATTCTCAAGACAGGCCTGTGAGACAGTGAAAAACGTTCATCACTTCTCTCTAGCCTGGAGTCTACAAATGTAATTCTACTCCAGCAGCGATTTCAGCCCAGATGCACTTGTTTTTCTGGTCGTTCATCAATCAAATGCCAAGCAGAAAAATCATCCAGAGACAGTACACTTGAGAAATCTGGCGCTTAGCAACCTACAGGACTTGACTGCAAATACCATCATATTTGTGATTTATTCAAAAATGCATTCATGATGCTTCATCCGAATATGCCATTCTGTCAGCAATATGATTTATCATACACAGTGGGGGCATGGTAATTTACTAAAGTATGACAGAATTAGGTTATTGAGCTGATTTAATTTCCAGAGGGAACCACCCCAGTGGAAAAAAGAACATGATTTGCCAATTAACAATAATCTCTCCCGTACTTTTCGGGGACATTACAATAACTGCAATAGCTTTTTAAAGCTAGAGGTTTAAATGAAGGCACAGAGCATGTCCATAATCATGAGTAAACTCTGTGGAAATGACAGAAAGTTAGTTGTTATATGCTCATTAGTTTCTCCAGCGTTGTGTTTATGTACAGCTGCTGTCTATTTGATAAAGACCACAGTAGGTTAACCTGTACATACAGTACTAATACTGTATATCACACTAATATGATCAGTTCATAATTACAATGAAATAGACACGAGGATATTACAATAATCAGAATAAGCACTACTTGCTTTGAAATCAACAAAATACAGAATTTAAGGGGAATGATGATGATGAATTATTGAACTATCAAGTGCATAAAGTAGGCCATCATTGGAAATAAGAATTTGTTCTTACCTGACTTGCCTACTTAAATAAAGATTAAATAAAAATATTGAACCAGATTTTTTAATAAACGTCTGTAGTTATGCAGAACAGGATGGTAAACAAAGTACATTATTTCCCGGCTGTCAGCGGCACTAATGATGTGCCATTCAAACCCCTGCAACACAGTGAGGATGCTTTGACAAGTGGAAAATCAGGAAGATGACAAGTAATCTAAAAAAATACTTACGCGGAAGATAATTAGTCATCTCTGCATACAACCATGAGTGGAATACCAAGTAGCTATGCCTATAGCAAAATATGTTTGAACATCAATTTTATGTGTGTATTTTTGTAGTTTGGGGTCATCTGAAATGGGGGGCCATATTAATCAGGCAAGGGGAAACGTTCATGTAATGTAAATGTAAATGAAACTGATTAAAAAAATATGGTTTGGGTTTTGAATGGCGAGCTAATGTATTTTGCTGACACATCTGCCTGGCTCCATCACAGAGCTTATGGTCTGGAGGTCCCAGCTGTATGCCAGCACAGAGTTCGTGCTTTAGTGTGTTAGTGTGAAATTTTAGTGTGTGTGTGTGTGTGTGTGTGTGTGTGTGTGTGTGTGTGTGTGTGTGTGTGTGTGTGTGTGTGTGTGTGTGTGTGTGTGTGTGTGTGTGTGTGTGTGTGTGTGTGTGTGTGTGTGTGTGTGTGTGTGTGTGTGTGTGTTTTACATGGTTGGGATGTGGGAAATGTGAAGGGGACTTGAGCAAAATGTGCTTTCATAGCTCCTGTCTTGTCTTGTACATCTCAGTTTTTCAATTCTGTTGCCGTTGCAGGGCCCAGAGAGCAGGAAGGTTGATTTGACCTTATCAGTGTTCTGACGAACAACATACAGTCAGTACCAGTCAAAAGTTTGGACACATCTACTCATTCAAGGGTTCTTCTTTATTTTTACTATTTCTACATTGTAGAATAATAGTGAAGACATCAAAATTAAGAAATAACACATATGGAATCATGTAGTTACCAAATAAGTGTTAAACAAATCACAATATATTTTATATTGGAGATTTTTCAAAGTAGCCACCCTTTGCCATGATGACAGATTTGCACACTCTTAGCATTCTCTCAACCAGCTTCACCTGGAATGCTTTAACAACAGTATTGAAGGAGTCCCCACATATGCTGAGCAATTGTTTACTGCTTTTCCTTCACTTTGCGGTCCAACTAATCCCAAACCATCTCAATTGGGTTGAGGTTGGGTGATTGTGGAGGCCAGGTCATCTGATGCAGCACTCCCATCACTCTTCTTTAACATTTTCTTAAAGTGCAGTTACAAAAACCATCAAGTGCTATGATGAAACTGGCTCTCATGAGGACAGCCACAGGAAAGGAAGACTCAGAGTTACATCTGCTACGGAAGATAAGTTCATCAGAGTTAACTGCACCTCAGATTGCAGCCCAAATAAATGCGTCACAGAGTTCAAGTAACAGACACATCTCAACATCAACTGTTCAGAGGAGCCTAAATCAGTCCTTCATGATCAAATTGCTGCAAAGAAACCATTACTATAGGACACCAGTAAGAAGAAGAGACTTGCGTGGGCCAAGAAACTCAAGCAATGGACATTAGACTGGTGGAAATCTGTCCTTTGGTCTGATGAGTCCAAATTTGAGATTTTTGTTTCCAACCGCAATGTCTTTGTGAGATGCAGAGCAGCTGAATGGATGATCTCCTCATGTGTGGTGGTTCCCACCGTGACACATGGAGGAGGAGGTGTGATTGTGTGGGGCTGCTTTGCTGGTGACACTGTCTGACTTATTTAGAATTGAAGGCACACTTAACCAGCATGGCTACCACAGGAATTAGCTGGGATTAGTTGGACCGAAAAGTGAAGGAAAAATAGCCAACAATTGCTCAGCATATGTTGGGACTCCTTCAAGACTATTGGAAAAGCATTCCAGTTGAAGCTGGTTGAGAGAATAGCCAAGAGTATGCAAAGCTGTCATCATGGCGAATGGTGGCTACATTGAAGAATCTCAAATATAAAACAGATTTTGATTTGTTTAACACTTTGTTTGGTTACTACGTGATTCTATATGTGTTTTTTCATAATTTTGATGTCTTCACTATTATTCTACAATGTAGAAAATAGTACAAATTAAGAAGAATCCTGGAATGAGTAAGTGTGTCCAAACCTTTGACTGGTACTGAACAAAGCGAAAAACCTAGCTATAATGTTACAAGCTGTGTAGCTGAATTTCCCATTCACTTGAAGGGAAAGATTTGTACCCATGTACCCATACATGTGTTATTCATATAATGAGCTTCATTATCTCTCAGTTAATTGAAAATGCTATGCTAATTATTGAATGATATTCCCCAAGAACATCTGACTACTGCAGAGACTACTGATCAAATAGCCAAGGACATTT